>NW_026889782.1:17595000-18195000 GCF_033153115.1 Saccostrea echinata | reverse complement strand
TAAAAAAGCGTAAACTGTTCCAACCCACTTTATACCGTATAAATTGGGTAGCTATTAATTTCATTCCTCTTGATTTAATTTTCATTCCTTTAGTTAAAGAAATAAAAAATGATTGCTCTTAAAAAATGACTTCAAATTGTACAAAATTTAAATGTAACGTCAGGCGGATACGTTTTTGACGCAAGTCATTGTGACGTAGGCAACCCAATTTATACGACATTAAGTGAAATTTTAATCCAATCAAATGATGCGTTACAACCAGAATTAATTTTTTTAATTTTAAATTATTTTTTTTCCTTGTGAAAATATGACTTGATCCGCCTCTCATTGCATGCAATTTTAGGGAATGACGTCACATCGACAAGTTTATCGCTATCAGTGACTTCTATATGGGGCCTAAAATTAAAAAAAAATGTTGGTATGCATTTGCCTACCGACCCACCTAAAATGCACCTGATCCAAACTTTTTTCCAGCCATTTTTGAGATTTTTTTGGTAACGTTCAAGTTTTCAGGATATTGAAACTGTTTCATTTTCTATTTTTGATATGTGTTTTATCAATTTGTGGCTTATAATAAGTGGAGCTTATTTAAGATTAGTAACCCTATGAAAATCTCTATGATTTGTTACCCAACCAAAACCGGAAAACAAAAATCTTCCCCCCCCCCCAATACCTACATGTACCCACTCTTAATATTATAGGTCGGTAACTGCAAACAAGAATTTTTTTAAGCGTAGCCTGGGATTTAACCAACAACAAAACTGCTAATGCTCTACTACATGTTAAGAATTTTTAGTTTTCCATGATGTCACAGTCAACTTCTAGGTTCCGCCTTGAAATTGTAGTCTTAAATGTGCTGCGTAATAAATCAAGAGGCCTTGGTAATTAATTGTCACTACTTAGTGCGGTTTCAAAAGCGAATCCAGGAATTTTTCAAAAAAGGGGGGACGAGGGGGTTTCCAAAAATTCCTGTAATGTTATTACATGGGGACTGTTATAATATTTTCAATGACAACATTTTACCAAAATCATTACCATCAATAAGTACAACATTATAACACTTTATATAAGAATTTCCCACGATAAAAGTCCAGGCTTGTTGACCACATAGCCCGCTGCTTTTTCAATTAGAATTTACTTATCCTGTCGTCGCCCGCGTGGCACAGTGGTTAGAGCGTCTGCTCTAGAGTTGCGAAGTAAGGAGTTAATCCTTACGTCGCGGGTTCGAATCCCACTATGGGACGTGGAGTCCAGTCCTTCGGATGAGACTGTATAAGCCGAGGTCCCGTGTCGCATTAGGTGCTGACACGAAAAAGATCCCTCACTCCTCAATGGCCCTGATTGCAGAGTATAGGTCAAAATTTGCAGCTCGCCACAGGCAAGTAGTTTACGTCAAGCGGTGGTGAAGATAACGATTAGTAATCATGCTCAAAAGTCAAGCAATGAAAATATATAAATTGTGAACAGAGCACAAACAGGCCTCAGAAATAGACTACGCACTTTTTTGAATGATCGCGTACATAAATTAAGTCACATTTTTCAGTTTTCGTGGAACAATACTCTAACAGCGTTAGTATCTAATATTTTTATGATTACACCAAATGACTAGTCTAAATGAAATGTGAAGAGGTTACAGGATTATTATTTACTATATGTTACTATGTATGATAATTTGCGCATGCGTCATCTCATTCATTCATGGTTTGAAAGTTCATGATCTCGGATGTCTTACGGTGAGTATGGGATGTGTATGGTTGTGTTTGACTGGTTTTTCCAGTCATTGCGCATGGCTGGCGCGAATTTTATTAACCTTTGCATGCAGTAATATTATTTTAAATCACTTGATGAAAACCCTCTGAAATAGGCGGACGTAACGAGGACTGTTATTGTCCGTAACTTAGCCTTATAATTAGGAGCTTAAACTCTGTTTACATGGTAAGATATTTTAATTAAAGTATTTTATATTTTCAGTAAATTAGTTTATGAATTGAATATTTGATATAAATTTCATTTAAATATTTAATGTGTGAATGGACGGTACGTAAGTTTTCATATTTATTGCAGATCACCATGTCATTAATGATATAACATTATAAAATACTTCATCAAATACCATCATGTCGATGGAAGATAAATAAAGTACATTGAACAGTTTTCCGGAGTTTTTCTTTTCCAAGAACTGTTAATTAAAAAAGTTACACCCTTGACAAGGATAACGATCATTTATTATGCTCAAAAGTCAAGCAATGAAACTATATAAATTGTGAACAGAGCAAACAGGCCTCGGAAATCATCAGAGGTGGATCAGGCGCCATGGAGTAGCAACCATATCCTGTCGACCGGTCAAACGAGCCGTGTGCTTTTGGCATTACCGGGTAGAAATCCGTCGTCAATTCAGTATGAAAATAATGGCCTCATGATTTGAAGCAGTATTTTAAACAAAAACTTGAAGTATGTAAGCATCTTTCACAACACGGGTAATTCGGTAACTAAGAATAAATTACATAAAAAATTCAATGCATGGATTGGTATATAATTTTTGACTGAATTTAAATAGAAATGGCGTAAATAAATTCCTAAAATATAAAGAAATCGTGGATATTCTTTGGTGTTCAACTATGCGACTTTGTGGCATTTTCTATATAAATCTATACAAATTTTTCCACACATTTTATGACATATTACAAAATTTTCAAAAATAACTTTGGCGATCATTATTCTAGTTATCTTCATGAACATAAACTATTACACTTATTGCTCATTTCTAATAAAAGTATGTTTTATCCTTAACAACAAATAAGGTTTCACTCTCTAAACTAGACGGTCTCATTGTTTGATGCAACCATTTTTGTATTGATACTGCCGGAGCACAGTACGGAAGCTATCGGAATTGTATATTTTCCAAAGCCTTGCATATAATTAATAAAATAATTAAATAGTACTTAAGAAGTGTTACCTTTGTTACGATATTTCTGTCATAAAGTTGATGGAATTCATCACAAAGAATTTCAAATAATTCTGTAGGGAAGTAGAGTACAACACAGAGAAACACAGCACCTAAAAATGTTTAAAGATCGATGACATGTTAAAGGTCATAAGAAACAGTTTTAAACACTAGGATTTTACTTTCTAAATATAGAGATTGGTATGAAAGAATGTCAAACTATGTTTAGAACATAAAATGCCTTTGCTTAATTGGGAAATGAAGGCGTAATTGCTACCTGCTTAAGGTTTTTGATTTTGTGGTTTGATGGAAGTCACAAAGACCCATAGGTGTAAATAACGCATTAAACCAGGTGTAATTTAAACGTATTTTATTGAGGTAATTTTAGCTTTTTTACATAGTTATAAATGTTATAATCTTTTCAGATGAACTATAAAGGTCGCCCGCGTGGCGTTTGCTCTAGAATCGCAGAGTAAGGAGTTGATCCTTACGTCGCGGGTTCGAATCCCACTGTGGGACGTGGAGACCTGTCCTTCGAATGAGACCGTATAAACCGAGGTCCCGTGTCGCAGTAGGTGCTGGCACGAAAAAGATCCCTCACTGTTCATTGGCCCTCAGTGCCTAGTACAGGTCAAAATTTGCAGCTCTCCACCGGCATGTGGTGGCGTCTCCATATGAGTGAAAAATACTCGAGAGGGACGTTAAACAACAATAAACAAACAAACAGATGAACTATCTGATTCTATAGTGCAGTCGACTCTGTTTGAACTAGTCGTTAATTAAGCACAGCAACTGAAAACGAGAGCTGTTAATCATGGGGTGATCTTGATGAATACTAGCCACAGGTACTTGTGGACAGGACCCCCCACCTCTTTTCCGAATATACACCCCGGATCAAAAAATATTTTTTATTTCTTTTTTCAAGAATTATTCTTTTAATACACATGTACAATGTATTCCATATGAAAAATCCAAAATATACCACAGAATTAACGTTTTATTAAAAAATCATACTCGAGGTATTATAAAATAAAGAAGGTAAGTCACTTCCATTTGTTAACACTGGACCCCTCTGGGATATCAGGCCTAAAATATCATTCACCTACTGCATGCCACCGAAACGTATCATGATATCTTGTTTCGGCAGATATTTTTGTCTTTAATCGTGGTATTTAATTGTCTAGGCATTTCACAGTAATCCGAGTATTCATCGTTAAACGTGAAAAATGCTAAAAGATTTGGAAATGTCAAAGTAGAAATTACGGAAGTGATGCAAAACTACACCTAGCGTGTAACTCGAGTTCCGAGTGTTATAGAATTAAAGGAAAAGCCATAGGTGTACGAAAAAGTTTTGGAAAATTTTGATAAAGATGTCGAAATTGATTCATTATAGAATTTAATTCTGCTTCAGATTTTCGAGATGAGTGAGGGTAGTCGACAATATTCCCTTCAAAGGATTTTATCACTGATACCAAGTAGCATAACATTATAAGACATGTAACACCCCCCCCCTTTTCAACATGGACATGCTTGTTTAATTTAATTCCGATAATATGAAGCTATATACGTATGTGTATTATTTTAGAATTTTTATGCAATGATTATCATTTGCCAAGAAATTTAAGTGTAATTTTTTTCAATATTAATTCTTTAGAATGAAAATCGGAACACTTTTTTATTTTCATTCTTTCGTTTACTCTAGCGTCGCACTGCCGAGTTTGTTTCTGGACTTGACTATATATATATATATATATATATATATATATATATATATATATATATATATATATATATATCAAGCTGCTAATAATTTTTGTTGAACACACGGAAGCTTAACTTTTATAAAATTTAAGACTTCTTAAAAATTTCTTTAAGTACGTCCTGTCTAACAGCCATGGTTTGATAATTGTCACTTGAAGTACGTAGCTTTTGACGACTAAATATTGCATGGGATATACAGCCATTCATCAAATGGTCAATTGTTTTCTCCAACTCTCTAATCTGTCCCCCCCTTCCTCCCTCCCCCAATTAAACAATATACATGTAGCGAGTCCAGAATTCATAGCAAATGGAAAATAACGATTTTTGTACAGTTTTAAATAATAATTCATGTCTTTATTGATTTTTAAAACTAATTTATCGTTCTAAATATTATATTCACTACAGCATTAATTTAACGGATATCCACCTTTCCGCAGACACTAGTTAATGAAAATTCCATGTCCACGCAGAAGGGAAAGGCGCACGGGGGGAGGGGGTGTTACATGTCTTACATGTATAATGTTTCTAATAGGCGATTTTTAAAACTCTATTTGGTATAAATGATGAAATCCTTTAAGGGAATATTGTCGACTACCCTCACTCATCTCGGAAATCTGAAGCAGAATTAAATTCTAATAAATCAATTTCGACTTCTTTATCAAAAATTTTCAAAACTTTTTCTTACACCTCTGGCTTTTCCCTTAATTCTATAACACTCGGAATTGGAGAGTTACACGCTAGGTGTCGTTTTTGCATCACTTCCGTAGTTTCCAAATCTTGTAGCATTTTTCACGTTTGACGATGAATACTCGGATTATTGTGAAATGCTTAGACAATTAAATAGCACGATTAAAGACAAAAATATCTGCCGAAACAAGATATCATGACACATTTTGGTGACATGCAGTAGGTAAATATTTTAGGCCTTATATCCCAGAGGGGTTCAGTGTTAACAAATGGAAGTGACTTCCCTTCTCTATTTTTATAATACCGCGGGTATGATTTTTAAATAAAACGTTAATTCTACGTTATTTTTTTGGATTTTTCATATGGAAAACATTGTAATTGTGTACTGTAAGAATAATTCATGAAAAAAGACATAAAAAATATTTTTTGACCCGGGGTGTATATTCGGACGGGGAGGGGGGTCCTGTCCTCAAGTACTTGTGATACTAGCAGCAGATCTGTAGCTCGCTGGTCTGAAAAAAAATTGGGATGGACGACCAGAGAGCTACAGTGCCACCCATTGAAAAAAGCGTGTATTTATTGCGCACAAAAAAGAGCGCTGTTTCCTGATTATTTCATAGTTTATATAAAAATATTACTAACCGTGTGTTCTTAACATATTCTTTTACTACTTCCACAACAAAACTGTATGCACAAGTCACGTATGATCGGAGCACGTTGGACAGAATTGTCTTGCCACCCAAGATGGCAGTGTAAATAGGAGAAAGAGGGTGTTGCAGTTCTTTTGTTATTTTCTCTAAAGTTGTAGCAGTTTAAAAGAAAGATTTAAGTAAAAGAAAACGGTCTTAATTTTTTTTTTCAGATACAACGGTATGTACAGCACAATGTAGAACAATATGTAGAAAATGAATATCGACTTCCAATTTGTAAATACGTCACATAGCAAAATAAGTCAAGTTTTCTCTTTTTCAAATAGGGAATCCCCATTGTTATGAAAAATTGCCTCCTTGAAACAGAATGAATTTGATATACGCATAAAGAGACAGGATTTTTCTTCAAAACTGCTATTTCCAATTTTTGTTTCAAAGAGGCATATTGTTGAAAATCACAAAAATCGAATAAAAATTGTTATCCATCCGAAATGCAAAATGTGCACATAAAATAACAGATGATACTTCATTGTCGGAGCTGGTCTAGTGGTAAAGCGTGTACCTCTATACAAAGATTCTTGAGAATGGGAGTTCGAATCCTGGAATGGCTGGCATATATATACATATTTTTTCTTATATAATGGAAGTACACTGTAACATCTCTCTTGAGAGAGAAAGACAGAGGAGAATGTCAGAAAGTTAATGGGTAATATTTTAAATGCATGCAGAATTAAATTGTTTTCCTTGATATTGTGATCTAAAACTACTAAGACATATATTTGATGTTATTATTTAGTGGCGATGTCTTAAAAAATGAAGTACTTTTACTTTTAATAATTTAATTTTTTTCATATGCATTTCGTTTCATTATTGTTCTGTTAATTAGTGGCTCAGATTTGAATTGGAACAAGTAAATTGAAATGACTCAATGGAATTTCTTGGATACTGCATCAACCGCGTGATTATTGGACACATTTTTATAAATTAAAAATATTAACGCACGCTGACTACAGTACATCTTTGAAAAAGATGTGCGAGGTGCACTTGCCATTAATTGTGCTTTTTATCGTTCTGACTTTTCTCGTGCAATATGGCGACAGTGACCATAGATGTGAAAAAAGTTTACTTACAGGTCGCCAGTCTATGTTACGGAAAAAAGTATGCATGAAATAAACGTAAAATGTAAAAATGTTTTGTTATAACAAGCTGGACATACCCGTCGTATAAATAAAGTCATTTACGTAGCATTACCTATATTTAGAGATAACTCCTCAGGCGTCGTGGGCATTTAAATGTCCTTATCGATTTAGGGAATAATCGCGAGTTTCTGCAACACTCTCTTTTCGATGGTCTGAATTTCAGACCAAGGAAGGCTATTTACAACGGCTTTGGGAAATGTTTTATTATGGAAGTAGTTTAAAAGAATATGTTAGGAACACACGGTTTGTAATATTTAAACTTAAATATACGAAGAATTAAATCGAGAAACAGCGCATTTTTTGTGCGCAATAAATATAGACTTTTTTCAATGGATGTCACTAGCCCTCTGGTCGTCCATCCGAATTTTTTCATACCAGATCTGCAGCTAGGTGAATACCCCATAGAAATCAAGATTTTCTCCACCAACTATGATTACTCATTCTAAATTAATACTTAAGAAACAAAATTCTTATTCTTGTATAATAATATATGATACGCGACAAAAGGATTAAAATACATGATGTTATAATATATTGATGCGCATTATGAAAATATGGTTTTTTTCTAAGTGAAACTGTAAAAATTACATCTAAGAATAGCTAAATATTAACATTAACCTGAAGCTTACAATACAAATTTTACTAGGCCTAATAAATTCTGTACAAAAAAGATGTAGGAACAACATGTGTTTGTGAAACACTATGCACCCTGCGGCAACAAAGTTCGTAAAAGCTATTTTTAGCATACAGGTCACAGTCAAGGTCACAAGGTCATTGACCTTGGTGTCATTTGAAAGAACTTAATGGAGTATGCATACCAAATATGAAGTCTCTCTCTCTCATGGTTCAAAAGTTATGGTGAAGGTTAAAGTTGACAACAGACAGACAAACAGACAGACAGGACAAAAACAATATGCGCCCTCGATCTATCGATCCGGGCGCATAAAAATACCCCCCCCTCCTTCAAATAATCATGGAGGTATTGAAGTTCATACTAAACGGGGTTTACGAAAAATGTCGGCGTCTTTGAACGCGCTCTTTCTGCCCGAGTTTATGACGACATCATCTTAATTCTGCTAAAACAAAAAAAAAAAAAAATGATTAAAAAAAAATACGGCCAAAAACATACCGGCATCACAAATATGTATATACATGCACCGTAATATTAAGGTGCAGATACTTGTCACAGTTTGGCTCAGCAATTGCAGTTTGAAAATAACTATACAGTTCGAGCACAAATTGATCAGTTAAAAAATTTATACCCCATTGTTCGTAAGACTGATATTAATCAATTTTTAATATTACTATTTTTACAGTCTTACACAAAATTTGAAAATCAGATCCTGTATATAGTCTCTGTTAAAATAAACTAATACAAATTTAAACAATTCAGTTTGTAAATATATACACACAGAAAAAGGAAGTGGGTTTAATGTCGGACTTTTGAAATTATTACTATGATAATAACTGTAAAAAGCGATTTTTATAAGAAAAAAAAATACGTGTATGCATTCGCTAAATTAAAAGAAAGATGTTTCACATATTTCCACTCTTTTTAAACCTAATGTTATTTTTTTATTATATTTACACTGTGCTTCGTGAAAATATTTAACGTCTTTTCTACTAAACCGCATCATTATCATATATGTATGCTTTGTCCGAGTTGTTGATTGAAAACTGTCTGGAAGTGTTTGGAAAATAAAAAGATTATTTCAAGGATTCTTACAAAAAACAAAAAGGGGGAAATTACGAGAGAGTGTGTGTGTGATTCTCTGAAGTGTCGAAAGGTGAGAATGATCCAACTGAAATTACACAGATAAAACATATTGAAATCTTACAAATATGCAATGGAATTTAAAAAAAAGTTCTAACTTATTTGAACATCGTGAGGTCTAGCCATGATTATGATATTTCTTAAAATTACGCTGCAAAATGACAATCTTTCGTATAAATGTAAGTACAGTAGTACACTGCACAGCGCTGGACAGCGACTGAGTCATACTAACGTCTTAAGCAAAGGGAGATAAGACACATCAGTTGAAGTTCATTTAATCAAGTACCGGTAACTTTGATCGACTCTAAATTACATAAGTGAACATATACCTAAAACTGTGAATAAATGATGATAATAAACATGAAGGTTATTGCAGAAACAGTGCGTTGCTTTTATATTTTACCAAGTCTTATCAGTCCTTTATTGCAATGAAAAGACAAAAAAAAACACATAACATTTTTTAAACAAGTTCAAAACCTTCAATTTTGTTTCATTTTTAATCACTGAAGTTCTCCACAAGTTTAATATCCAATAGACGAGCTCACTTTGCTTAGGATTATCTTCAGTATCAAATTATAGTGTTCCAAGAAACTATTAAGATTTTTTTGTACAATGTTTTTTTTCTCAAAATAATTTAAAAACAAAATATTTATAGTTTAAAATCAGTTTTTATCAAATGACAATGCTTGCATTTTTGTTATTTTATAGGCGTCTCTATATGAGTGAAAAAATCTCGAGAGGGACGTTAAACAACAAACAATCAATTAAATCTCATTTTATATGCAGTTTTCATTAATAATTGTTTAATTCGGATCGTTTGCTAATGTTCAAAATGAGTGTTTTTGTAAAAGGAAAGCCTATTGTAGAAGTTTATTATCGATAAGAATTTCAAAACTAGCGATACTTCTGCAACACAGAGTCCATTGTCTACTATTGAATCGCGTGGGGCAAAATATTGAAAAATGGAAAGGAATTCGGCAGAGGGAAAGAGCTGGTAGAGCTAGGAATGAAACCCTATTTTTCTACAGTTGGTGTTGTTTTAACTGAGCAAATATCCAAGCTTTGTTTGATATTTGAATGTTAGTTTACTAGGCCTACATCAACCAAACTCTTTTCCTTAACTGGTAATTATTTGATTGATTGATTTTATGTTGTTTTGCGTCCCGTTTGACTTCGAAATCTTTTCACTCATATAGAAAGATCACCAAATATATTTGTACCGATAAAGGGCTTCAAAAAATGTGCCGGCAATTTTCACTTTAAAGTGCCGACCGCTTGGTGAAGGAACAGTTGCTACCTATTTTTTATCGACTTAGGTCAGTCGCGACCGGGTTTGAACCCACGATCTTTCTATCGCGAAGAGCGCACTGTCGACTGAGCTACCTTGGCTGTAAAATGTATATGAGGAATTTGTAAAATATCTATCACTATATTGATCCGTCCAAACTGGAACGTATTAATTTCTGAGTGACAACAAAAACAATCGATATGATCAACGGATTCAACTTTTGTGTAGATTCCTTTTTTTTTTACATGACGACTTATAATCGCCCTCAAGACTTAGACGTTAAATCGCGAGAATATAAATTCGCCAATGCTCTTATGACGAAGACTTTTTAATGCACTCCAGCTTAAAAAGAATAAAAGCCAGTAATTTTATTTTTCGAGTGTTGACTATACATTAACGAATCTACAGTATATACTGATGCGTTTAGGGTGATTATTTTGCATTAGTTGTTAGAAGTTAGTCATAATTAATCTTGGGGTAGTTACTGGTTAGTTATGCCTTTTTAATAATACTAGATGGTACGTAGTTAGTTTTGAACACGTGACCAGGTATCAGTATCCCGATAGATGTTTAAATAAATTACACCTTATTTCTTAATTGTTCACATATCTTAAACGCTCCTTTGACTATTTAAATTATTATTTTAAATTTTATAATGTTCAACACCTTTCATTGGCGAGGTCTATTTTGGTCCAATTATCTCTTAACCGAAATATAATTGAATATTCCTGGAAGTCACTCCTTACTGGCTGTAAGCACTAAGCAGAATACGTGAAAAATATATGTTATGAAGAATCGAAGTGCTTTTCTCTTATTCTCATGAAAAAAAATTATTTGTAGGAATCATAATCTTTTGGCATTGGATTACCTTTTTTCATCTCTCGGGATCTCAAGGAGAGAAAATTCTTCCAATCTTGGGCGGCAGCTTTTTCTATAACTTCTTTGTTTTCAGACTTTCCAGGCAGGTAAATTAAATCCTTTTCGAGACGTATCGGCCTAAAAAAAATATGGAATTTTTTCTTTACTTCTCAATTAGAAAGTGCATCTTCGAATTCCGTAGGGAGAAATGAACCTATTTTGTGTATTATTTTGTTTTAGTTGAAAACTTGAAATGCTCTGTCTGAATATTCTCACTCATCTACGTATAATTTTGAAGGATTAACCATGATAAAATTGAAAATCTAAGGGGAAGTATTCAAAGTGTTTGCACAAAATGCGTGATGTCACAAAAATTAAGAGTGTTACTATTTCCGAGATCGCAAATAGATAAATGCTTAATTTTAGGAGTCGCATTACAAATGGGTTTATGCATAATATTAATGTGACCGTTTTATAAAGATGTACAAATACAGTTGTATAAGGTTTGATCATGTATTAGATTCCATTCCGCCGTATAATGTTAATCAAACAATCTATCAAACAGCCGTATAAGAAATAAAACACGATAGGTAATGACATAAAACAATATATTCCATTATATGTAGTCCTCATATGAGTCATTATCAAAATCCTCAAAATTTTTGGTCACACGCTGATAAAAAGATATAGGAAGTAAAAATTATATAAATTTATACATTTAGAATACATTATTCTGTAGTAGGAAGAATACTAATATTGTTGCTGCATGATATATTTGAAGAAAAAAAAATGCATTTATAAGCGTGTACGAGGGTAGTCATTTAAGTTCGTGGACAAGCTAATTAAATAAAAGTTGTGTTAAAGATATTTATTATCAGCATATTTATAATCCTTTACGAGGGTTGTCCAGTAAAATCGTGGACAAAGCGTTTTTCTCGTAAAATAATGGGCGCACTTAGCTGAAATTTTCAGCAAATCTTTATTTATCATATTTAAGTGCAGCTTATTTTTTTGATTAAATATGGACAAAAATAAAGATTTTATTATGCTTGAATGTGCACAGGGTACGGACCTACGGCGCACGATAAAAAAGGGTTTCATTAACGAATATTATTTCGAAATAAAAGTATTAAATAGAAAAGGTTGGGGTAAAGTTATCCTATTTTTAATCCACTACCTATTATGTCGTCTTCTGTAAAATTCCAAGGCATTTGCTTAATTTTTGGCAGTTTCCCAAGCATTTGAAATGGGAAAGTTGTAAACGCAACACATGAAAATGACGTTACGGCGCAACGGAGAGTAGTTTAGTTTGCCATAGATGTAGTAATGCCTCCTAAAGGAAATTTAATTAACTACAGAAGAAAAAAATTCGAAAATATCACTAGATCTTTAGTATACAAATGAAATGGGAGTTTTCTAAGCAGAAGCTTTTTTTGATCGGGTCCTCTAGAAGAATAAGAAGCTGTCACTGCAGACCGTCGATATAGGAAAGCCTATTTAGTTGAATGATAGTGAGAATACTGACCATAACTTACTAGTAAATCTTCAGAAGGTCCCATGTGTGTGCAAGATTGGTTCCTCGACTGTTTATGGAGGAATAAAGGGAAACTCAAGTATGTGCATCAATGGAATCCCCGACTTTGAGTGGGTTTTATCCAGCTTTTTTTTTTTAGCAAAGAAGAAACGTGAAGCTGCTTTAGACACTTTGACGTTATCATCCGTGCGCCGTACGGCGATACAACACATAACGTAGTCTCATATTTTGTTTATTTGAGCATATGTCTATTTGAAATTTGTATATTGATAAAATTTGTATATTGATGAAAAATGTCCTAAAAGGTAGTGAACATTTTACAACGCAGTGATGACTATTTTTCACTCTAGACAACTTGTCCACGATTTTACCGGACAACCCTCGTACTGTATGTGAATTAAAAAAATTAAAATTTTATTAAATTTTAAACGTATAATTTTAATTATGACTTCATTATTAGACGTTGGATGGTGAGCACGGCAAAGTTTTAATTAAAAAAAAGTTATTTATCACTTTATATATTTTATTTGTATTTTGTAATATTCCGCGGAAATTTGGATGACTTTACATAATGACGTTGAAAAAAATTATAACGTCAAACCTGCAAAATTTGAACGTCCAAAGTTTCGAAATGGCAGAGAAATTGAGGTTAGAATCTATCAAGACAGGATCGATATTGTTCGAAAAAGGAACGTTTCGGGAAAAGGTGGATCAGAGAGCAGGGATGAAATTTTGTGTAGACATTGGAAAAACACCAACAGAGACCCATAAATACCTTAAACAGTCGGGAAAATATACTAAAGTAAGCCGATCTTCAGTGTTAAAGTGGCACAGAAGATTTTAGGACGGAAGGGACAGTTTAGAGGATGACATACGTAAAGGAAAAACCATCATTCCAAGATTGCAGTGCTGTAAAAAATAAAATTCGTGATCATGACGTGATTGACAGTGATCGGCGACTATCAGTTCGAGAAACTGCAAGAAACTGTGGAATATGGTTCAAGAAATTTTAACTCAAGATCCAGGGTTCGACACTAACATTTTTAGGCTTTAGTCCGGCCGGACTAGTGCTTCTTTACTTTTACTAGTCCGCACGCAATTTTATGAGTCCGTCAAAAAAAACATCAATGTTTTGTAACGGTTAATCCAAAAATAAGATTGCAATGTACTTTTTATAATTTTTTGAAATAAATAAAGCATTTACTTGAAATGCTTTACTCAAAGATTCGTTGAAATCTCGCGATCAGGAACTGCGATCGTACTTCCGATCTCGTTCGTTTTTCTCTATACGTCCGACATCTTCTGACATCTTTCTTTATGTGTCATACTAAAACATGATCGCTGAAATGTTTTATTTCATATCAATCAGCCTTCAAACTGAGCGCCGAATTGACTCGAAATTACCTAACTTCCCGCCAAGAAGCTAGAAAGCTAAAAATACATGCGGGGTTTTCAAGTGAAAGTTGTCGAGAATCGAACATTGCATCGGTAATTTATTGATTTTTTCCAGAAATTTCTAATTAGCCATAGATTTTATTAGTCCGAATGAAAATGTATTAGTCCGAGACTAACGGACTAACTTTAATGTCGAACCCTGTGATCTTAATATGAGTCGTGTCTGTGCTCGGTAGGTGCCTAGAGTTCTGACAATTAAAATTTTGTCGAAGAGAGTAGAATTGTCAAGACTGTTCATTAAAAAAAAAATAAAGGCGGTGCAAGGTTTTTGGAGAGAATTATTACAACCGACGAAAGCTGGTTCCACTACTATGATCCTGAAACAAAACAACAGTCAAGTAAAAAAAAAATGTGAACTCTCCTAAACCGAAAAAGCCAATAACAAAATCCCTTGAAAAGAATATGTCATTCATGACCGGAGGCTGTGTCTTAAGCATCCTCCTTACAGCCCGGATTTAGCCCCTATTGACTTTGCCGTATTTCCGTACATAAAGTCGTTTTTATGTGGACAGAGGTTTGATGATTTGCAGGATCTGAGACGGGAAGTGTTAAATATTTCTCGAATGAAACCAGAACAGTTTGTGCACATTTTGATGATTGGTTATAGCGACATAAGAAATGTGTTGAGTCAAATGTGACTACGTTGAAAAGATTAAACGTAGTTAGCTTTGACGTCGGGTAACATCAATGATTTTCATTCTAGTGCTCCGGCTATGAGTGTGTGTCTTCTTTTTTATCTGATAAAAATCTAACTAATTTATGCTTAGTGTGTGATAATATTAATGAAATGAAACATGAACTTAATGAATATAAAATTTTCATATATTTTATCTATGTTTGTTAGTTATTATCATGGTTGTTCACGAACTTTACGGACAACCCTCGTATATAAGCATATTTTGCGATGTCCTACACTCCTTTGCGTTGAATTTGCAAGTGTTTAATAGCCAAATCCAGTAAATTATTTCTCATTTTTTCCTTGTATGCCTTAATATTGCCATATATTCGAATTTGATGGGTTTGAATATAAAAAATAGGAACACTTCTAGTATGCCCCAAAATACGGCGCTAAAATATATGCCGCCGAAGGCGGTGTAGTATACATTATACGATCGCGTGACCTTATCAGCAAACACAATTTATCATTGAGTCAAATGCTGACTGACGTTTTCCATACTACATGTAATTGTTAGGCCATTATTTACACACTGAATTGTCGACGGATTTTTCCGCTATTTCCCGATGATGACAAGGAGCACACGGCGGGTGTGACCGGTCGGCAGGGGATGCTCACTACTCCATGGCACCTGATCCCACCTCTGATGTTTGGAGGTCCGTGATTGCTCTGCTCCTATTTTGTATTGTTTAATGGACTTTTGAGCTTGAATAATGTTCGTTATCTCCATATATTTCATTGTAAATATTTAAAAGTACACAAGTTTAATGATGAGCGACTGCATTTATTAAAAAAAGATTAATTATGGCTCTATCAAATACATGTAATAACATACGTGGATAGCCAGTGCACCATGAATGAGCAAACACCAATGTCAATACTGGATTCCGGAAGGCAGCGGCCATATGCATTGCTAGGATTGATGAAAATTCGGAGGAGAGGATCATTCATTTCTTCTTTGAAAACTAAAACAGCAAATATGTATTTTTTTCAGCTTAAAAAAAATCAAATATAAAAAAACAATTAAATATAACAAATCTCACATTATAAAAAACAAATAAATAACATTGCAAGCCAAACGTAAAATCATTTTCATTATCCGAATCCAAATACCACAAACAGGGCAGTGAGGTTTTCGGAATTTCTATTTTTCAGCTTTAGAAGTTGAAAATATTGTTTGTTTCTACGTACTGAAAAGGCTACTTTAAAAATTCTCAAATTGCAAATATAATTTGGAGATATTTTTAAAAAATGCCGGTCAAACTTGCATCTGACTTGATTTTGTAAGGTATTTAATTAAACAAGTGTTTAGCAGAATAATCATCAGATAAAACATGTATACGACAAGATAAGGAGAACCTGTAATAGTTTTGACCAAAGCGTTGAAATCGTTGGTTTTTTGATCGTTGAAAAACACAGCAATTTCTCCAGATATTGACTTTGCTCTAATTTGACCTGGAAAAAAATCGACTAAAAATGTATAAAATCACAGTCTCAATCAGATTTAAACTCGGTATTGTTTTATGTTGCCTTATACATTGTAATTGTAGCAAGACATGCTGAAATACAAAATTGAAATATTTATATTTTGAAGGCGGAAGGTTCTTCTTCACAACAGCAGAGTTCGTGATTAATACCTTAGAGTGTGTAAATAAAGCGTATTTTCAAAATATCTATAGGATTTAAGTTTACATACCTTGAACATTATGAGTCCCCGTATGTAGAGAGTTAATGTATTTTGGGCGTAGGGTGTACGTTTATATGTAATTTCACGTATATTCAATAAGGCACCGTCCTAACCCCTGATTCAAGAGCTAACAATTTCTCAATTTATAAATAGTGGCACCTTTGCCCACCATAAACCATGAACTGATTCATCTTTTCATTTATATGGAGGAGGGGGAAGAAATAGGCTTTAAAAATGTATGCTTGTTCACTAGGTCATCGATGAGCCCAACATTAGAGACCCTGACCCTGGGACCTGGAATTTTACAATTTTGAAAGAGGGCTCAATGATTATTGGTTAGCTATATAATCATTAAAACCTCGCCCTTACACAAGAACCCATGACCCAGGGGTCATGAAATTCACAATTTTGGAAGAGGCATTCTTCCTTCTCATATCTGAGTACTTAGTTCATCAGCTTAATAACCAGGAGCAGAGGAAAAGATTTTTATAGAATTAATGCATTTTACTATATGATCATTAGAGTCTCGCCCTAGCGACAGAATCCGTCACCCCGGGGCCATGAATTTCACAACTTTGGTAGAGGGTTCAATGCTTATTATCATAATCATGCACACAGTTTCACGGCTTGATGTCCAGGAGTAATGAAGAGATTTTTAAATATTGCATTAGTTTTGGTGGTTTTAGCACCACCCTTAGGCCACTGTGTGTTAATTACCATGAAATTCAAAATTTTTGTTCCCCTTCACCAATAGATGCTATATGTCAAACTTTGTTGAAATTGGTTCAGCAGTTTCAGAGTAGAAGCTTAAAATGTTTAATTGTTAACGCAAGTCGCATGACGACGAACAAAAATGGATAGCAATTAGTCACGTAAATGACTCAGGTGACCTTAAAATCGGAGAGGGCTACATTATTGCAGCTTCTTACTGGTCGACAAGTGATGGTTACTTCTCTTAAGGTTTTACCAAAGGTCAACATGTCCAAAAATTTATTTTTACAATAGCTCCAAAACTGTGTGATTTATAAAGTTAAAACTTTTACAGTAAATAAATATATCATTGATGAACAGATAGAAAGTATCACTTGATTACAAAAACTTTTAAAAAATATTTATCGAGAAAAATTCTTTTTAAAAAAATGCATACATTTTAAAAAAATACACCTAATTAATTCCGTACTTTTAGTGAAAGCCATCATTGCAGAAACAATATATGTTTATCAATGAAAGGCAAGTTGGACTTCGATAGCCTCTGAAAAGTTGTTTTCCCTGTTTATTTTGTCCAAATGTTAAGATTTGAAACCGAAAGTACATTGCACATGGTGGATTTTATAGGGGTCTTGTCTTTATACATGTCATGCTTTCAATGACAGCCTTTCAGAGACCATTCACGTCCAACTTGCCCTTCATTGATAACCATATATAATTTCTGCAATGATGGTTTTCACTCAAAGTACAGAATTAAGGAGGTGCATTTTTTTTAAAATACGCAAATTTTTTGATTTTTTTTTCTCAAAATTTTTTTTATTTAAATATTTGTTTTCAAGTGATACTTTCTATCTGTTAATCAATGATATATTTATAAACTGTAAAAGTTTTAACGTTATACCTCACATAGTTTTGGAGCTATTGTAAAAATAAATTTTTGGACATTTTGGCAAAACCTTAACCTCCTGATGCTACCTCTGGAATTTCCAGGATTCCGTGTTTTATTTCATGTTCACCGATTCGTATTGTTCGTAGATTTTTGAGATCGATCACTCGAGTGGTAAAGATTTTTAAGATCGCATTAATTTTTATGAATATGACCACACCGAGGTACATGTAGATTCAAATAAAATTCACATTTTATGGCTGTCATACTAGCTCAGTCGGTAGAGCGCTCACTCCGTGATCGGAAGTTCGTTTGTTCGAATAAGGGCCGCAACTGACCTAAGTCGAGAAAAATAGGTAGTAACTGTTACTCCGTCAAGCGATCGGCACTTTGAAGTGAAAGTTGTGGGTCTTTCGGATGAGACCTTAAAAACCGAGGCCCCGTGTCACTATAGGCATTAGCACGATAAAGAACCTCACTGCTCAATGGCCCTGAGTGCCGAGTAAAGGTCTAAATTTGAAGCCCTTCAACGGTATATGGTGACGTGTCTGTATCACACCTGGGGTCAATGACTTTGAAATGTAAAGCATTTAATTACAATTATTTGGAATTTTACCATTACAATTACCATTACCATTACTCTTATTCAGAAAAGTATTTAATCAAATTACAATTACTTTGTTAAAGTAATGAATTACATTACACATTACGAGAAAGACAGAAAAAAGTATCTATAAATTAACTTTCTCACACTTTGTGCTCGGTCAATATGCTTCATTTAGTTTACCAAATAATCTACACTTAACAGAGAAAGTGGATAGGAACACTTTTGTCCAGTCTCTGGTGATAGTTCCTCTGTATTTTTTTTAAACAAGTGATAAAAATTTCATAGTATAAGTCTTTAGTAATCATATTTAATTAACTGATCAGATAACGCTATAGATGTAAAAAATGAGAATGTATTAATAATTTTATGAATTAGTACCTGTAATTAGCTAGGCAGGCATAATTAATCAAGTTATAGATTTAACACAATCAATGGTGATAATGACCGGTACCTAGATAAAAGGTTTAAAGATGGAAGTGACTCTCAAGCTACCAAAAATAAATGATGGACAATATCAATATTGACATCTGGACTTAGTTTCCCCTTGTGTCAAGTAGAACAGATTGATCTTGTATCTTGCTAGGATGAACTTTGTGAAAAGAAAAAAAAAATAAGTTGAAAAATATAGTTTGATTTTAATTGGTAGTCACTGTATACATGTACTGTCAATTGTTATATGGCTTTCTTTAAAACCAATGATTTCTTTTTAAATGTTTTTCTACTCTCTTCAATTGATTTAATAACTGTCTTATCAAGAAGTTTTCTATTAAACCAATTATTCAATATGTCTATCAATCACCATTGAATAAACATGTTTCTAATGGTAAGATATAAGATTTTAATTTTAAGACTTTAACATTATAAATAAAAAGTATCCTCTCAGTGACCTTCACTTGTTTCAGATTCAATAATAAAAAGAGTTTTAAATACATAATGTAATTGAAATGTAATTGAAAAGTAATGATCATTTATGACATTTTATGAATTCAAAGTAATGCATTACATTACAATTACTTGTAACTGAACGATGGATCCATAACAAAAAACATTCCATTACTAAAAAAATGTGATGATTACAATGCATTACCATAGGTCTGCTTTGTTTGAGTGAAAGACTTTTATTGGAATTAATTTATATATAAACACATTTTTAAAGGTTTAACAATTGTTATTACTTCGTTTTGTTCGAGTTTGTTTAATTATTGAGAATTGACTGAGTAAAAGAAAATAAAAATCCCTACCAATAAGAATTTTCAGGAATGGAGTAATAACTTGTCCGTCGCACGTCCCGAAGTCCACTATGTTAACGGGTTGATCACAATGTTCATTAAAACCTGAAAAGTTGAAGGAATAGAGTCTAATAAGTTTCGTTCGTAAGTTTGGCATTTGCTAGAATTTTGAAACTGTTTAAATGATTTTCCCCCTTGTGTATATTTGTTTGAATCAAATTTTACTTGTATGTCAGAATTTCGTAAGGTGCTACTCACTTAAAAATTTTATCACAGGCTCCAAACAGGGTTCAAGAATTTGATGAAAATGATCCGAAAACACAAATGTTTCGTCTGGCAATCTTTTATATTCCATTGTGTTACTCTCGTTCAGGTGTAAAGACAGAGTGTATTAATTATTCAGGGCGTCGATTGTTTTAAAGGTACAAACAAGGGGTTATCAAAAAGTTCATGAACTGGTGCCATAATATTATAATTATGTAAGCTTTGTCTGCTTTAAAAATTTATAAGAATTGCAAAACAACATCTTTAAAAGTTTCCAATTAACGTCCATAAGACGGACTTAAAATTTAAAGTGTTAAAAATAAAATTGATCTATGTATTTCTCATCAAAATTGCTCTAATTATTCACTTCTAAACTTTACAGTAAAAATCAGTTTCTTGTAAATACTCCAAAATTGTTTAAACATTAACATTTGTAAAAACTTCATACATCGTTCTAACATTACCAAAAAGTCTACCTCGAATAGGCGTAAAATCGGAACTCTCCTAAAGAATATGACTTATAGTTATCGGACAGTCACAGGATATACATTCTGGTTGAGACTCCCGATTCAGTAAGTATTCATGTGTAATTTAATTTTTGAATGACCAATACGTTCAGTCCCTGAAATGTTCTACTTTCCCATTCTTCCGTTCGCTCACCTTTCGTTCAGCCTGCGTTCACCGTTCGTCCAGCATGCGTTTACCGTTCGCTCTCCGTTCACAGTTACGCATTTAGCATTCACCGTGCGCTCGCGTTCACCGTTTGTTCACTTTGCGATAACCTTGCGTTCACCGTTCACTTATCGTTCAGTCTACTTAAAACATGATTGTGACGTAAACTTTGTGTTTTGTGTTGTCCATTCTATAGCTTAATGTTGAGCTAACTCCTCAAACAATCCATTAAGTTACCCGTAAGTATCCATTCTTTTTGGAAAACTGTCCATTCCTTTAAGAATGGCGTTTTATTTAAAAAAGAATGGACAGTGAAAACAAACGGACTGGGGAATTACAGGAAAACTATGAATGTGTTCAAGAGGGAAACAAAAACAAATACATTAAAAACTTTTCAATTTACATGTAAATAACTAAAAGAATGCGGAAATCAAAGTTAATCCAGAACACAATGTCTGCACAGCATCCACTAGATTTTACTCTTTTAAATCCATGAATGATGCACATTATTTCAACACCCAAAACTTAATTTTCACAAAACTTGAATTCAAATGACAGAATTTCACATTTGATTTAAATTTCGGGAAAATAATTTCCTCGAGGAGAATTCATTTTCAGAGGGAAGTGCGTCTAATATTTAATCCTCCACCCAGAAAACAGTTTGCACCATGAACGCTACACTGCTGCAGTGAATATTTCGGTAGAAAATAAATGAAAATGAAACATTTCCAGATTTGATTTGAAAAACATTTCAGGTAGAAGATTTGCTCATGGCTAATCCAACACTCAGAACACAATTTGCATCTCACCATTACACTGCTGCAGTTAATATATCCTCAAAAAATAGAATTCAAATAAAACATTTTCCGGTTTGATTTGAATTTGATATGTATTTGTCGTCGAAGTTCATTTTTGGGTCAAAATTTGGCTAATATTTCTTTTACTCTTACTTTCAAAAAGTATATTCATTTAGTACAATGCTACAAGATTAAATTAAAATACGGCATTATACATGTACGGATACGGTGCTGCAACGTCAAAGACCACAAATCATTTATACTAGAGAGATGATAACCTAGGTCGCTTTATTTACCGACTGCTGAATAATTACTAAGATATTCATTAATAACACGTTTTTTTCTCATTTACTATAGAAATACATGTACATGTTACAACTATTTCTGAAAATTATAGAAAGTTTTACGGATTAATTATAAATATCTACGGAGCGATGTACATTGATAGTACGCTTAAAAATTTAGTTATTTAATTGCAATGCACTTAAAAAAATAAAACAGCAAGTTCAAGTTTTTGGTGGAGCTGGAAGGGTATAAGTTTTTTTTTCTTTACAAATATAATCAAGGTCTATTGCAAGAGATGAAAAAAAAATCCTTCATCACTGGAACTATATATAAGTTAACCACTTAATATAGTTAAGAGCCCCCCCCCCCTTCCTCCTTTCCTGAATCTGCCACTTCGTCAGTATTTGCAATAAATTTTAGCTCACATTAAAAAGGAAGTCAATGCTTTTTGTGACATCAAAATTTCAGTTTCAGTTTATAAACGTTCTTGCATCTAAGATGTCATTAAGCAATGGTGGTCCAAATACACCTGTCGACGGTGGTATTTGAATTAGCAAGGATCGCATTCATGCAGCTTAATTATTCCAAGTGTTTATCTCCAATGCACTTTATTTATTTATTAAATAATTAATTTATTCATTGAGCAATGTTTGAATCAGATCTAGAAACTATCAAAAAAGTGTTTAAACTCCTTGGGAACACTAGAACATTGTCTTTGGTGTGACGAGACTTTTACAGCAGCACAGTGTCAAATGACATTGATTGACAAGACTTCGTGTGAATTTGAAGCAGAAAAAAAATTCTGGCTGCCAAACAAATTGTTTTGTTGATAAAAAATGTTTTTTCACTGCCTGTTATATTAAAAAAATAATACTTAGGAATATTTGCTTGATACAGGTACATGCATATGGGGAGGGGCGGCCAAGACGGAATCTCTCTCTCTTCTCTCTCTGTATAATTTGTCTGTTTATATATAAATATGACAGCATAGTACATGTACTAAAATATCAATTACTGAAATTCAAATCTATAACAAATAATATGAATGCGTCCTTGTGTCCTCTTGTCTACATGTCATGACGGGGGAGGGGGGTGTGTCTAAAGTAAATGTCAAATAAATATAAAATTGCATGAAAATTTTAGAACGCATTTGTATTTATGTAGCACATACACAGACCTTTGTAAAAATATTTTTAATTGTGAATTTTTAAAAAATTATTTAACACGGAATCGCCTCTGTGTGGAAACACGTTTCCTTGTAATTTTCTCTACTTTGACTACAGGGTTATGTATTAGCAACAATGTTTAACAGCGATAAATTGTTTGTGACTAAACAGCTTAACATAAAATATATGTGCAGAAGATTCTGTAAGAAACACAATTAGTTGGCGCACTTAATGTGCATGTATCATTTTCTTACGATAATGAGGGAACGTTTATTTTTTATTTATTTATTTGATAGTTTGTTTATTTATTTGTTTTTCTGGAAGTGTTAACAACTTTTATATGGTATGCTAATGTCAGCACTCAAACATTAATTTATTAAGGAGATGTATTGATCTTCTTCCACCTAACAATAAAGTAAAATAAAATGCATATAATGCAAGGGAAAGATCGGAGACATTCCGAATAGACCGTTCATCTTGCGTTCACCGTTCGTTCACTTTGCGCTTAGATGCACTACAGGAGAAGTTCGAAAAGCTCCTGAGCACAGTTGAAGGCCTTGAAGATGTATTGCATCAAGAGCTTTTACGTATGAAGTTCTTGCAGAGCTATGCACAATACTGCCGTAATCTAACTTGGATTTCTCCAAAGAGCGATAGAGTTTTAAAAGAGTAGTTTTATCCCCCCCCCCCTCATTTTGTATTTGCAACAACTCTAGGAACATCTAAAACCTTTGTACATTTTTCTTTTAGCATTTTGATATGCAATACCAAAGAGAGTTTACTATCAAAGATGATACCTAAAAACTTTATCTCTTTAACTTTTACCTTTACAGAATGTAAATCCATTAACATCAGCCAATTTTGAATTTTATTTCGACAAAACTGTAATTTTCGCTCAATATAATTCATATTTTTGGATTTATTACAAAGATCAACTTCATCAACATATAAACTTCCATGCATATCATTTTTAGAACTTATGCTAAGCTGTTAATTTTTATTCTGAATAAAGTGACTGATAAAATACTACCTTGTGGCACGCCTATTTCCTGTTTAAAACTTTCCAAATAAATAGACCCCAAGCGCACTGAAGTAATGTGCATCATTCATGGAATTTTAAGTGTAAAATCGAGCGGAAGCTATGCAGACATTGTGTTCTGGATTAACTTAGATCTCTACGTTCTTTTTTTTTAGTTACATGTAAATTAAAGCGTATTTAATGTATTTGTTCTTGTTTCCCTCTTGGGCACATTCCAAAATTTACCTGAAACTCTCCATTCTGTTTGTTTTAACTGTCCATTCTCTTTGAAAAAAATGGCCATTCTTAAAAAGAAGGGAGAGTTTTAAAGAAAAAAAAAAGATTGGACACTTACAGGTAACTTAATGGATAGTTTGAAGAGTTAGCTCAACATTGAGCTATAGAATTGAACACAAACAAAAGGTTTACGTCACAATCACGTTTTAAAACCAAGTAATATTGACAATTTCGTCTGTCTCTCCCGCCTGTTTAAACATTTCCAAGATTTGTGCCATTTTTCTGAAGTTAAACTTTCTATATTTTACGGGAAACGACCGTAATCTATAGAAAGTTTAACATTCTTACCCCCAGCCCGTTGTCGTTATTAACCCCTAGTTTCCTTTGGCATTATATATAGAATTTACGATAACATTTAATAGAACTCCAAAAATAATGTAAATATTGCAAACTTTACATTTGCTATGCATCAAAGGAGTAAAATCTTTACATTATAATTGTATTTCAAATGCTAATATCAAAAGATTTGTTGCCATTAGACTCATAATAGATATACGTTGTATTTTGAGGTTGTGTTCATAACATTGCTTACAATTTATTCATATCTAAAACATATGACTAAATTATGTATTACAGAATATGTCTAACAAAATGTAAACTTCAAATCCCTGACAGTAAACTGTTCCCTTATCCGCCTTCTCAAGGCCGTAACTAGGCTCAAAGTTTTAGTGAGGCAAGGGATCTGAGAGTCATCCGAGTCCCAAGCGGGTCCAGGGTAGTGTCCTATAGGTTCTCGGGGGAGCAGAGGGGGAAGGGTGAGTTCCAGAAACCGGGAATTTAGTAAATTAAAGACTTAAATCTTTGAAAATTTTCATGTTTTGTTATTTTTTTTACATGCCTTCTAAACGATAATGGATCACGTACTTGTGAGATGATCGATTTACACAAATTGAAACAAAAGTTGAAAGTATTAATTTAGTACAAAGACACAAATAATTAATTGAAGTTCAAAGTAAACGTTTTCACTTTTCAGAAAACTCTAAAATTTTAGTGAGGCATTTTGCCTCACTTGCCTCAATGGTAGTTACAGCCTTGCCTCTGCCGGATACAAACGCTATCATAACGCTTTACCAGACTCTCTCCTCATTGGAGTTGAGACAGCCGAGTGTCTGGTTTAATGAGATTATTATTTCTTCCTCCATCCTTTTACTACTGAGAAGAAGAGATAAACTTGCACATTTCTGAACTTTCCAGACAATTTTTTGAACGCGTATGAACTATTCATGTCTACTTGAATATATAACAAAGTTAATATATGCATTGACCTCTCTCACAATTACAACTAACTCGTATAATTTATCCAAACTGACAATTAGACGTGCGAGTGCGTATTTTCTGTGTAATTATTATTTCTTCAACCCATTTTTTTTAATTTTGAAGAAGTAATAAATTGGGAATCTTTCTGACCTTTCCTGCCGATGTTTTGAATGCGTATGAACTAGTCATGCCTACTTGAATATGGGTGAATTAAAAAAAAATGACCACCAAACTGAATTTTTTTGGCAAAATTCAACTACTTATAACATATTTTTCACTTATATCATCATATTGCAAATGCATTCTAGTTTAAAATTCTGAAGTGGCAATAGAATAGACAATTGGATTAAAAAGTTTCAGAATTTTTTTTTTCGTAAAATTTCTTTTGGAAAAAGAAAATATCATTACACCTTAAAAGACTTTCTAAAATACATAATCACAAGAAATTATAGTTTTTTATGCTTCAAAATGGTAAAAAGGGGTATAAATGATTAAACCAAGACCTTGAATGAGTATCTTCTCTTGTACATGTGACAAAAAATTGGCTTTTTGATTGTTATTTTACATTATTTTTTCAATTCTGGCTTGAAAAGTTTTAATATGAAAAAAATATGAAGCAATAAAATTCCCCAAAATTCACTTTTTTGTCCGTTCAAGTCAATTCTTTAAATCTAAGCCAAAAAAGAATTGTTATATACGAGTTCTCTTACAAAAAATACTAGATTTTGAAGTGACCCTATGTTACATTATTGTGTTGCACTCCTGACATCTGATATGTATTTTATTTAACATTGTTTTAAAAATTATAACACACAATAACGTATTCTTACTTTGTTAATCAATTTTTCGTGTTGATATTTTTCATCGTTTACAGCAGGTTTTTCATATTTTGAAGACCTTAAAACATGATTATTTGCAAAGTGTAATATATATAAATTTTATTTAAAATATATGTGAAATGGTGAAAATTATTCCCTGAATTGACTGTAAAATTTCTGTAATTTGTTGATAGACATAGTGTTTTGAACATCAAATAGTATCAAGCATTTTTTTTCAACTTATTTTTTAGTAAAGGTAGTTAAAAAACATCGGTAATTATGAAGCAGTTTTGTTGCACTCCTGACTGCAGTAAAGTTTAAAATTAAAACCATAGAACACAAAAATTCATAAAGTGTTGGCAACATCAAGTGGTAATGAAATTGTGCAATACTTATAGTCCGATACTCATAATTAAAACAGATGAAAGTATTTAAAATTTTATCTGGAATTATACCCTATTTTATGCCAAAAAAAAAAAAACAAAAAACAAAAAACAAAAACGCTTAAATGTATATTTAGAAGATAAAATATATTTTAAAGCATATTTTCCTTTAGAGGACAAACACAGTAACCCACCAGAAAAATTCTACTCATCATTTTTTCTTCATTTTTATTCTTATTGGATGATTTATAATTCTAACATATTTGTTGCACTCCTGACCAAAAGCAATGGGGCCTTTAAAGTAGAATTGTGAAGTGAAAATTACATAAGAACTTGTTCTGTTGTTTCAGTGAAGTTGAGGAGGAATTACTTGAATTTAATGACAATGTTTTAGTGTGTTTATTTTTAACGTTCACTAAAAAAATAACAAAAATGATAAAAACACATCTGAATTGATAAAATTGAAAAAGGAAGAATTTTAATAATAAAACTATCAATAATTTAGCCTTAAATTATACAAAAAGATCATTATTAATTAATGAATACCTCTAAGCATGAATAGAAGTCTTTTCGACACACAACTTGAATCTTTAAAAAAAAATGTGTTGCACTCCTGACCATAAAAATATGGATCTGAAGCACAGACAGATCCTGTAATTGATAAATCTATTTGGTAAAAATGTTCTTTGTGTCTTTATTTTCCAAAATAAAAATCAGAAAATCATATAATGATAATAGTTTTTTCATGCTTGGGAGCAGAACATCAAATGTTGCACTCCTGACATTTTTGGGTATGCACCTATACTTGACTCTCATTAATGCTGCTTGTGATTTATATAACATTTTTAAGTTTTAAAATGTATATCAGTTATTATTTTACACTTCCAAAATTCTTTTTTGTCTTAATTTTCTGTCAGAATTTTACAATTGATGTTTTTTTGGCAACACTACATTTTTTCTGTTGCACTCCTGACATGGTATAACATTTTTTTAAACATCAGCCATGACCACGACTTGATTAAACAAAAGTTATGACAGTCCACATTTAAAGCTCAATACTTTGAATATTATCAAGAAAGTCTTTATTTTCAACATGAAGCATTGTTTTTTATTTCACAGATCTCCAAAAAATATTAAAATTTCAAAGTGTCACAAAAAGGTGGTGCACTCCTGACAATTTTAGCATCATTTTTGGGCATAACTTTTTTGTTAATTGAGATATCAACGAGATATTTGGCAGGTATTTAGACACTATCTAAAGACTTATGCTGAGACATAGAAATCTATTTTCATTGCCTGTATTTTTAGTGTGGGTTGATAAATATGCGTTTGGTCATTTTTTTTTTAATTCACCCATATATTACAAAGTTAATGTATACATTGGCGTCTCTTACAAAAATCACACTCGTATAAATTTTCCAGTCTCTCGTCTACCTTGTCATTAAGAACTTGAAAACTGGCCATCCAATCCGCATAGGGATATACATCTACATGTATGAGTGCATTTCAAGGAATGGGAGTATGCCAATTTTATAGAAATCAAAGGGAAACCTGTCTAATGTGACACCATGTGCAATTGATCTGCAAAATAAGAACATTCATCTTCAAAACTGAAGGAGCTATCGGGAATTGCGCAATATATTGCAAGAAAGAAGTTAAACAGCTGGTATTATTTCATTAAACTAGATGAAATCCCGCGCAAGTGCGGGGAATTGAATTTATACCACTATCGACAGAAAATATATTGTAGTTTCTACTGAAAGCCTACAGGCTTATAGCAGGGAGAAATACGTTGTTCAAAATCGCGCATCAAATAGATGTTATTGTCTCCACCCCACCCCCCTTTTTTGTAAAAGCTTGAAAAATAACAATTGCATTAATTGACATTTATTTTGAAACCTGTAATACTATGTTATGGATGTTGCATTTCAGATGCTCTTATTTCATTTCCGTCGGGATAAAGCAGCGGAATAAGCGAAAATGCACATTTTACTGATAAATTGATTTGGGGGGATTCACAGGTACTTGGGTCTTGGTTTATAAATATGTACTTTACTTTTTTTTTTTTACATATCAATAAGGTACATACATATTTTTAAACCAAGACCCAAGAACCTGTGTAAAAAAAAGAAGCTTTTACGCTGTATGAATAGGCCGAGTATTTGATACAAAAAAAACCCCTGAAATGTATTGATTAAAGCACAAAATTTAACAGCTTTAATTGTATTTGAACAATACATTCATTAATTTTCCTTTTTCATGCAAGCAATTTATTACGAAGTACAAATTTACTTCGGGTTCGTTGCCACGATGCTTTCGGTTACTGATAAACTTATTAGGAAAACCTACTACATATTTGTAATAGTCCTTCGATATACAAATATATTCACAACTTATAGTGTTATCAATTATTTACCATTATTTCAATGATCATTCTCACAAAAGCTTTTTTTATGTTCATGCAGCTGTAATCGCCTCGTTTTCTTTTCCTTTTTAACATCGGGCTCGATGCTATATGATGTTCTAGAAGCTTCCGTCAATATTAAGATCGGTGAATGACGAAAATAATTTGTATATTTCCCTTAATCGGTTATTACAACATATTTTTTTTATATCACTTAAAATCAAGTTTTGATTGAATAATTCAGTGATGACGTTTTATGAAATAAATAAACGATTGCTTGTTGTCAGTTTCATTAAAAATTGCCAGTAACTTAGATCCGCCAACCGGGAACGCCATCGTACTCACGTTTTTCCTATTTCATGGCTGTTTATAGAAAATGAAAGTAGACTTTTAATTTAATGTACAATACTTACTATGGGAGTGAAATCTAAATATAGTTTACGGACATCATCTTGTATACAGTGTATTGTTAGCAGAGTAATTAAGAACTCTGGTGCACCCGTTTCGGAGTTTATTTGCAAAATTTATTAATCTATAAGTAGATAAAGTGCAGGAAACTAATTTTGTTACAAAGATCAGCATCAGCAAAATAAGCATCAGCCTCCAGCTAGCATCAGGATCAGCATTTAAAGACAGGATTGTCAGGATCAGCATCAACAACAAAGGATAGAACTAGCATAGCTAGCATTGACCTAGGCAACACAATTGAGGTTACCAATAACGTTATACCTATGTATTAGACCCTCATAAACAAATAAAATAGTCAATTAAAATATGAGTGTGTTACATCAGTCTAAAAAAAATTTTATATGATAAAGTCTTTAATATACTTGTTCTTTCGATCATTATCTGTAATCGGGATACCCCATCAATCTCTTGATTCCTTTCTTCAGAATGAAAAACTAGGTGAGTAATATAATCCAAAAGTGCAAGGCATACCCTATTTTAAAACAAATTCTTATCCCAAATTCAAAGTTACTATTGTATTTATCAGAAACAGTGCTGTAATCCTCGTATTGTTCTGTGAAATATACAGCAAGGTCATAGAAACGTACGTACACGTAAGCCTTAAACAACAACGATTTTATTCCTAATATCATTAAATCAAATCAGATTTCAACAGGATCGCAGCACATTTTACAGTCCATCTTCGTTCTCCTTTCGTTCTTTAAAGTAACAAAGATATCCATTGTGGTTATATGCCCTTGCTTTTGGCCGATTTATCTACCTACACTGTTTCTCCTTTGAAGAAATCAAAATGAAAACACACCAATGACCAGGATCATGGGGACATAACAAGGATAGATAATTATATTACAATTGGAGATAATCAAGAATTAGTATAAACTTAATGGCATCTTTCAAAATATTATCAAGTACTACGGGAGAAGAAAAGATAAATTTATTCTGAAAACTTAATTACATTGTGTAGATGTGATTATGATCACATTATCACCCTCAAGGATTGGCTGAAGCCAAAATGGGAGATCAAGGTTTAACATAGGAATTTACAGGGGAATATTTCAAAATATTTTTTCTCGTGAACACCTGGGCCAAAAGAGTTAAACTTAGGTGAAGCTTCATAACCTTGTGTAGATGTAAATTTTTTTTTTTTTTTTATCAAATAATGACACCCGAGGTAGGGTGGGGTCTCAGTGGATGATCAGATTTTACATATGAATATGTAACCAGGGTTAGGTTTTATTGAAATATTAAATGCAATTTGTGCTGCTTTCGTATATGTGAGTATGTGGTATGAAAGACTTTGTGTGATTGTGGTATTGTTATTTTTAGACACTGGACAGACGGTCACATGACTTTACAATTCACTAAATTCCCGCATTTTATTACTAACGACCCGCACTCCTATCGTAGCCATTGGACCGGTTGGACGTATTTCTCAGTGTAACTTCCATACAGCTAGTAATATTTGTATTCTTACTTGCGTGTGTCCCGGTTAGAACTTAGTTATAAAATGTTTTGGAATGTCAAGTATAATATGTTTCAATTGTCTAAATGTTTGTAACGTATGTGTTTTGTGTCGTTCATATGTTTTGTTTGTATGTTTGTATGTTGTTTAACATCCCTCTCGAGAGTTTTTCACTCATATGGAGACGCCATCACTTGCCGGTGGAGAGCTGCAAATTTTGTCCTATACTCGGCACTTGCGGCCATTGAGCAGTGAGGGATCTTTTTCGTGCCAGCGCCTACTGCGACACGGGACCTCGGTTTATACGGTCTCATCCGAAGGACCGGTCTCTACGTCCCCCTTGGGATTCGAACCCGCGACGTGAGGATCAACTCCTTACTCCGCGACTCTAGAGCAGACGCTCTAACCACTGCACCACGCGGGCGACTCCATATATTTTGAGTAATTATAATATTTCAGGTTTTTATTTACCATCTTATTAAAAATATATGAACCTGAATCAGTCTATCCGATGTTCTACCACAACGGCTACAAATATATAAATAATATATATATTGAAAAAAATCTTTAAGACTAGCAAAGGCTTTATAAGTAGCGTGACAAGGAAGCATCATAAGGTGAAGTAGACTCAAATTAGTTCAAATCATGACCCCGTAAGTTGGGTGGGGCCACAGTTGACTATCAAAATGTTATATACAAAATATAGGAATCGATCTCTAAAAATCTTCTTTTCAAGAATATCAAAGCCATGTTAAATCATATTTATATCGAAGGATTCTCAGGTTGTGTAGATTCAGAATTGCTCAAATCATGATCCCAGGGATAGGTTCGGGGAAAAACATAGTGAATAAATCTTCAGCATAGATGAAGAACGACAGGACCATTTAAAAACTCAGGTGAGCATTGTAGTGGCCTATATCAATAAATTGAACTAGGCATCCACTTCCCTCCAAGTGCACACAAATTATTTTGAAATAAAAAAACACCCGAATATGCATTTGAACTCTAGATTTCTTTTTTTAATGGTGATTTTTTTCCGAAACTATCTTCTTTTCACCTTATGTTTTGCACAAGATGGTATATTGTACAACAGTTGGTATTAATCTTCTCTAATCGCCATTTTTACACTCATTCTTACCACAGCATTGCATTTCAGGTCTACTTCCCTCATATTCACGCAAAAGTTGTGCAATACACAGAGAGAAAAGAGAAGACAATTAGTTTGACATCCTAACCATCAAACGCAGCAGACAGCGAAATCTGGACTCCCAGTGGCATAAATCATCTCCAGAGCATCTGTCTATTTTTATAAGAACGCGTATTGAACAAGATTAAAAGTAGAAAAGCTGAATAACCCTAGTTTTTTTTTGCCTTTTAGAACAATTGGATTAGCATCGTGAGTACTCCAAGGATTACCTTTTCAAATATATGTGAAAAGCAGATTTCATTTGCTTAAAGCTAATACATCGAAGGAGTAATATCTTTATGATCGTAATACGATTTGGGTTTCTCTCTGGGTGCTTAAGTTGGTATATGGGATTCCATCAACAGCACAAAGTTCATTAAACGTCCCTTATTTTCTCCCAATGTCCCGCTTGTTTTGTGTACTCCGTTTACTATCGGTCACTGTATCACATCGGCCATTCATCAGAGTTGAAACCTGACACAACGAATTTTATGTCTTACGCATAAAATCGCGATTTTAAAATCGCCAAATAATAACAGTGAAATCACCAATTTTCCTGGGTTGTAATTTTCGTTGTTTTCGGGGTATTAAAGAAAACCTCGAATACATGTCACCACGAACTGCTCCGCATTCCCCAAACCATGAAATCTAATCTCACAAACCAATTTTTTTCTTCAAACCGAGAAAATTTAAACCCACCAAGATATGTGATTTCACAGTAATAAAAACAGTACAACCCATTGGAAAAGCAAGACTTTTATAAAGCCTTTATTTATTAGGGTGACATATTTAGCAACTGTAATGATTACGTTGTTTTGTAGATAATAATTCCTGGTTAAAGTTTAGAATTTATTCAAGTCCAAAAAGTACAAAATCAAAAACTAAATATTAACACAAAATTTGTAAAGAGAGAAAGTGAGAGTGAATAATAGACAAACTCACGCACGTTCTCATCTTTGACAACTCCTCCCACTTTTCATAATGAACCAATGAAACAAGTTTTAAAGACAATTGTAAAGTTAAGGGAAGGCTCACTGACATAAATTTACAGAACAGGAAACAGTTTGAGTAAGCATGACAAATTCAAAGAAACACGAGTCTAAGATCTGACCATAAATCTGATAACAATTATGAGCGAATAGCATCGATACCGTGGGACGGGGAGAAAGATGTCAAGTTTGAGAAATTACAAACACGTGCAGTAAAGCTCTTTCTAGAGATCAAATAAAACAATTAAATTTCAATTATAGATTTCCAGCACATCAATTAAAAATATTTAAATAATGCCTTAATCATAAGTACATCAAAGAAACTAACAAACTGTCTTTATCAAAAATATATATATATATACATGTATATAACATCCGCCCCCTAAAAAAAATTGACATTCAATTTTAAACATTAAACAAAATAAAGACAGTTAATTAAGCATAACACACGATATATAAAATCATGTTATCATTCCTACAATACAAAATGACTAAAATTTGCTGTTAGAAAGAAATTTGTCTCGTTTTATCCTAAGTGGGCAGTAAACAAAACTCAAAGATAATGATAAAGTCACTCAAAGTCTTTCATATGAAATTGAATACCGTACATGCTGTGCAGCACATGCACTCACTCATACACCTTACGCTGCAATGTCATGGTCATTATCTTAACAGTAAACTTTTTTTTAATCTGTATACAACAAAATAAGTAAATTGGCTGTTCAAAGTATAACCTGTTTGGAATAACACATCCTCGGTTAGAACAAGTCATAACACTTCCAAGTACTATTGAAATACAATTATCAGCTTCTATAGAATTGCGTAAGATATAACCCTGTCGGAATAAAACATCTTTGGTTAGAGAAAGCAATTACTATATCAAACCAATACAAAACTTATACATGTTACATGATAACCAATCATATATGTATGACAATTATTGCATACGCGGGTATGTTTAATAAGGCTACACCCAGGGATATCCTACTTGCCTTTACAATATGACGTCATAGTAAGCTGTATGACGTAAACATCAGAAATAATGATTTCTTAATATCTATATTTAAAGTTTAATTTCAGGTCCAAGAAATGAATGGAATCATTCAAAACATTATATAAACTAAATCTTGTCGTTTTCGGGTGGTAGAAATAGCTAATTATTTAGCATAGGGGTAAAATACCAAACCCATGACGTCATAACTATTGATCAAAAATTAAAGGTGACGAGAATTCATGTAAACAAATATATGAAATGAGAGTTTTAAAGCATATACTGTGAATGTTATGTGTGATTCATAAGGAATTAAAGATTAAGAATCAGGTACGCTTATATACTCTTATCATGTTTTCCTATAATGAACCCAGGCAGCGCTTTGAAATTCCAATCAGCCTTTCCTCTGTCGTTCTATATCAACAAAGATGCAAAAGTTCAACACTACGCCGCATACTTTGAAACATAATTTTTGTTTGTATCGAAAGCTTGTATTCTATAGTATTTGGAATGTGCTGCTAGAATCGTGTGGTTATCATGAATTGATAACAATTCCTTGTATGTATAAAATGTAAAAATTTTGGTAAGGTTTCATGCAAAACTTTGGAATATTTTTTTTCTGTGTCGGGAGGGTAAGATTCTAGCAGAACTTCTTATGGCCCAGTGATGTTTTTACATAATTATTTTCACTAAAAGAAATGAATTATCTCCGGGGTAGTGTTGAACTTTTCACTTTTTCATTAAGGTAATTTTTCTATTTATAGACGTCACGTGATGACGTCGTGGTGAAGTGCTTCTTTTAGCCTAAGACTCAATGACGTCTATACCATAGTTTATAATAGTAAATGTTTTATCTATATCTTTTCCGATTTATCAATGTTACATTTTACGAAAAAAGTCTAAATTCGCCGAAATATGATCTGGATACTGCCTTAACATACCTGCGTAATTCTAACACCCTCAATACAATTGTAATATATGAAATAATTTTTAAACCTTGTCGATGAATACATCTAGGTTAACTAAAAAAAAAAACAAATTGTATTTTCCACACCTCACTTATATGATTGCGCCCATGGGAAAAGGGCCCTTATGGCAATTTTTACACATTTTAAGTTTTTCATGGATATTAATAGAGCAAGGTTAGAAGTTGCCATATCTGAATTTTTATGGCCCTACGTCAACTCTAAGTAGGTTTTTTCTTCATTTACATCAATGATACTTTAACAGGTAAACAATGACGTCATGTTACTTTCGCACCAACGTCAAAAGTTTTCAGAGTGAACATGACTTTCACTTTGCATTGTAATGTTACTGCGGTAATAAATGTATGTTATTGAGCATTTCCAGAAACATTTTTGAGTCATTGTCTCTTTTAATAATTGTATAATATGATAATAAATAGTTGTATTAACTATTATCCATCATGCAGTGGTGTATAGAATTATGAGTGTTTGTTCGTTTGTTTGTTTTACATTTCACTATGTTGGAATGTCAGAAAAACCCGAGAAGCAAGCGGCTTCTGTTCAATATCAATTTATTCTCTCAAAACCCAAGTATTTATCTCGTGTAATAATCGTTTGAGAAACCTGTAGAATTCATTCGAAAATCATCTCATTTTAAGCATGGCTCTCGATAGGACTAGATGTCTTTTTTTTTATTTGGGGGGGGGGGGGGTGAATCCAGTATAAACGATATCTCTTTCAAAATGTGAAGTTAAAAAATATTTCAAAAAAATTCTTGGTAACAACAATAAAATAGATGCTGCTGGGTAGTGAAAATTTGTTTTGTTTTTTTTCTAAATATAATTAGACAGAAAATTTGTGAAATGTAGTGAGTTATACCGTATATGCTGTACAACAATTTAAGGACATTAAGTTGATACACTGCATGTTAAGCAATATTCGATAAAAAATTTTTAAACAAAAAATCAGAAGGGCTTCTGTCCGCATGTGGTAACAAAACTTCTTTTTTTTAAATTGAAATGTTACACATTTTTCCAGTCACAGCAAGGAAAATTTTTGAATAATTAATTTTAAGTAAGCAGGTTGATAAATTATAAACAAATGGATGAATTATAATTCACATGCATTTAAAATGAAAGGAACACAACAGATCCAGAATGACCAGTGGTTGGTAGTGTGTGTGTGTGTGGTGGTGGGGGGGGGGGGTGTTAAAAGTTAAATGACAGAAACATACATTACTTGTAGTTAACATGAGTTTAATAGCATACGAGGGTTGTCGTATTTTTAAAATCTTCCTACATTTTAGGTGTGCAGGGGGAGGGGGGGGGGCTTCCCACCACCAACCCCATAACCTCCAAATACGTCATGTGGTTAGGTTTGAAATAATATTGAAATAATTCCTCAATTTATTTTTGCACCTTGAACTCTCTCCTTACGTACATATATATGAGCAGAGTCATTTTCAAAACAAACAGCGATCATGAGCTCCACATACCTGGAACTGGAAACTTAACTGCTATCAAATCTAGTTAATCATGAGAAAAATTGCGTCCTAGAATAACGATTTTGTTTGATTTTGTAAAATTAAATGGTTTTAGAAGAACATGTATACACTGGGTATTAATAGATATCTGATATTTTATTGTCATTTCAACAAATTTTATCCGAACTTTGAATGAAATCAATATGTCATTTTTTAAAATTAATATCAAATAGATTTTTCTAAAAAATAAATCATAAATAATTATATATATGTTGTCGTTATGAATCAATGACATGCAGATTAATTAATAGAATTTTTTCGGCGGGGGGGGGGGTGTAAAAATTAATTGAAAGTTTTATATATCCAGTCAGTTAAATGCGACTGGTTCATAATATTCCTTGACTGGCTGGGTTTTTAAATGACAAATTTTTACAATGTGGCACACATTTAGGTACATGTAAATATTGTTATGTGATGGTGTGTGTAGAATCCCCCCCCCCCCATTTCTCGCGGCTTCTTTATCGTATGAAATTTTTAATGTTATTGTTTTCAAATGTTATTGTATATGAAGTTTTACAATATAAAAATTCCATTCTGGTCCCATGCCAGAGACTTGGATATGCTTATCCTTGTAAAGCTTTACAGATACACTGTAAAGTAGTTAGGTCCCGGTAATATAAAATGACCCTGGCCCTCTTCCCCGGTCTCCGGCACTGTTACAAAAATAAAAACTTGCAAACATATTCTTAGTCTTTTGTGCAGTATATTTTTAGCATTTAATTTAATTTGTACAATGCATGTTTAAATACAATTTGATCTTAACAAGATTTATTTCAATAAATCCAAATAACAAAATCAGCCCGTTAACATAATTCAACGGCAAGTTAAGCAATATCATACTAAACCGATAACTGAGATTATTATTTCAATAAGAAAACGAGTTTTAGATTGATAATAGAACTGTAATGACATACAATGCTGAGATTCTATGAATGACAAGGATTACATACATTTGACTTTTAAGTGACTAAAAACTACAGATAAAGCTAAAACCTTTGAACTTTTTTATGCACAACACGATTACCAAAATGTTATATTTTCGAGTTACTGAAAATAAATAGACAGCAAAAGAAAAAAAAAGAGATAGAGATTTCTTTTCATAATACGATATTGTTCTGTTTTTGAAAATTCGCCTTTTCATTAAAGTTTCACATTTCACATTGTATTAATAAACTGGATTTAATGTAACATCTCTCTCTCTCTCTCTCACACCAGGTATACATACATGTAAACTTTTTTTAAGCTAGAACAATTAGAACAATTTTATTTCATTCGGTAGTTTTTGTTTGTTTTCAAGTACTTACATCGGAAGTGGCAACAACAAAAATAAGACGAAACAATTTTTTTTTAATATAAATTTATTTTATTTAAATTTATGATCATTATTACTGAGAAAAAAAATTAAAATTCAATTTTTTTAAAAAATAATTTCATGTTGAAATAAATAGATGCACATGTAACAGATTTAAAAAAAATAAATGAAAGTCTGGTTCAATGTAGCATCTATTTCTCATTCTATATTTTTTCTCTTTCACTTTGACAGCAGCTAGTTCCATCAACTTTCAAAAATACTTTTAAAGAAAATATAAATATAATACTTACAATTAAAACGTTTTTTTAACTGATGATAAGTAAGATTTTTAGAAATATTTTTATACTACGGGAGCAAATTTGAATGGGTATGTTGATTTTGAATGGTGTTAAAAAAAAGAAAAGAAAGTCCCTCTCTGGTACCTCTCTAGTATCTCGCTTGTCAGAGTTACCTCTCTTGTTTTTATTTATAGTTCTTAAAAATAATATCACGTCTGTCATTCGTTCGTACTTTTGCTAGATTTGTGAAAACTTACAAGAATACTTTTCTTTTCTGTTGGAAGAAGTGTGATCAGTTTCAAATTTTTGGCAATTAAAGCATTTTACAACAAAAATTTATGCATGATGTACCAATGCTTCAATGTTTACATGATCGATGTGTTGAGAATGGTGGGGCGGATCTTATACAGGAAAACGATTTCCTCTGCAATATTTTGATAATATACCCATGTCTAACAAATAACTTCAATTTGTCTATATATCAAAATCGCATTCGTTCATCCATATTCAATTATCCAGAAAATCACCTTGTCTGAAGCTTCTATACATGTACATAGGAAATGCATAGCCCAGATCAGAGACGTATAAAGCTACAATAACATGTAGTAAAGAAACGGGTCTCGAATAAAATTCTAAATATTTTAAATTAATATCAGTGGACTAGAAGATGAAGACGTGAATTGAAGATATAAATGAAAATAAATAATAATTTCAATGTTGAGAACAACGACAAAAGTGAGCTAGGTCGACGTGTTAAAATGTAAAACACGTGGATAAAAAAAAATCTGCGTCGACGCTCACCGTCTGCAACGTCATATCTTTATGACGTTATTTCTCTGTTTTAGCAAAATTGCCATAAGACCCTTTTGTCATGGGCGCAATCATATGTCTTCCGTTTTCAACAACTATGGAAGCTGCAATCCTTTGGGAAAAAACATCCATGGTTACATCCAATGCAATATACCTATGTATCAAACACTGTAAATTAATACAAATCAAAGAAACAAAACAAACATATTTCTGCAACGAAAAAAAATCATATACCGAAAAAACACACAAACATGAATGTTTTTTCAGTGGTTTTCTATGTTTACTTTTTTTTAATCAAGTGTTCATAAACATTTAATACAGTGTATAAAGATGTCACAGATTAGGTGATTCTTTAACATACGGGAAAACTTTCCTCCAATTCTAGGAAATTCGATGTTTCTCTTAAAAGTATGTACTAGCTGTATCTGCCACTTTTAATTGAGAAGAAAGTAACTTGCCAATCGTTAGATATGAGATAAGCGGTAAGTAGACACGGTTCATTTCTTTACGACGAAAAATATAATCCTGAGTCACGCCAAAAGCTTTAATTAGTTGTGCTGGTAAGTTCACAACACAATTAGTATGACCCGAATTGACCTGTTGAAGGGAATGCTGGTCAGTAAGTTTATCGCATTTGTTGTGGTCATTACTTCTGCATTTCCCGCCGTCTGTAGCTGGGGCCTGAATGGAAATCTGTTCCTGCTCCTTTGTTTTGTGAATCTTCCCACGAGACAAAATAAATGGGATTCGTTTGTCATTTGAAATGCAAGACATTTTTGCATTATAGCGCGGAATGTCTGTGTTGTCCTTAATCGTTAATATCGGCATCATATTCACAAAATTGTTAGTCTGATATTGAATCGCAAAACTTGATGATGGTGATTGGTATATATGTATGGTTAGAACGATGTCTAAGGAATTTTCTTTCGTCTAGCTCAGTATTATAAATAACAGTTGCTGTTGTGGTCGTAAAAGTTTGCTGTCATGCTGTAAAGATTCCAAATGGTACGTAAATCCAAAGTATAGTCCAAAATCACAAATAATTTTTTAGATTCTCCACCATGTAACGATTACGTTGTTTTGTAAATAATAATTCCTGGTTAAAGTTTAGAATTTATTCAAGTCCAAAAAGTACAAAATCAAAAACTACATTTTAACACAAAATTTGTAAAAAAAGAGTGAGAGTGAATAACAGACAAACTCACGCACATTCTCATCTTTGACAACTCCTCCCACTGTTCATAAATGAACCAATGAAACAAGTTAAAAGACAGTAGTAAAAGTAGGGGAAAGCTCAATGACATTAATTTACAGAACAGGAAATAGTTTAAGTAAGCATAACAAATTCAAAGAAACACCAGTGTAAGATGTGACCATAAATCTGATAACAATTATGAGCGAATAGCATTGATACCGTGGGACGGGGAGAAAGATGTCAAGTTTGAGAAATTACAAACACGTGCAGTAAAGCTTTTTCTAGAGATCATATAAAACAATTACATTTCAATTATAGATTTCCAGCACATCAATTAAAAATATTTAAACAATGCCTTAATCATAAGTACATCAAAGAAACTAACAAATTGTCTTTATCAAATATATATATATATATATATATATATATATATATATATATATATATATATATATATATATATATATATATATATATACTTAACAAAAAGAAGAAAAACACGAAAAACCTCAGTAAAGCTTTAGGCCTTTCATTCTACTAATATCTTCAGAAGCTTTACAAAATAAACAACAGTAGTTACATAGTAACGTTACACAATGATACATTTAATACAGTAATGAACAAATTGCCCTCAAAGACTTATGCAATGACAAAAGTATTGTGATTAAAGAGGCAGACAAAGGGGGAGGAGTTGTCATCATGGACAAAAACTTTTACGAACATAAGATTCTAACCATGTTACAAGACACCGAATTTTACCAAAGGGTTGACAAAACACACGAGAAGAAATCTATGTCAAAGATAAAAAGTCTCGTCAATGGACCTTTTTTCTGAAGCCTTAACAGCCAAGGAAAGAGACTATCTCATTAATTTTGAAGCCCGAGAAAGTCAAATTTATGGCTTACCTAAAGTTCATAAATCGAAGGAAATTAAGAACGCAATACAATCTCAGAATTCTGAATGTATTACCTGCCTTAAGGAAGAGATTGCAAGGGTCCATGAAAAAAATCTGCTCTATTAATTTTTCTCATTTTTACATATAATTTGCCGTACGTTAATGGTATCATAATATGAAAATGTCAACCATGGTCATCAGGGTTATAAAGAAGATATGGTTGCCATGGTAACCACCGTTTTTCAATATTTTGATATATATGTATTGAAATTTTAAGTATGCCATACAGGTATCAAAATTGAAACAAATAATTTTCACCAGATATTAAATAATATGCTTTATATTCATTGAAAATAAAAATTGTATCGGAAACTATTGATAGATATAGTAATATCACAGTTGCTTTGGGGAGTAGTCATTGTAAATTTGCAGTAATATTTTCACCCCAAGAGCAGTTTTCAACGTCTTGACAAAAAATTGCCCAATGAATTTTCCTAAAATTGATATATTTTGTAACAATTATTATAAGTGACATATGGTTAAAATATGAAGTGGGGTCATCACATTCTTTTTTAAGCTACATGCATTTCAATAACCCCCCCCCCCTTCCTAAAATATTAAAAGACTTCATAAATTTTAATCTGATGGTTTGTTGCTGAACCTTTAAAGTGCATAATCTGTTAAAAGACTATAAAAAACAATACGTACAGATTAATAAAATATTTTTTTCTGAAAATCTTGTGGTGGTTGCTCATTGTATACGTAGAGCAGAATGATAGCAGAATGATATAAGTATCATGTACAGAAAAAAACAACAACATGCACATTTTTTTATTTTTCTATCTCCAAAATATTCATTCCGTTATTATTTCAATATAATTATATACATTCTAAACCAGTGCACAGTGGTCCAAGGGCCAAATTGTTCATGCTCTGAACACTCATCGAGGTCTCTGCACTGTGATTTGGAATCAGAAAGTGGGGGGGGGGGGGGGTAGTCACTTGAACACATTGAATGAGTAGATTATTTCAGAGAACTTGTATCTGCAATCTATACCGTATATAAAATAAATCCTAGCTATTATCTTATTTGACAAATTTTACTGATTTGCTACATAATGTAATATTTACATTTGCAAATATTTTCCTACACATTCATTGCAAGTTAGAAAAAAGTTCATTTTCTCATGAACTAGGTAAGCCTACATATCTCCATTGTGACGTCATAATGCCACACTTGACGTCAAAAATAAAGGCCTAGTGCAAACTGTTATGTTTCCAAAATAATGGTTGAATGACATTTATAACTTTGCGCTTCATGATCACGCGGTTTATGAAATATGCTGAGGTGAAGCGTCTTTGTTCATGTCCTCGTGAATTTTCAAAAATTAAATTAATTTTTCAAATATATTCCCGTGAGCATGATGAGTTGATTTTTTTTTTAATGTATAACGTTATGCTCAAAATAATTTTCTTTCTCTGGTATACCTGGTACCTCCGTAGTTCCTCGACTGTCGGAGTTAACCTCTCTTAATTTCGTCTGTCATTCTTACATGCGCATTTTTTGCTAGATTTGTGAAAACTTGCAAAAAGAAACCTTTCTTTTCTTTTCAGAAGAAGTGTGTTGAGTTTCAATTTTTTTTTTACCAAATACGACGCATAAAACAATTTGCTACAACAAATGTTTACGCAATATATGTGCCGATGATTCAATGTTTACAATGTACATGGTCGATGTAAGCGATGAAAATACTAGAGAAGATCTTACAGAGTAAAACAATATCCTCTGCGATATTTTTTTTAAAAATACGTTCATGTCCAGCATGCAACCTGAAACTGGTCTATACACGTATATATGAAAATTGCATTCGTTTATGCTTCCATATAGGCCTATATTCATAATAATCACTGAGAAAATCACGCCGTCTGAAGCTTCTAGGAAATGATTATCTATTCATAGATGTAATTCCTATAGTAAAAAAAAAACGATCTCAAATAAAATTCTAGTATTTTAATTAAAACTAGAGGACGTAAAGATCCAGGTATGAATTAAATTTATTTATGAAATAGATTACAGCGTTCAGAACTACGACAAAGGCTAGACGTGTCAAAACGAAAAAACAAATGATTGAATAAAAAAAAATCTGCGTCGACACTCACCAACACTCTGCAACATCACATCTTTAGGGCCTATCTTATTCTTTCTCCGTTTTAAAAAATATTGCCACGAAGACCTTTTGTCATGGCCGTAATTATCACGCTCCTTATTCCGGAAATGGTTACAGTAAATCTTCTTCTTTTAAACATCACATGAGTCGATCACGTGACGCCTTGCAATCGCTTCCTTAATCCACAGGATTTATCTTTTCGACCTATTGTTCGACGTCCGAACTCATCTACCCAAAGACTGAGCCATTTATTAGATATATTGCTGAAGCAATTTTGTGAAAAAGTACCAAGACTTCCTGAATCATTTACCAGACATCTTAAAGGATAATACTAAATTAGTTACGTTTGATGTTGTTAGTTTGTATACTAACATTCCAACGGAACTTGGAATAGAAGCGATAAAATTCTGGACAGAAAAAATACCCTTACCTTCCTCACGATCGCTTCCCACACGAATTTGTCCTTCAAGGATTGAAATTAGTATTTGAAAATAATACGTTTGCCTTTGTAATAGTCATTTTTTACAAACTAAAGGAACTGCCATGGGAACGAAAGTTGCACCAACATACGCAACACTTACCCTAGGTTACCTAGAATACAAACTACACCAACATCTCATAACCTTATGGGGAGAAGATATAGCCAACAACCTTAAATCTAAATGGAAAAGATTCCTAGATGACTGCTTTATTTTATGGGATGAAAGTGTCGAAAAATTAGAAGTCTTCCATAAAATATTAAATGAATTGAATGCCAACATCAAATTTACTATAGATACCAGTGGAAATCAATTACTATTCCTAGGTGTTCTCGCTATTAAAAAGGACAAAAGGATCATTACTGATATATATTACAAAGTGACGGATACACACCAATACTTACATTTTGGTTCTTGTCATCCACATCATACCAAAACATCCATTCCTTATAACCTCGCCAGACGTATATGCGCCATTGTCAGTGAAAAATATACAAGGGACATTCGTTTATGTGAACTTAAAACCTATCTTTTAAAACAGAAATACCCTGTTCAACTTATAGACAATGGAATACTTAAAGCCAAGGAACATGAAAGATCAGAATTACTTTTAACCAAAGGACGTGAGGATAACGAGAATATTATTCCCTTTGTACATACTCATAATCTTCAGAATCAGAACATTAACTCTATTGTTAACCAACTGAACACCATTCTCAAAGAGGACCAAACAACAAAGCCAATTTATGAAAACGTACAATTTATCTCAAGTAGACGTCAACCAAAGAACCTGAAAAGACTACTATGTAACTCTAATTTTGAAGAAAACTATTCAGTGACTAAATGTAAAAAATTTTCGATGTGGAACCTGCGACCATCTAACTGAAGGAACTTGTTTTAACTTTAACGGCCGAAGATTTACAGTGAACGCCAATATGTCGTGTGATGCTCAAAATGTTTTATATGTTATAACCTGTCCAGGGTGTAGTGAATATTATATTGGTGAGACCAGTAACACTCTCCGTACTCGGGTTCGTATTCATAAACAGCATATCAACACGCCAGAATACAGACAGATACCACTTAGTGAACATTTAGACATGTGTGGACAGAAGAAATTTAAGATATTTCCTTTTTATAAAGTAACAGGAGGAAATGATATTTGTAGACGTCAAAAAGAAAAACATTTTTATATTTGTACGTTGAAACCAAAGCTAAACAATCTGATTTAATATATATATATCAATTTAATGATATATGCATATGTATATCTGTATTTTTATTGAAGTTTTCCCGAACTTTTTACCTGAACGCAAAGCGCAATTGACTATGACGTCATAGTACATTTGACTTCACAATTACGACGTCATATACTCCGCGTATCATTGTGTAACGTTACTATGTAACTACTGTTGTTTATTTTGTAAAGCTTCTGAAGATAGAATGAAAGGCCTAAAGCTTTACTGAGGTTTTTCTTCTTTATGTTAAGTATTTTATTCCGACCACTGAGACTTTTAATTGGATTATATACATATATATATATATATACGCATTATATATATATATATATATACACGCATGTATATAACGATAGTTCGAAAGTTTTTTTTAATGTTTTATATATTTATTTAATTTGTTCAAAAAAAAAGTGATGAAATTAGCAGAAATATTGTATTCTTAGTGTTATTACAAGTTATTTAATACCCAGGAACAGAGAAGATTTTCAAAGAATTAATGCATTTTCACAATTTAATCAATAGAGCCCCGCCCTAACACTAGAACCCCTGACCCTGGGGCAATGAAATTCACAATTTTGGAAGAAAATTTTCAAAGAAATAATGCTTTTTCACTCTATGATCTATATAGCCCCATACTAGCACCAGAACCCCTGACTTTGTATTTCACAATTTTGGTAGAGGGCTCAAATGCCTATTATACAGTCATGCCAACAGTTTGACTACTTGATGTCCAGGAGTAAAGAAGAAGATTTTTAGGTCCTCTGAGTCACTCAGGTGACCTATTGCTATCCGTTTTTGTCCGTCGTCGTGCGGCGTGCGTTAACTTTTGAACATTTTCAACTTCTTCTCTAGAACCACTTAACCAATTTCAACCAATTTGGCATTTGGCATCTTTGGGTGAAGGGGAACAAAAATTATGAATTTCATGGTCCCTGCCCCCCTTGGGTGGTGCTAAAATCACCAAAATTGATGCAATCTTTAACATTCTTCTTCTTTACTCCTGGACATCAAGCAGTCAAACTGTTGGCATGATTGTAATGAGCATTGGGCCCTCTACCAAAATTGTGAAATTCATGGCCCAGGGTCAGGGGTTCTGGTGCTAGGGCGGGGCTAAATAGATCATATAATGAAAATGCCTTAATTTTTTTGAAAATCTTCCTTTCTGCTACTGGATATTATTTAAACAAACAAAGTGCATGGTTATGATAAGCAGTGATTCCTTTTCCAAAATTGTGAAATTCATGGCCCTGGGTCAGGGGTTCCGGTGTTAGGGCGGGGCTCTATTGATTATACCGTAAATCTGGAAATTTTTACTGTAGATAAATTTTTAGCAAATTTGCGCGTGCATTGCATTCGCAAAAATATATTTTTACGTCGATTTATTTTTGCGAATCCGGGTCAAAAAGCTGTTGATTAATTTTTACGTTTCAAAATTTTGCGAATTGACATTGTTGCTAAAATTAAGAAGCGCTGAAAATTTTCAAAGCAGTTTATAAGTTACGCACGTGGTACGCATGTACATACAATATTGAACGATGCCAACATTCAATAATCGGATTATAAATTAGGCCAGTATATACAATAAATTACGCATGTACATACAGTTCTCAACCATGAAAATGTTCAATAATCAGACAAAAATATTAGAAGAGATAAAACATCTAAACTATTTAAATTTTTTGTAACATTTTAAGAAATCACGCATGTACATAAAATATATAAAACGATGTCAGCTTTAACTAACCTTCAGATAAAAACATTTGTTCTTAGATAAAACAACTGGCCTCTCTTTCTTAGAGAAATAATTCAAAAGAGCCATACTGCCTGTCAAACCATGGGACGATATTGAATGTAGTGAAGGCATTCTCAAGCATGGATTATCACGCGTAATTAGCTTGTAGTATTAACAGTCTTCTTAAAATTACCAATGCTTACGAACACCTATTCATCTTGTTAAAAGTAGCAAATATTTTTTGTTTTCATTTTTTTGTTGTTGATTTACTTTTAAGAAATGTATTTTCGCAAAGGTAATGCACGCGCAAATTTGCTAAAAATTTATCTACAGTAAAAATTTCCAGATTTACGGTATATAGTGAAAAAGCATTATTTCTTTAAAAATATTCTTTTCCGCTCCTGGTTATAAAGCAAAGAAACTAAGTGTACAGTTTTGATGAACAAGAGTGCTTCTTCCAGAATTGTGAGTTTCTGGCCCCTAAGTCACATATTCTGGTGTAAGGTTGGAGCTCTATTGATAATATTTAATAATCCTGTCTGTTCCTTAGTGTGGAGAAAATAAACAAAGTGCAGAGTTATGATGAACAATTTTGCTTCTTACAAATTTTTAAAACTTGTGGTCCCCAGGTTTTGATGTTTCTCGGGGGAGGGGGGGGTGCTATATGGATAATAAAGTGAAATTGTGTTAATTCCCTGAAAATCTTCAACTAATTGCATAGTTGTGAATTCCATGACCCTGGGACATGGGTTTTAGTGTTAGAGTAGGGCTGTGTTGAATTTGTGGCTCTATTTATTTGTATTCAACTGAGAGAAGTTATTCCCCTTTGCCATTCACTTTTGATAATTAATGACTGTAAATAATGTATTTGAAAGTTAATAGAATAAGAGAATTATGCAAAAAAAAAAATGTATAATACAAAAAGTACTTTCATAGATTTAATGATCAGGTAGACTTGTAATACATAAACAAAAATGAGAAAAAGTTAACTCAATAAATGTTCTTCAAAGACCAAGAGAGGCCAATGTGAGAGGTGAGAGACAATAAGGGGTTAAAAGTAGTACAAAAGAACTAATAGTTTGTTAATAGTCTGCATGGTGATCGTGCCAAATGGGGGATGGATTAGAATTTAATTTATGAGTTGTTACTGAATTCTAGACTAATTATTTCATTGATCGTGGTCATCCTATTTCTCTTGCTTTTCAGCAACAAAGCTTCATCTGTCAATTTATTTTATACTCTATGGATCCTCTAAATTGTTGTATTATACTCAGGTGACCGTTAAAGCCCTTGGGCCTCTTGTTAAAGATTGCATTAATTTTGGTGGTTTTATCCCCGCCCCTCAGGCCCCGGGGGGGGGGGGGGAAGGGACCATAAAATTCACAATATTTGTTCCCCTTCACCCGTAGATGTTATATGCCAAATTTGGTTAAAAATTTGCTCAGTGGTTCTAGAGAAGAACGCAGCCATGTTAAGGCTTCTCGAGGCTTTAAAATGCGATCAAAACATAGTATGTCATTGCGAGGTTGGTTTTGGTTTTAATTTACGTGTTGAACTTAAGTACTTCCATTTTATATAGGGGGTTTCCTCGGCTATATATTAACATATTTGTTATGATATCACATGACTTTGCTTATCACGTGACGGTCATTTATAATATTTTGAAATGTTTCATATAAATCGCTTCGGCGCAGACGATTAACACAATAATTATTAACATTTGGTTATATAAATAAACTCATCGTATCCTTGTGTATCCGAAATGTGCTTGGGAAAAGTCATAGTATTACTAAGATACAAAATATTTTCTGAGAAATTCAACTTACCTACGAATTTGAGGGTATTTTCCACACAATATCGTAATCTATATTAAAACAAAGCAAACACACATTTTTCCCAAGCAAGATTCAGTTAGAGAACAACCTCTTCTTACAGATTTCCACGAAAATTCTCAGATTAATCCTCATTAATCATCTGCGCCAGACTCTTTTATACACACAAAATAAATTCTACCTCCAATCACGGGTATAAAACAGAATACATTTCAAAAGTTTATTCTTCATAAGCATTTTGAACGTGCTGAATTTCAACCAAGGGTAGGTAAGCGGTGTATTTTTAAAATATTCGGACATATACGACTTTAAAAAACCTTTAACGACCCGTGAATTTTGCAATAACTATCTTGCATTTTACATGCAGTTTGAAATAAAGTGTAAAGTTCATGACACACTCCCCGTCATAACACCTCAAGTTTGCAGTGACTTGACGTCATTTTCCATTATGACGTCATATTTCGGTAGTTCAGAGATGTGAAGGCACAGAGTGCACTGTGATATTCTACGGGAAGCCTAACCTACCTGCGAAGCTTAAAATGTTCAAAAGTTTACGACCGATTGACGACGAACGACGACAGACGAAAACAGATAGCAATAGGTTACCTTAGTGACTCAGGTGACCTAAACTAAAAATTTAGAATGCAATGGAAATTACTTACCAAAAAAACATAGGTAATCAGAGATTACAGAGCTCACGTCAACCAATGTTGTCTTTAAGCAAGGCAAAGTCCCATAATAATAATCTAATAGTGGGCATCCCTAGATGTAAAATTTATGCAATTTTGGTACGATAGGGCTTGCAGTTACTTGGGAATGGATTTGCCTATAAACTTTTAACTAGTCACTCATCCAGAAAATTTAAGTCGTATCCAGCAACTGAAGCAAGTTTGAGAGTGTTCATCCCGTGATGCATCATCCATGAAAGTTTGGTTCAGATAGCCCTTATAGACTACGTTTACTTTAACCTGGTCACTCATCTGGTAAACGTAGGTCAGATACTGCATCTGAAGGTCCAGTAGTGTGCATCCTTAGCTGTATTATCCATGCAAGTTTGGTTCAACATAGGGCTTATAGTTACTTGGAAATAGACCTCCTCCAAAAACTTTAACGTGGAAAATATTTGTCAGATCCAGCATCTGAAGCACGTCCAATAGTGTGCATCTTTATATGTATCATCCATGCAAATTTGGTCAATATATGGCTTATATAGTTACTTGGAAATATTATATCAAACATATAATAATTTATCGTCCCACTGTGGGACGTGGAAATCGGTCCTTCGGATGAGACCGTATAAACCGAGGTCCCGTGTCGCAGAAGGTGCTGGCACAAAAAAGATCCCACACTGCTCAATGGCCGTAAGTGCCGAGTATAGGAAAAACTTTGCAACTCTCCACCGGCAAGTGGTGGCGTCTCCATATGGGTAAAAAACTCTCGAGAGGGACGTTAAACAACCAACAAACAAATAATAATTCATCTTCCAACAAATTAAGAAGAAATAAGTCACTTTTTAAAGAGACATAACACATGGTAGGTATACATTACCATCAAAATTTAAAATTATGATTCCATTTTTGATTGTGAGAGCTGTCACTTGTACGTGTACAATATATTTGGGGGGGGGGGGGTGAAATAACTTTATTAGTCCCCTACCAGTGAAACCGGAGGGGACTATAGGTTTCCTCTGAGTCTGTCCGTCTGTCTGTCCCACAAACAAGATGTGTTTGTGAAACACTGATGCCCCCGTTTGGCAACTCATATCAAAGGTTAAACTTTCTCAAATGCAAATCAAATATGTTGGTACCCAAAGTAAGGTCTTGTCTCGAGGAGTATACCTTTGAAATAAGAAAACCCTAGCAGAAACCATTGAATAGATATGGAAAAGGTTTAAGTTTTTCAAAAGTAAGTCAAACATCAAGGTTAAGTTCAAATGGTCAAAATTAGTGGTGCCCTAGGAAAGGCCTTATAACAAGAAATACATGTGAAATATGAAAGCCCTGGCTCCAACCGTTCAAATGTTATGGCATAGTTAAAGTCTTTCAAAAGAAGGTCAAACTCCAAGGTGGAAGGTCAGAGTTGTTGGTATCCGAAGAAAGGTCTTGTCACAACGATTACATATGTGAAATATCAAAGCCCTAGCAAAAATTGTTTAAAGTTATGGCCAAGGTCAAAGTTTGCAAAAGTAGGTCAAACTCCAAGGTTAAATCCAATACAGCGATTACACATGTGAAGAGTGGAAACCCTAGCACCATCCGTTTAAAAGTTATGGCCAAGGTTTAAGTTTTGCAAAAGTAGGTCAAAATCCAATATCAAGGTCAAACGATCAAAGTTGTTGGTTCCAACGGACGACCTTGTCACAAGGATTACATATGTGAAGGATGAAAGCCCTTGCGCTAACCGTTCAAAAGTTATAGTCAATGTTAGTTTTCCAAAAGTAGGTCAAACTCCAAGGTCAAGGTCAAAGTTGTTGGTATGTGATGGATGATCTGTCACAAGGTATACACGTGTGATGTTTGAAAGCTCTAGCACTCACTTTTCAAAAGTTATGGCCAAGGTTAAAATCTGAAGAAAAAAAATTGCAAAAGTGGGTCAAACTCCAAGGTCAAATTTTATGGTACCCAAAGAGAGGTCTTGTCACAAGGAATACACGTGTGAAATATGAAAGCCATAGCTGTTATGGGCAAGGTTAAAGTTTTTGCGGACAAACAGACAGATAGACAGACGGACGGAAACTATATGCCCCCGAATCTTCGATTACGGGGGCATAAAAAGGACCGACAACTAAATGCGTGGTCAAGCACCGATTTACGACCAAAGAACTTTCAGTGAGGTACATAAAGGGGCACACTTCAGCAATGTTTCAATATATTTTCTTGCGTAAGATGGAAACTAGAAATGTTTCACATTTTCCCCTAAGCCATGATCGAGTATTGAAGCAGAAAAACATCAGCTGATCGACTCATGGAGCACGTTGAACTCGTGTGTAAATCAAAAATTCGGAAAATTGAATGACGATTTATTTTAAGCTTTTTAGATTAAAAAAAAATTACAGGATCACTGTTCATGGTATCCAATTATCAATATTGAAGTGGTGTAATGCTGAATACTTCTCCCTAATACTTGATTTATTAATATCTTTCAATTAGCCCACTTTTCTGAATTCTGAATTATCTTTTACAATATTTTTTTTCTTAAAAATAATATTTAAAAAGTTAAAAATTTCTAACATTCATTCACACTCGTTCATTGCAGAACTCTTAAAGGTTAATTTCAACTTCTGATTTCAAAATCAGCAAAAACACATGCCAGTTTTTCTTCACAACTCATAGTGTAGTAGCTATGATTTCCGGTGCATAATGAATTTACACAAATTGATGGATAAAGCGGTGCTATATTTGAACATGCAATTCAATATATATATATATATATATATATATATATATATATATATATATATATATATATTTATTTATTTGCAGTTTTGCAAAGGTAATCCTTGCAAGAACAACAAAAGACTAAAATGCAGTTACTTGGTGGGAGAGAAAGAACAATGAAAACACCCACAAGGAAAATAAAATCATTTCAAATTCTACTGCTTATCTAGTTCCTTTCGGCACAAAGTTTTAAACAACCAACATAATTTTTTGGTACCCTAAAATGCATATATGCTGCTTCAGTCCTTCAAAAGAAGATTAAAATAAAATCTTCAAAAATATGTGGCCTAATTTAAGTATCACCGAGAAAACAACAACAATGGAGAGTAAACAAAGTTTGTAAATAGTTTCTTCCTTCGAAATTGGTAACAATTATCTCAACATACCTAAATTGACCATACGCTTCAAAACAGCTAGTCAGGCATATATGAAAATGAAACATCTGCATAACATGTTCCTAGTGGGATTGAGAGACGGGAATAATTATCTTTATGTACCAAAATGACTTGAAAACTGTTACAAACATCAAATGAACAAAAACATCTTTAAAAATTCAATAAATGTAACAAAAACTATATCTTCAGTATAACAAAACCACTATTTGAGAAAAATTAAACAGGTTAAAATTCCATTGATGCAATTGCTCCTACTGTGAATTTGGACCCAAAATTGACGTGGAAAAAAGGACGCGGAATACACAAAAAGGAGATGTCTCTAAGACGAGTGGCGGACTTCAAGGTTGATGTAACCGAAGTACACAAGCCCTCCTACCCAGAGATATCTTAATTTAATTTAAACAATATTTTATTATGTATAATCATAAAAGGATTGGACAGCAGGCACTGCTTTTATAACTCCTCTCCATATTTCTTTTCAGATTTTTGGATGGCCCTCGGGCAGACTACAAGAAGATTATCCTAATGCCTGGAGAGGTAAGACTGCCATGATTGATTGATTGAATGTTGTTTTACGTCCCGTTCAAGGATTTTTCACTTACATAGAAACGTCACCATATACCAGTGAAAGGCTCCAAATTTAGACCTTTACTCAGCACTCAGGGCCATTGAGCTGCGAGAGTTCTAAATCGTGCGAACGCTTACCGTGACAGGGGACCCACAACTTTCACTTCGAAGTGCCGAGCGCTTGGCTTGGCGAAGGAACAGTTACTACTTATTTTTTTAAATCGACTTAGTTCTTTCGCGGCTGTGATTCGAACACACATCCTTCAGATCACGGAGCGAGTGTTCTAGCGACTGAGCTACCGAGACTGTCATGATTGACTGATTGATTGTAGGTTGTTTTACGTCAAATTCGAGAATTTTTCACTCATATTGAGACGTCACCATATACCGGTGAAGGGCTTCAAATTTTGACATTTACTCGGCACTCAGGGCCATTGAGTAGTGAGGGATCTTTATCGTGCCAACGCCTGCCGTGACACGGGGCCTCGGTTTTTAAGGTCTCATCCGAAGGACCCGCAACTTTCACTTCAAAGTGCCGAGCGCATGGCGAAGGAACAGTTGCTACTTATTTTTTATCAACTTAGGTCTGTCGCGGCCGAGATTCGAACTCACGACCTCCCGATCACGGAGCGAGTGCTCTACGAGACTGTCATGACGAAAAGAACTAAATTCGTCTCATGGGTCAGAGATAATATCCTGAACCGACGGAGACTCCACGAGTTTGAACAGGGTTGAGAGATGGAAACATGGTTTTTCATGTCACCGGAATGAATATTTTCAGCATGACTACGAGGTGGACTTTACAGAAGATCCTAATCCTGTGAAGAAACCACATGAATACGCACAATCAAACTAGAGCTTAATATATAATGGAGTTCACACTCGTGGCAATACATTTTGAAGGTGGGTTACTTATAGTCCACGTCAGCGCGGAGGAGGGTGAGATTTGCTGCATTTGTCTTAGGAAGGAGATCGAAATCCGCAAACTCTTTCTTCAATCATGAGAAAGTCTCAGATCATGCAGGAAGGATCCATTTCTTCAGATTCCATCTCTCTTTACGCCGTTGAATTTTCTTTGTGCCAAAGAAATTGTCCACACTATTGAGAGGTGAGAAGATAATGATAAATTCTGTCAGGAAAGGAACCTCTCAACCCGCCTATACACCATCTTGGCCATCCACAGTACACTGAGGAGTCAACCAGTGAAGCTGACTAAGTTCCACCATCAGCACCTGGTGATGGAGAGCCTCTTATTGCTATTCCTGTAAGGTACGAGTCATCCTAAGGATGCCATTGTGTCACAAAAGTCTCCATCTGTGATATCTCAGCCTCTTGTCAACTGAACTCTGCTGTTTCTGAGACTTTGATTCCGTCGATGTCATTTGAATCCCAGGAAAAGTTTGTTTCTACTTTAAAACAGGGTCTAGACTCTACTTCGATTCCTGACACTGAGCTTCCAGACTTGAACTCTGTTCTTCGGCAGTTTGCTGACCCTACAGTTATATGTGGTACCATCCGGTAATCTGTATCTTTGGTTCTTGAAGCTGAAGGCCCTCAGTCAGTCTCCGGTGGAACTAATGAACATCCACCTTCCTCTGGTACCTCCCAGGTGTCCTCACTAGTGCTTTCATCCATTTCAGGGGAAAATACCTCGAATAACTCAGTAGTGTTTGACTTTCTAACCACAGAGAGTGGGCGTTCTGCTAGTATGGCATGATGCCACTTTCGCCTGTTACACGGAGAAATTGGTAGGTAGTATCCCTTTTGAATTCTCATTTCATGGGGGAACAATAACTTGGCAACCAGCTGGATGGGAATACCCATGGCCAGATCAGAAGCTCCCGGTGTTGGAGTTTGCTGCCTTTTAATATGGAAACTAATGGCCTCCTCCTCCTACACTTGATCCCGGGCACAACTTCTCTATAAATATAACATGCAGAGTTTACCAGGATCAACAACAGGGAAATTTTATAATTACATAAAAGACCCAAGGGTTTATCGGTCACCTTAGTATAAATGTAAAAGATCCACAGATTGAAACAAAATCAGCAGATAAATAAAGCTATGTTGCCACAAAGCAAGATCAGGGATCAGCAACATATTCATTTACTACTCGATAACAAATCTTAAAGTTGATATATTTATTCGCCTGTACTATCCCCCATTTGTCACTTTCCTCATGCGGACTAAACAAAACAATAGTTCTAGAGCACTATTAGTAAACACATTTATTCACCCCCACATTGACCTCTCTTAGTCTTTGAAAATTAATTATTGTACAAAGATACAGAATGTTTGTCCCATTTACATTTATTTATTATTTAAAAGTTTATTTGACCATTAAAAACAATAAAAGTACTTTTGTATTAAATATTATAAAATTTCTAGTATATTTTTGTTACTCAATTGACCTTTTAAGTTACATTACTGTCAGTGATGTGATTAACTATGATAGGGGAATAGCATAGGAGAATAACTTCTTTCAGAGGAAATTAATAAATTGACCAAAGGGTACATAATTTCAAAATTTGGTAAAACACCCTAGTTTATTACAACTTTATATTCTGTCTTTGCCTCCTAGATGCCCAGGAGCAGAGATTTTCAAGGAAATAATCCATTTTCACTATAGATTCAATATAGCCCCACCCTAATACCAAAGCCCTTGACACAGGGGCCAAGATATCTGCAATTTAGGAAGAGACTCTTGCTCATCATAACCATGCAATAGTATGTTTCCTCGGGGCGAGTGTATACTTGCTTATGAATATTGTCATGGTCAGACTTTGTAATGGAGAACAATGGGTAGAGAAGAAAATTTTCCAAAACATAATGCATTTCTACTGTATATTCCAAAGAAGCACAGCCAAACACCAAAATCCCTGACCTTGAGGTTATTAATTTCAAACTTTTTGAAAAGATTTCCTTGCTGGTTATAACAATGCAGTTTAGTTTAGTTTTTCCGTTAAATACCATGGGTCAGAGAAGAACATTTTCGAGAAAAAATGCATATCTATATTAAATAGCCCTCCCATCGACATGAATATTTCACAATTTCGGAAGAGGCATCCATGATCATGATTAACATACTTAGTTAATCTGCTAAATACCAATTGCAAGGAGCAGAGAAGATTTTCAAAGAAATAATGCACGACGGGCCAAGATATTCATAATTTTGGAAGAATTACCATTGCTCATCATAACTACATACGTAGTTCATCTGCTATACACCCAGGGGTAGAAAAAGAAGATTTTCAAAGAATTAATGCAATTTCACTATATAATCAATAGAGCCCAGCTCTAACAACCCTGACCCAGCGGCCAGGATATTCACACTTTAAAAAGAGGCGCCTTAGCTCATCTTAAAGATAAAGGTTTTTCTCCTAAATATCTAGGAGTGAGGAAGATTGTCAAAGAAATAATGCACTTTCCCTATATAAACAATAAAGCCCCCTTTCAACAGAACTCCTCAACCTGGGGCCAAAAATTCATAATCTGGCAAGAGGCACCCTTGATCACCACAACCATGCACCTTAGTTTATCTACTTTATATAAAGGGGTAGAGAAGATTTTTAGAGAATTTATGCATTTTCATTTTATGCTCAAAAGAGCCCCACCCTAGTACCAAAACCCCTTACCCAGGGACAGGGTTAAAATAATCATGTTTTTCACTGGTCACTCGGGCTATCACCTTAAATTTTTACTGGTCAACTCTGTACTTTCACTGTCCCATTGGGCCAGTAAATTTTTAAAAGACTAGCCCAAAACCAATGGTTAAAAATCATTCAATGTAATTATAGTTTCTTTTTTTATTCTTATAATTAATAGTTTTATATAATAAAAAATTAACAATAAATGGAGCAATTATTAATCAATAAAAATCAGAAGCAAACATTATCATGTAGTCATGTCTTGACTTATAATATCACAAAAACAATTTCATGACTTGACATAATTATCACAAAATAATTTCTGAGTAAACCTCCCTGTACTGAATCATCACTGTCTGTTTCTATCAAAGGCAGATCTTGGCTGACTTGTTCAAGTTCTTGAGACTCAGAAGTGATACTGTCCATCATGGGCAGAGCTGGACAGGTCAGTTCAGGTTCTTGAGACTGGGAGGTCACTGTGGAGGATTCAATTTTTCTTTTTGTAGTTATAAAATATGTCTCTTTTTCTGTGATGCATTCAACCAAAATTATATAGACATATCAGGATCAAAGTCTGTGAAGGAAATATCAGACATATTATTGCACCTCATCACAGATTTTTGTGACTCCTGGCTCATGGTGGATTTCAGATTGGTTTTGATCCTGTTCATGGAACTGAAACACCACACATTTTGCTGTTGTAGGTGATAGAGTGAGTACAGTTTTTATAAGGACCCGAATTGCTTGCAAATCAGGTGGATTCAGTGAAATAAGGTCTGCATAAACATCTTGGGGTGGAATTGACCTTTGTCTGTGAAGTCTAACCTTCAGGTCAGTCCACTGATTTTTTGCATCCTCTTTTTCATTACCCTGAAAACATGGTGTGAAATGATCAAGACCTTCAATTTGCTGATTTTCATAATGCTGAAGATCAGCAAAACTTGGCCAAAGTGTGTGATCTAGGACCTCCATTTCAGTGAATGGAGGGGCTTGCAAAGATGAGAACCTCTTGTCCATATAGTTGGTTACAGCTGTGAGTAGATCACTTAACTGTTTCTGAATCTGATCTGCAGTTGATGTGCTGGCTTTTAGTTTCACTGACTGGATTGAAGTTTTACAAAATTTAAACTCCTTACTTTGTGCATCAAAAAACTGTTCAAATTTTAACTGAAAGGCTCCTTTTTTTCAATTTTAGTTCCTGTATCCTCCACATTGCTTTGTCCAGGTTTCTAACCACATCTGTAATGAAAAGGTCATCACGCTGATAGCTTTTGCTCAGTTCAGAAAGTATTTCAGTTAAATCAATCAAAAAGTGCAGAAATCTTGCAAACTTTTCTGTTTTGAATTCATTCAAGAGTCCTTTAGCCTTGGCTGCATCTACACCTGTATCATTTGCAGTATTTTCAAGATGCATGGAAGTAACAGCAAAGTTTTTCTCTAAAGCAATGAGAGCTCTGTGTCTACTTGCCAGCCATCTAACATCTTATGTCCCACTGTAGTAGACAACATTCTCTTCAAGAAGCTCTGATATAGCTCTCAACTCTCTCCATTTCATAGGAGAATAATAGTAGAATTTAAATATTCCTTTGACTGTTGAATCAAATGTGGATAGATAGGGAATTGTCTTGACTGAATTAAGAACAGCAAGTTCAAGCTTGTGTGCTACACAATAGATTGCAACTATGTAGGGTGCTTTTTCTTTCAGTCTAGCAGCAACACCTGTTTTATTCCCCTAACATTACTCTAGCTCCATCAAAATTACAACCGATCAGTTTTGTGGCTATTTGATTTGCATCTACTCCTACAGATATATGGCCTTGTTCTATTGCCTCCAAAACTCCTGCTGAATTAGCTGTTTTCAAGGGTACAATATCACAGAATTCTGTTTTGAGTTTACCATCTGATCCAATGTAACGTGCATAAATAGCTTCTTGTTCAATTATTGCACTATCAGTAGATCCATCTGAGAAAATACAGATAAATCTTGCCTCACCAATATCCTGCTTTATTTGTTCTTTCATAGCACTGGCTATACTTTCTGTTATCATCTTGCAACATTTATCATTTTTATACATTGTTCCTGTATCCACACCATTTTTTCTTGCAAGTTAAATAACTCTGGGAAAGAAGAAAAGGGCTGCCCCTTCTTAGAAATGTAAAAGCACTCTCATTTTTAGGTCACCCGAGTCACTCAGGTGACCTATTGCTATCTGTTTTCGTCCGTCGTCGTGCGTCGTGTGTTAACATTTGAACATTTTCAGCTTCTTCTCTGAAACCGCTGAACCAATTTCAGCCAATTTTAGCATATGGCATCTGTGTGTGAAGGGGAACAAAATTTGTGAATATCATGGTCTCTGCCCCCCTGGGGCCTGAGGGGTGGGGCTAAAACCACCAAAATTAATGCAATCTTTAAAAATCTTTTTCTTTACTCCTGGACACCAAGCAGTCAAACTGTTGGCATGATTGTAATAAGCATTGAGCCCTCTACCAAAATTGTGAAATTCATGGCCCCAGGGTCAGGGGTTCTGGTGCTAGGGCGGGGCTATATAGATCATCTAGTGAAAGTGCATTATTTCTTTGAAAATCTTCTTCTCTACTCCTGGGTATTATTGAAACAAATTAAATACATAGTTATGATAAGCAAGGGTGACTCTACCAAAATTGTGAAATTCATAGCCCCAGGGTCAGGGGTTCTGATGCTAGGGGGAGGGGGAGGGGCGCTATATAGATCATATAGTGAATGTGCATTATTTCTTTGAAAATCTTCTTCTCTACTCCTGTGTATTATTGGAACAAATTGAATACATAGTGATGATAAGTAAGGGTGACTCTACCAAAATTGTGAAATTCATGGCCCCAGGGTCAGGGGTTCTGGTGCTAGGGTGGGGTTATATAGATCATATAGTGAATGTGCATTATTAGTCCCCTACCGGTGAAACCGGAGGGGACTATAGGTTTCCTCTGAGTCTGTCTCTCCGTCCGTCTGTCTGTCCCTCAGTCAGTCTGTCCCACTTGGTTTTCCGCACTTTTTTCCTAAACGCTTGCAGATATTGAGCTGATTTTTGGTATGTGAATGTATCTTGATGAGTTACAGATCAAGTTTGCATTTCGTTGCGCTTCATTGATTTTTGACGGAATTACGGCCTTTTCAATTTTTACGGGTTTTCCGCAATTTTCTTCTAAACGCTTGTAGATATCGAGTTGATTTTTGGTCTGTGGCTTTACCTTGATTAGTTATAGATCAAGTTTGCATTTCGTTCCGCTTCATTAATTTCTGACGGAATTATGGCATTTTCAATTCTAAACGGGAACCAGATTACACTTGCCGGTAGGGGACTAGTATTGCTAATGCGATACTCTCAGAATGCTTCTTTCTTTGAAAATCTTCTTCTCTACTCCTGGGTATTATTGAAACAAATTAAATACATAGTTATGATAACCAAGAGTGACTCTACCAAAATTGTGAAATTTATAGCCCCAGGGTCAGGGGTTCTGTTGCTAGGTGGGGAGGGGGGGGGCTATATAGATCATATAGTGAAAGTGCATTATTTCTTTGAAAATCTTCTTCTCTACTCCTTGGTATTATTTAAACAAATTAAATACATAAATATGTTAAGCAAGAGTGACTCTACCGAAATTGTGAAATTCATGGCCCCAGGGAAAGGGGTTCTGGTTCGGGGGGGGGGTTATATTGATCATATGGTGAAAGTGCATTATTTCTTTGAAAATCTTCTTCTCTACTCCTGGGTATTATTGAAACAAATTGAATACATAGTTATGATAAGCAAGGGAGACTCTACCAACATTGTGAAATTCATGGCCCCAGGGTCAGGGGTTCTGGTGCTAGGGCAGGGCTATATAGATCATAGAGTGAAAGTGCATTATTTCTTTGAAAAATCTTCTTCTCTTCTCCTGGGTATTATTGAATACATAGTTCTGATAAGCAAGGGTGACTCTACCAAAATTGTGAAATTCATGGCCCCGGGGTCAGGGGTTCTGGTGCTAGGGTGGGGCTATACAGATCATATAGTGAATGTGCATTATTTCTTTGAAAATCTTCTTCTCTACTCCTGGGTATTATTGAAACAAATTGAATACATAGTTATGATAAGCAGGGGTGACTTTACCAAAATTGTGAAATTCATAGCCCCAGGGGCAGGGGTTCTGGTGCTAGGGCGGGGTTATATAGATCATATAGTGAAAGTGCATTATTTCTTTGAAAATCTTCTTCTCTACTCCTGTGTATTATTGAAACAAATTAAATACATAGTTATGATAAGCAAGGGTGGGGCTACCAAAATTGTGAAATTCATGGTCCCAGGGTCAAGAGTTCTGTTGCTAGGGCGGGGCTATATAGATCATATAGTGAATGTGCATTATTTCTTTGAAAATCTTCTCTTCTCCTGGGTATTATTGAAACTAATTAAAAACATTGTTATGATATTAGGAAGGGTGACTCTTCCAAAATAATGATTTTCATGACCCTTGGATCAGATGTTCTGATGTTAAGGCCGGGCTCTATTTATTATATAGTGAAAATACATTAATGCTTTAAAAATCTTCTTCTCTGCTCCTGGGTATTTTTGAAACAAACTAAGTACATTGTTATGATAAGTAATGATGTCTCTTCCAAAATTGTGAAATTCATGGCCCCAGGGACAGGGGTTCTGGTTCTAGGGTGGGGCTATTATAGATCCTATAGTAAAGGTGAATTTTTTCTTTGAAAATCTTCTTCTCTGCCCTTGATTACTATTTAAACAAACTAAATACATTGTTATGATACACAAGGATGCCTCTTCCATAATTGTGAATTTCATGGCTGGCCCCAGAGTCAAGGGTTCTAGTGAAAGGGTTTTTTTGGGGGGGGGGGGGGAGGGGGGGCTCTATTGATTATATAGTGAAAAAGCAAAATTTCTTTGAAAATATTCTTTTCTGAAAATATTCTTTTCTGCTTCTGGTTAAAAAGCAAAGAAGCTAAGTATATAGTTATGATGAGCAAGAGTGCTTCTTCCAGAGTAGTGAATTGCATGACCCAGGTCAGATGTGCTGGTGTAAGGGTGGGGCTCTTGATAATATAGTGAAAATGCATTAATTCTATTAAATAATCCTGTCTGCTCCTTAGTGTTAAGCAGATAAAGAAAGTGATTACTTATGATGAGCAAACTTCTGGTCCCAGGGTGAGAGACTCTAGTGTTTCTTGGTGGGGGGGGGGGGGGGGCTCTATTGATAATATAGTGAATCTGAAGTAAAAATGCATTATTTCTTTAAAAATTTTCTCTGCACTTGGGCATATCAGAGGCAAAAAGATTAAAAGTTTTAATAATGAAGGGTATTTTTACCAGATTTTGAACATCTGGACCATTTGTTCTGGTCCTGGCCAGGGCTCTATTAATTTGTGTTCTACTGAGAGGAGTTATTCCCCTTTGCCATTTACTTTTGATAATTTAATCACTGTAAACAATGTACTTGAAAGGTTAATAGAATAAGAGAATTAAGCAAGAATTTTTATTGTATAATACAAAAAGTATTTTCATAGTTTTAATGATCAGATAGACTTGTAAGTAATAGATAAATAACCAGAAGTCTCTGATGAGACTGTAGCTGTACTGGTCTGTATAACAAAAGAAAAGTAGCACTTGGATTTGAAACATTGCAACATGCAACAATAAATAGAATTATGTATCTTAATGTAGTCTACTTTTGTGACAAGTTATATTGAAATCAAATGAAAACTAGGAGTAGTAGCGTTTTGAAAGTATTTCACGGAAATTTCTATTTTTTTAATACCGGTAACCATGACAACACCACTCACCCAAATAAAAAAAAAAACAGAAATACATATTATGTATCGTAGTGTATTCTAACTGTGTGCCAAATTAGATTGAAATCAGACCAAAATTGTAGGAGGAGTAACGTTTCAAAGGAATTTCACAAAAATTTCTATTTTAAGTAACCATGGCAACACTGTTCATCGAATTCAAAAACCAATGCAATAAGTTATGTATCTTAGTATAGTCTTCTTGTATGCCTAATTATATTAGAAGCAGACTAAAACTGTAGCAGGAGTAGTGTTTTAAAGGAATTTCACAGAAATTTCTATTTTTAGTAACCATGGCAACACCGTCCATCGAAATCAAAAACCGATGCACTAAATAAAGTATCTTAGTGTAGTCTATTTGTGTGCCAAGTTATATTGAAATCGGACCAAAACTGTAGGAGGAGTAGCGTTTTAAAGGAATTTCACAGAAATTTCTATTTTTAGTAACCATGGCAACACCGTCCATCGAAATCAAAAACCGATGCACTAAATTATGTATCTTAGTGTAGTCTACTTGTGTGCCAAGTTATATTGAAATCGGACCAAAACTGTAGGAGGAGTAGCGTTTTAAAGAAATTTCACAGAAATTTCAATTTTTAGTAACCATGACAACACCGTCCATCGAAATCAAAAACCGATGCACTAAATAATGTATCTTAGTGTAGTCTACTTGTGTGCCAAGTTATATTGAAATCGGACCAAAACTGTGGAAGGAGTAGCGTTTTAAAGGAATTTCACAGAAATTTCTATTTTTAGTAACCATGGCAACACCGTCCATCGAAATCAAAAACCGATGCACTAAATTATGTATCTTAGTGTAGTCTACTTGTGTGCCAAGTTATATTGAAATCGGACCAAAACTGTAGGAGGAGTAGCGTTTTAAAGGAATTTCACAGAAATTTCTATTTTTAGTAACCATGGCAACACCGTCCATCGAAATCAAAAACCGATGCACTAAATTTAGTATCTTAGTGTAGTCTACTTGTGTGCCAAGTTATATTGAAATCGGACCAAAACTGTAGGAGGAGTAGCGTTTTGAACAAGAGGCCCATGGGCCACATCGCTCACCTGAGCACATTGGTTGGGCAAAAGCACAAATCAGTTCAGTATTGAAAAGATTACCGGGAAGGGGGGGGGGGCTTGAATTTTAAACTACCTGATGATGCTTCCATGTCAATATAACAAATGGCTTTGTTGTTCTTGAGAAGATTTTTAAAAAAAATTCCAATATATTCCTTTGTAAAAATTTGATCCCCCATTGTGGCTCCTCCCTATCCCAGGGGTCATCATTTGAACTTTAATCTACACTACCTGAGGATGCTTCCATATCAGTATGACTAAACATAGCTTTCCTGTTCTTGGGAAGAAAATAGTTTTTCTATATGTTTCCATATCAAAATGACTAATCATGGTTTGCAGTTCTTCAGAAGATATTTTCCTTTACATTTCTATTTAAAACTTTGATCCTCCATTGTGGCCCCATCCTACCCATGGGGGCCATGATTTGAATAAAAGAGAATCTACACTACCTTAGGATGCTTCCACATAATAATACATCAATCAGGGCTTTGCTGTTCCTGAGAAGAAGATTTTTAAAATTTTTCCTATATATTTCTATGTAAAACTTTGATCCTTCATTGTGGCCCCACCCTACCCCGGGGGGTCATGATTTGAATAAAATAGAATCTACACTACCTTAGGATGCTTCCATATAAATATATACCATCTGGGCTTTGCTGTTCCTGAGAAGAAGATTTTTCCTATATATTTCTATGTACAACTTTGATAGTCCATTGCAGCCCCGCCCTACCCCCGGGGGTCATGATTTGAACAAACTTGAATCTACACTACCTGAGGATGCTTCCATATAAATATGGCTCATCATGGCTTTGCTGTTCTTGAGAAGAAGATTTATAAAGATTTTTCCTATATATTTCTATGTAAAACTTTGATCCTCCATTGTGGCCCTGCCCTACCCCCTGGGGTCATGATTTGAATAAACTTGAATCTACACTACCTGAGGATGCTTCCATATAAATATGACTCATCATGACTTTGTTGTTCTTGAGAAGAAGATTTTTAAAGATTTTTCCTATATATTTCTATGTAAAACTTTGATCCTCCATTGTGGCCCTGCCCTACCCCCGGGGGTCATGATTTGAACAAACTTGAATCTACACTACCTGAGAATGCTTCCATATAAATATGACTCATCATGACTTTGTTGTTCTTGAGAAGAAGATTTTTAAAGATTTTCCCTATATATTTCTATGTAAAACTTTGATCCTCCATTGTGGCCCTGCCCTACCCCCAGGGGTCATGGTTTGAACAAATTTGAATCTACACTACCTGAGGATGCTTCCATATAAATATGGCTCATCATGGCTTTGCTGTTCTTGAGAAGAAGATTTTTAAAGATTTTTCCTATATATTTCTATGTAAAACCTTGATCCTCCATTGTGGCCCCGCCCTACCCCCGGGGGTCATGATTTGAATAAATTTGAATCTACACTACCTGAGGATGCTTCCACATGAGTTTCATCTTTCCTGGCCCTACGGTTCTTGAGAAGAAGATTTTTAAATGATGCCATTATTTTTTCACTAAACCCTAATTATCTCCCCTTGAAAGAGGGCGTGGCACTTCATTTGAACAAACTTGAATCCCCTTTACCTAAGGATACTTTGTGGCAAGTTTGGTAGAAATTGGCCCAGTGGTTCTTGAGAAGAAGTCGAAAATGTGAAAAGTTTACAGACAGACAGACGGACAGACAGACGGACGCCGGACAAAATGTGATCAGAAAAGCTCACTTGAGCTTTCAGCTCAGGTGAGCTAAAAAATTAAAGCATTTTCACTATATAATCAATAGAGCCCCGCCCTAACACCAGAACCCCTGACCCAGGGGCCATGGCTTTCACAATTCTGGAAGAGGCCCACCTCCTCATCATAACTACGTACTTAGTTACTTTATTAAATACCCAGGAGCAAAGAAGAAGATTTTCAAAGAATTAATGCATTTTCACTATATAATTTATAGAGCCCCGCCCTAACACCAGAACCCCTGACCCTGGGGCCATGAATTTCACAATTTTGGAAGAGGCACTCTTGCTCATCATAACTATGTACTTAGTTCCTTTATTTAATACCCAGGAGCAGAGAAGAAGATTTTCAAAGAATTAATGCATTTTCACTATATAATTAATACAGCCCCGCCCTAACACCAGAACCCCTGACCCTGGGGCCATGAATTTCACAATTTTGGAAGAGGCACTCTTGCTCATCATAACTATGTACTTAGTTCCTTTATTTAATACCCAGGAGCAGAGAAGAAGATTTTCAAAGAATTAATGCATTTTCACTATATAATCAATACAGCCCCGCCCTAACACCAGAACCCCTGACCCTGGGGCCATGAATTTCACAATTTTGGAAGAGGCACTCTTGCTCATCATAACTATGTACTTAGTAACTTTATTTAATACCCAGGAGCAGAGAAGAAGATTTTCAAAGAATTTATGCACTTTCACTATATGATCTATATAGCCCCACCCTGGGGCCAGAACCCCTGACCCTGGGGCCATGAATTTCACAATTTTGGAAGAGGCACTCTAGCTCATAATAACTATGTACTTAGTTCCTTTATTTAATACCCAGGAGCAGAGAAGAAGATTTTCAAAGAATTAATGCATTTTCACTATATAATCAATACAGCCCCGCCCTAACACCAGAACCCCTGACCCTGGGACCATGAATTTCACAATTTTGGAAGAGGCACTCTTGCTCATCATAACTATGTACTTAGTAACTTTATTTAATACCCAGGAGCAGAGAAGAAGATTTTCAAAGAATTTATGCACTTTCACTATATGATCTATATAGCCCCACCCTGGGGCCAGAACCCCTAACCCTGGGGCCATGAATTTCACAATTTTGGTAGAGGGCTCAATGCTTATTACAATGATGCCAACAGTTTGACTGCTTCATGTCCGGGAGTAAAGAAGAAGATTTTTAAAGATTGCATTATTTTTGGTGGTTTTAGCCCCACCCCTCAGGCCCCGGGGGGGCAGGGACCATGAAATTCACAATTTTTGTTCCCCTTCACCCATAGATGCTATATACTAAATTTGGTTGAAATTGGTTGAGCGGTTCTAGAGAAGAAGTTAAAAATGTTCAAAAGTTAACGCACGACGGACGACGCCGGACAAAAACAGATAGCAATAGGTCACCTGAGTGACTCAGGTGACCTAAAAATTGTTTACAGACAGACGGACAGACAGACAGACAGACGGACTGACGACGGACACCTTACTATTGCATAAGCTCTTCTGGTCTCTGACCAGTAGAGCTAAAAATGGAACAAAAATAACTTGTCTTATTAAATGTTCAAAGACCAAGAGAGGCCAATGTAAGGGATTTCAACAAGAAATTAAAATAGTACAGAAGCACTGATAGGTTTTTAATACACTGTATAGTGATATTGATAAATGGGGAACAGATTAGAACCTAATTCATAAACTATCAATGAATACTAGATTAATTATTTTGTTGATCCTGATCACCCTATTTTTCTTGCTTTTGGGCAACAAAACTTCATCTTTCAGTTCATTTTATACTCTATGGATCCTCTAAATTGTTGTATTATACTCAGGTGACCATTAAGGCCCTTGGGCCTCTTGTTTATTTACATCATTACTTAGTTTAGACCCTTGTAAAATGCTACATGGAGAGGGGGACCTTTTTTGTCTGCGATTGACCTTTCAATACACAAGCTTATCTTTTAAAAAGATAGGTGAGCTAGCGCTGTAGCTATCATAAACCACAGAATTAGATATCTGAATTATTGGATTAATTTGCTGAATCGATTAAGGGGGCGATCATTTGATTCTGAGGAAGGGGGTCGGGTGGGAGGTCTGGCAAAATCTTTCGAGTCAGATTACGCAGCTATGTTAAGGCTTCCCGAAGCTTTAAAATGCGCTCAAAACATAATATGTCATTGCGAGGTCGGTTTTAGTTTTAATTTATAAGTATTGAACTTAAGTACTCCCAATTTATATAGAGGGTTTCCTCGGCTATATATCAACATATTTGTTATGATATCACATGACTTCGTTGATCATGTGACGGTCATTTATAATTTTTTGAAGTGTTCCATATAAATCGCTTCGGCGCAGCTGATTAACACAATAATTATTAACATTTTGTTACATAAATAAACTCATCGTATCCTTGTGTATCCGAAATGTGCTTGGGAAAAGTCATAGTATAACTTAGATACAAAATATTTCTTGAGAAATTCAACTTACCTACAAATTTGAGGGTATTTTCCACACAATATCGTAATCTGTATTAAAACAAAGCCAACACACATTTTTCCCAAGCAAGATTCAGTTAGAGAACAACCTCTTCTTACAGATTTCCACAAAAATTTTCAGATTAATCCTCATTAATCACCTGCGCCAGACCCTTTTATACACACAAAATAAATTCTACCTCCAACTACGGGTATAAAACAAAGTACATTTCAAAAGTATATTTTTCATAAGCATTTTGAATAATCTGAATTTCAATCAAGGGTAGGTAAGCGGTGTATTTTTAGAATATTCGGACATATAAGACTTAAAAAACCTATAACGAACCGTGAATTTTGTAATAGCTATCTAGCATTTTACATACAGTTTGAAATAAAGTTTTAAGTTCATGACACTCTCCCCGTCATAACACCTCAAGTTTGCAGTGACTTGACGTCATTTTCCATTATGACGTCACATTTTGGTAGTTCAGAGATGTGAAGGCACAGAGTGCACTCTGATATTCTACGGGAAGCCTTAACCTACCTGCGTATTTATTTTCATGCCAGTCAAGGACACATTATTTATTTTCAAGATGATCCAGGACAGATTATTTATTTTCTTCTTCACTGAAAAAGTTTGACCGAAAAAAAAACAAAAACAAAGAAAAAGTTCAAAGAGGGATCGGGGGGGGGGGGGATGGGGGTTAAGTAGCAATAGTCAATGACAGATTATTCATTTTCTTGCCGGTCGTGGAAAGACAATTATTTATTTTCAACTTTTTTGAGGACAGATTATTATTTTCCAAAATCTTCCAGCCTCCCCCCTTCAGAATCAAATGGTCGTCCCTAATTATTAATAGGAAGAGACAGTGGTACACTGGAGGTAATGTTGGGGGGATGTGTCTTAATTCAGAATGGTGAATGTATCAGCTATTCAGTGTTTAATACAGAATATTCATCAGACTATTTATAAAAAAGGCTATTGTTGGATTAAATTCGGGATATCCAGAGTGGGTTTTCACATTGGCAATGGCATGAATCATTAACTGTGCTTTAAGCATTCTGTAGTTTACTGTAATTTCAATTTTGAAATGAAAAATAAGAGATAAGTTGAACCAATGAACACCTAGTTTAAAAATATTCCAGTGTGGTACTGTTTTGTAGCAATCGCATCCTTTCGGGCCTTTCCGGCAAGCTCTGAAAACATATCCGAGGTTGTTATTCCGAGTTTGCCGGAAAGATCCAGGAAGAGAGCTCGAGAGCGCTAGCAATAACAATCGGATCATTACTCGGGCTTTTCCGTCAAAAAAGGAAAAATGAAAAATTAAAGAATTATAATTATACCAGTGTTACTGCATTGTATCAATCGCTTCTCGTGTCTTTCCGACAAACTCTGAAAGATTTCCTGTGTTTTTTTCTGAGCTTGCCGGAATTATCTAGGAAGGTAGTATCCATGGTTGGCTTTAAGGAAAGCTAGGTTTTACCAGTTGATCTCTACAATCTTGGCTTTATATGACCCAAATTTTCTTGTACTTTTAATCATAGGTTATACAATGGATTAAGACATTCAGAATTCGGATCATATCAATTTTTAATTATAAAACGAAATTATCATCGTACAGTCTATCTTCAGTAGTTTTCCCAGAATGCCCGACCGTGAAGTCGAGCATGCGTATTCCAGAAATATAGACTAACGTAGTTGCTAGCGCTCGAGAGCGCTAGCAATAATTTGTGTTTCGTATTATCATTGTGAGATATGAGGGTACCTTTCTTGAAATTCACACACCCTTTTACAAAAGCACTTTCTGGGTCAGATATATTTTTGCATTGCATGCATACAGCACAAAACATCTCCTCATTATCTTGTGTAATCTCCAATAACACCCAAGCAAATTCTTTTTTCCAAGTCTCTTGAAACTTTCTAAATTTTTTTTTCATATAATTTACGTTTCATGCTGTAAGACTCTCCCCTACATTCAGCCTTTAACTTCTTAGCCACACCTGTTGATTCTTGATCATCGCAACTTTCAGATGACTCTGCATGATTCTTTTCTTGATCTGATCTTTGATCAGGTTGTTTACTTTCAGTAATATTAAACTAACTAGTTATCTTATTCATCGTGTATCTGCGATGAATAAGATTTTTAAATCAAGATAACTCGTTCTTAAAACATTCGTAATAGTTTGTTTATACTATTTACTTAGAGCTGAACACGCTTCGTAAAAAGAATGTGTCCGCCATATTCAATTGGACTCGAGCTGTATCTGAGGGTCCCCTATATATAGAGCCGCTCACTTGGTCACTGTTCAGTGTAGTCAATCGTCACCGGTGTAGACGGACGTATGCTATACAGCACTTGGTAGCGACAAAAATAACGGTGTGCTTCTTCTAATGCAGGAGAGTAAGATACCAAAGACACTTACAACAGTTGCACAGGTCAGTGCAGTATACAAACAAACACAAATATACGTAACTGCAATAAAATGTAAACAAAGGGAATGCTAGATAACCAGCAGGAATACGGGTAGCCATTCAACGCCGATACCCGTGACAATAAAGCAGTCAGTTGTAACGAATGCGAAGAGTATACCCTGGTGCTGATATCTAAGATAGTAATATTGAAAATGGCGTATGTCTATTTACATGTTGTGTTCAGCTTTAATAGTACACTACAACTTGACGAAACGACAGAACTTGGACGCAATGTGTATTTAACTAGCCCGACTGTGAATGAATTTTGATATGCATAAGAAAATGACCCAAAGGGCACTGTTTTCTACAATGTACTAGCCCAGATTAAGATTTCACTGGCCCCAGACCAGCGGGCCATCAATTATTTCGAGCCCTGAGGGGCCAAGATATTCACAATTTTGGAAGAGGTGCTCTTGCTCATCATAAATACATACTTGGTTTATTTGCTATATACCTTGGGGCAGTGAAGATTTTCAAAGAATCGATGCGATTACACTGTATTATCAATAGACCCTCCCCTTTCAGCAGAACCCCTCAACATGGGGCCACAAATTTCACAATTTGGGAAGCGTCACCCTTGATCATCATAACCATGCACATAGACCAGTAGTTTATCTGCTTTACACTTGTATAGTTGTCACGGTAGCTCAGTCGGTAGCACACTCGCTCCGTGGTCGGAAGGTCGTTGATTCGAACCCCCTTTCTTGACTGACCTAAGTCGATTAAAAAAAGGTAGCAACTGTTTCTTCGCCAAGCGCTCGGAGCTTTGAAGTGAAAATTGCGGGTCCTTCGGTTGAGACCTTGCATACCGAGGCCCAGTGTCAGAGCAGGCGTTGGCACGATCAAGATTTATCTCTGCTCAGTGGCCCTTAGTGCCGAGTAAAGGTCCGAATTCGAAGCCCACAACCGGTAAATGGTGAAGTTTCTACAGGCATGTAGAACGTGGGGTGCCAGGACCCCCCCCCCTCCTTCATTTTTTTTCAGAGTATTAAAGAGTAAGTACTTTGCTATAGCAAGTTTTACTTATATGCTGGTACTCCCAGTTTTTGATGCATATTCTAGGATTTAGGCAGTAAATAAGTTTTTTTGTTTGCTTTTCAGATAATTTTGGGAAGTCCGCCCACACTTTAAGTCAGTTTTTCTTTTCTTTTTGTCAAGATTTCTTTGGGAAGTTGGCACCCCTCCACTTTTGAAACCGTTGTTACGGGCCTGCTCTGTTTGAGAGCAAAAAATTCTCCAATGAGACGTAAAACAACATACAACAATCTATCATTGTTTGCACTGATGGCTCTCTATACCTTGTAGTTTACGATATTGCAGCTAGAGACAGAGTGAATGTGCATATGTCAGGGATCGAAATTAGCGGTTGTCCGATTGCCCGGGACGAGTAAATTATCAGTTCGGGCAAGTAAAATTGTCGACTTACTTGTCCGATCGGGCAAGTGAATTTTTTTCATACAAATGTACATATTTAGTTAGTTTACATTAATTTATAAATCGAACAATAAATTGAACACTTGATTTCCGCAACGTACCAGACTGACAATGACAAAAAACGAGGGCGCTTTTGATTGACATTCGGCAGGAATTGGGGCGCCTTTGAAAAGTGAAAACTTTATTGAACTGTCAAATTAATTGTTAACATTCTTTTGATGTATTATGTTCCCATGAAATAGGAAAGGAAAAAAAAATCCCTATAGTGTGTTTCGATTTCCTTAAAAATAACTTGAAACATGGCTATATGCATCATTTGGTACAAAATGTTACATGTTTAAACACGTTTTTCTAAAAAGAACGAGGGCGCTTTTGATTGGCATTCGGCAGGAATATGGGCGCACTTGAAAGTGAAAATTTCATTGATCTGTTACATGAAATTTTAGCATTCTTTTGATGTATCGGGTTCCTGTGAAATAGGAAAGGGACATATTTTCCCGATATTGTATTTTGATTTGCGAAAAAAGAACTTGAAAATTGGCTAGATGAGTCATTTGGTACAAAATGTTACATTTTTAAACACGTTTTTCTAAAAAATTGCTATCTCTGGGTTATCTCTCCATGATTTTGAAACGTTATTTGTTTACATTTTAATTCAAAGAAACTAACAAACATTTGTAAAAAACGGAGAGAAGACCCAGAGACGATAAAAAATGAATTTTTTTTCCAAAAAAATTCTAATGTGTAAATCCGGCGCTTCATTGTCGCTTTAAAAACCATTCACTGTGTGTAGCGGTGATAGCTCAGTAGTATGCGTAGTGCGTCCAGTGCATTGAAAAAGATATATTTTTGGTTCGATCCTCGCATGGAGCGTTAATATTTTTTTTTAGTATATACAATTAATTATTTTGTCGGTTTAATTTTATGTACTGATTTATTTTCAAATAGACAAATTCTGGTTCTGTTGCACCGAAAGCGAAAGCAATTCTTCCAACCTACTGATACTTTAATATATACATGAAATTGCATTTAACCAGACCCTATATGTGTTAATCATCTATGTGAAGCGTTACTAAGTTTTTCATGTAGTAATTATTAAGATGAGGGGACTGATATATTAAATTTGACAAAGTTTTCAAACTAAATGTTACATTTTCCCATGTGCTTAACTTTGTAAAGTATGTCCAGCTGTGGTCAACAGACCATATCGTAGACATTTAAACTATAAATGTTTCGTACGCCTTATTCCTGCAGATCACACGCCAAACACGCCCATCTTCTTTGCTATCTCTGGGTCATCTCTCCACGATTTTAAAAAGACATTTGTGTGCATTTGTATTCAAAGAAACGAACAAACATTTGTATAAAAAAAAAAAATGGAGAAAACCGAGAAACTATAAAAAATTAACTTTTTCCCAAACAAGAGGCCCAAGGGCCTTAATGGTCACCTGAGTATAATACAATTTAGAGGATCCATATAGTATAAAATGAACTGAAAGGTGAAGCTTTGTTGCCCAAAAGCAAGAAAATAGGGTGATCAGGATCAACAAAATAATTAGTCTAGCATTGTTTCCCCGTAAGGATAACTAGTTCGTAAAGTGGAAGTTCGCATCAGCAAGGATGGAAAAACTCTCATACATCAGACCAGTGACGGCCTAGATAGTTTTGTTAAGAGGAGTGAACTCTTGATAGTGAAAACTTTGTGATATCAAGTCAGATATCAGACGGTAGTGTTATGGCTACGTTTCAATTATCTTGCTATTTCGCTATTTTTTTTATTGAATAGTTTGATGTGCGAACTAATCATTTATTGTACGACTTATTTCTGTCAGAGATTGCCGCCATACTTCAACTTTGAATTTGTTGTCCATTTTGAACCCTTGCTCTCTACAGTGTAAGTTGTTAACAGATGTTATTTTATGTCAGATAATTCGCTTATTATCTCATTTACTTGTGTGTGAATTGCTGAAGATGCTAACCTTTGCATATTCGTAAACTTTGTAAATCTTTAATTTCCATGTGCTCAGAGTATGGTGCGCCATTATGTACGAGGGCCGTTAAAAAATTACGCGGACTTATTGCATAGAAAAAATATTTGACAACATAATCGATGAAAAAGTTATACATAATATAAAAGAATCCTTACTTATATGGTCCTAAAAATTCTATATCAAAATGTTGTCAATTGAGATAATTTTTTAGCGATTTAACAGGACATATCATGAAGTCACGGTGCAGTAAAATCTTCGACGTCAAGGGCATTAGAAAAATGTGAGCTTTCATTTTTTCAACATTTTCCCTCTGAGTTTATACTGTACAGTTTGGTTTCCTTTATCCACTCAGCATAATCATCCACATCCCATTTCTGGTCAAGCTTAAAATATATAAATATGGTATAGTATATTTTTCTTCGTTGTAAGCCCCAAAACTGCCGAGATTTCTGAAATATTGTGTGACGTGGTCAATCTCGTCGATGATCTTCCTCCCGTCCCCCTCCCAGATTGCCTTTTACTGAGGTCTAACCGTCTAAAATTCCTCTTTGCTATTTGTAGACAGATGTCGGGAATACCCTGGTTTACTATATGTTTCATCAAGCATATTTTGGATCTATGTTGGCGTTATCTCGAACATTACATATAATTTGATAGAAGTATGTTGCTCCGTCATATCAAGAGACGTCATTTTCGCAGTTGTTTTCATTGGAATCGCATCGGAGAAAAAATCACTATTATATTTACTTTAGTACTTCAAATTTTACTTCAGAAATCTAAAACAATAAAGGCAGAACGATAAAAAGATACTTAGAGAAAATTGTCGAATAATATCCCGACTTATAGAAAATAAATGAGTGCAATTTTGGATTCCGCGCTTTTTTTTTCAAAATTTTTGTCGTGCTCCGTACACCTCCATCAGCGATATCAAAACAGCAATAATTTTAGGAAAAATTAATTGAAATCCAAATAAAATTACTAAAGTTTTATTGGAATCTTTAAGAAATATGTTTCTGTGAAATTTTATTACTATTTGACGTCCGCAAGAGTAAATAATGGCAGAGTCCGCATAATTTTTGAACGGCCCTCGTACATCAATTTTTTAAAATCATGTATTGTCGTTTATAAATTTGATCTATACATATGATAATATGTTTTCGAAGTAATACGCTTTACTATCAAACAGTTTAAGTATTATATTACTGTGTAAAATGTTATCTGCTTTCTTTAGTCGTAAGTACACCTGTTTGTATATTTTTTTCTATGGAAAGCCATAGCTGTCATTGATTTTTCATATTTGGTTTGTTGCAGCTTTTTACCATATCCTTGTATGGTTAACTTTCTGATGAATAAACGCGATTATTGTGGCAGAACAACTGCTATGTATATGCAGTGTAAGAGGTGAGCTATATCAGATAATCTAGGCGACTTGCTTAACTTCTTGAGAAAGCAACTAGAATTCAAACCAGTTGTAGATCACATGGAATGCCATCCATCAGTCATGTACACTTCTTCTTCAGTGCAGGAAATCGTAGACTCTTTCTTTTTCTCTTGAAAGAGAGATATTAGATTCTATAAAGCGAGGTGGGTGGTACTCTTTATTGGGGGACGAGTCGGCTGATGATGCAAATCGAGAACAGTTTGCTAGAATAGTTCTGATTGTAGACCCTGACAGTGGGAATATCCGTGAAGTTTTACTTGGACTTAAGCTACAACAGATGCAGGGAGTCTTATGGCAGCCATCGAGTCCTTTCTGACAGCAAAGACATTGTACATTTGCAAAGCAATATTTTTTTGGATTTGACGGATGCAATGTAATGAGTGGTGCAAACACAGGTATTTTCAAGTCTATCAATAGTAAAGCTAAAAAATAATTATACCATTTAGAATTTGACAATTTGCTCAACACTGCTTTTTTCATGTTAATAAAGACATTTAAATATAATCCATTATGAATTATTTAATAATTTTTTTTATCCCATGTTTACCCCTTTATCCCGTGGATATGACTAATTGGATAATTTTTTCATAATCCACAGTTGTGACGTCACAATGATTTTTGCGTTAGCGCGATGAAGTAAAATAAAGTGGAGTCCTATATAAAACAGTGTAAAACATTGGTTGTGAAGTATTAAACATGGGATAAAAAGAATCTCCCATGATTTGTAGTTGGATATGACTTTTATCCAACTCGTTGTGTGTTTTTATCCCCTCGCCAAGGCTCGGGGATAAAAAACACACAACTCGTTGGATAAAAATCATATCCAACTACAAATCATGGGAGATCCTATATACTGTATATTATTTACACAGGAGTTCAGTGAAGATTTCGACATCATGTGCCACACCAGATTTATATCAACTGCCGAAATCATAAACTTGCTCTCTGTGTAAAGCACTTGATCAAGGACTTTCCTGTTCTTCAGGACCTTGATTCTCTATTACTAGGAATTTGGAAATTGTTCCACTATTCACCACAACGGTGTGCAATTTTTGCTGAAGTACAGGAAACATATGGGCAGAACAAGTTGAAGTTTATCAAGCAGCTGAAACAAGATGGCTCAGGCATGGCATTGCATGTATCGGGCTGCTGGACAGGTACCTTTATTCATAATATGACACATCATCATGTTATTATTTCTTAACAAATAAACAGTATTTTTATTAAATAATTACATTAAAAAAATAATCTAGAAATTGCATTTAAAAAATTGTTTGTTTATTGTTTAACGTCCCTCTCGAGAATTTTTCACTCATATGGAGACGCCACCACTTGCCGGTGGAGAGCTACAAATTTTGACTATACTCGGCACTCCGGGCCATTTAGCAGTGAGAGATCTTTTTCGTGCCAGCACCTACTGCGACACAGTACCTCGGTTTATACGGTCTCATCCGAAGGACCGGTCTCCACGTCCCACAGTGGGATTCGAACCCGTGAGTAAGGATCAACTCCTTACGCCGTGACTCCAGAGCGAACGTTCTAACCACTGCGCCACGCGGGCGACTTTAAAAAAATGCTATCAATATTATGATTATAATTTAAGCAGAAATTCTTTTATGTGACCATTCAGATACCCTTCCATTCTGAATTCCTTGCATTCTATCTATGATAAGAAGATCCAGAGGTTCTTGGTATCTGCAATATGCTCACTAACAAGAGGAGTATTGCTGCAGCAACAGTCCTTGCTGATGTTCTGAGACCTGTTGTTTATTTTAGTGACTATATTCAAGATGTCCACTTTAGCAGAGTAAACACAAAATTCAAGGCCCACTGTGGGATGTGGAGACCAGTCTTTCGGATGAGACCGTATAAACCGAGGTCCCTTGTCGCAGTAGGTGTTGGCACGAAAAAGATCCTCACTGTTCAATGGCCGTAAGTGCCGAGTATAGGACAAAATTTGCAGCTCTCCACCGGCTAGTAGTGTCGTGTCCATATGAGTGAAAAATTCTCGAGAGGGACGTTAAACAACATACAATCAATCAATCAAAACTCAATGTATGTACTCTACTTATTCATGGACTTGGTCTTAATCAATTTATAAATAAGAAATAAAGTCAACCAACACCTTTTAGTAAAACCAGTTAGACTTTCAGTCTAATCAAACAATATAAATGTAATTATTACCATTATTATATATTATAGCTTAGATTTTACAATTCATATATTAATATGTTTTACTTAAAGGATTTGATTGATGAGCTGCATCACCTTGCAGACGACAGGTCTAGAACTTGTACTCAAAACTGTGATGGGAATCGGGATTTATACTTCTCTAAGCTCCCAACATTATGGGATGAAATTGAAGTTGGAACTGAACTTGCAAGAAGGATGCGGTTAGTCAAAGTTTTCAAGTTTTATTCCTAATGAATTAATTAGATCATTTGCATTTAAATTACTCAAGAAAACAATTAAGTTGATTAATATTGTACATGTGGATAATAATATCTATTTTTTTTACTCATCAGTCAGCATGTAAACATTCAAAATATGGAGCAAGTGTTGACAGAGCTTGCTGTGCCCTTCATCAATGCCTTAGTAGGAGAGCTACAGGATGGATTTCATTGCTCCTCTGTTCTCTCTGGCTTTGAAGCTCTGGAGCTGAAAGATGTTCCCAGAACAGTTGATTGATTAATTGATTGTATGTTGTTTTACGTCCCATTCGAGAATTTTTTCACTCATATAGAGACGTCACCATATACCGGTGAAGGGCTTCAAATTTTGACCTTTACTCGGCACTCAGGGCCATTGAGCAGTGAGGGATCTTTATCGTGCCCACGCCTGCCATGACACGGGGCCACGGTTTTTAAGGTCTCATCCGAAGGACCCGCAACTTTCAATTCAAAGTGCCGAGCGCATGGCGAAGGAACAGTTGCTACCCATTTTTTATCGACTTGGGTCAGTCGCGGCCGAGATTCGAACTCACGACCTCCCGATCACGGAGCGAGCGCTCTACCGACTGAGCTACCGTGAACGGTCCCAGCTCAGTTGAAGAGCTTGCACAATTTGGAGAGGTTGAATACCATAGTAAGATTTAAAAAGTGGAAATTCAAATTATTTTAACACTTCAAGTCAGTGGAATATTAGTACGCATCTGTAAAATCACTTAGTATATAACATATACTTGGGTAATGCGACATTCTTTGAACTTAATGTCTTTCTCAGGCAGATATGGCATCTTTAGCAGCTCACTACGGGAGAAGGATTGAGGACAACTTCCAGAGTCATATTTCAGTTTCATACCCATTATTTAGTGAAGACACTTACAAACAACAGTATGCAGGCTTTAAGCATCAGATGTTCCTGATTAGGTATAAAAGTTTTATGAGTTTGCAAATTGTTAACTGTTCATGAAATTGTTTAATTTGGACTGGTATTGATTCAAAACTAACACACTTCTGTTTTTGTTCTTTTAAAAGATAACTAAACCATTTATTAATATTTTTGCATTTTTATTCAAACATAAATTCTTCACTTTCAGTTTTTAAGTCCACTTGCCTGGAGACAATTTTTATTTTAGATGACGTGACCTGTCTGAAGTCAAGATGCATTGTTGTCCAGGTTATATGAATGATTTTTCTAAAAATTGTGACCATTTGAACACTGACTAAATCAAATTAACACAAATTACTCTTTGTATTAAGAAGTCTTACATTTCAGAGTTGTAAAGTAACTGGAAGACTATCAATTTAGATATTAACAAGAAAATTAAATAAATGAATTTATAAATACTAAATACATATTAATATGAAAACTGATAGTTCATGATTATACTTTAATTTTACATGTCATTGTGTGATTATCATTAGGCAAATTTCATTGGCTTGCAGACAGAGGGCTGATGCAGAGGACTTGGAAGAACCTACGTTTCTCCTAAGGAAGCTGCAACAGGATGATATTCTTATCCTGCTATCCATTATCTGGTCCTGTTGACCTCCATCATTCCAAGTACTACTGCTTGTTTTGAAAGGCTTTTTTCGCTGATGAACACTATCGGCACCCTGACACCTGGCCACTTGAACACAGCAATTGAGCACTTCATAAACATGAAAGACAGATTTTTTGACATATAATAGTCTCAGTGTCCATGTTTGTTCTGTTTATTTAAAAGCAAAATTAAATTGATACCAAAATGCTATTTAATGATTTTTCATGATTGCTAGTTTTCCCAATTTTCCCCAAAATGTCGATAATTTTCTCAATTTGAACGACCCCGGTCCCTATCCCAAAAAGTGGTATGAGAGCCCTGAAAGTGTTCAGTCAGGCAGACCCCACTTACTGTCTCTTGCTTTTAGCCAAGTACGTTTCAATTAGGAAGAATTATGAAATGCAGCACAAATAATAAGAATACTGATTTTACATATAGATGAAGAGTTGAATATATACTTTATTTTGTGACATTTCATATATGTTGACACTCCTAATGAATGTTTTTGAAATAAACAGTTCTTATATGAGTATTCTCTGTTTATTCATGTAATAAATCAATGGAAAGTATCTTTTTTTTTACACCTATGTATATTGTACTCTGTATATTCAGAATATTTAGTTGTTTAAGGATACATATTAGAAAAAAAAATTTGATCATGGATTGATATACATTTTTGATTGATTTTGAATGGAAATGAAATATAAAGAAATCGAAGTTTTCTTTGGTGCTGAGATTTGCAACTTTGTATCGTTTTCTATATAATTCTAAACAAAATTTTGCACATATTTTTGACATAGTGATAAAATATTACAAAATTGTCTCACTTTACCTGGAAAATATTCAGTTTATCTATGAGAAATATTGCAGATTTCTGAAGAAAAAAAAAACAAGTTTGTGTTATTTATCCTAAAGGCAAAAAGGAAAATATACAAATCCACTAATGATGATACAATAGGTCCGAAAAAGTTCGCAAGACATCTGTGAAACTCTTGTAACTTAAAATATCACTACATTTTCTGGAAAATAACATCAAACACGAAAATATTAATATAATTCCAGTCTGATAACCGATCTCTTAAATGTTCAAAATAGGTGTTACAGATTTCTCCAGCTTCCTTGTCATTTCTGGTTTTACCGAGTCCCGCCATTAAGCTGCAAAACATCCATAACCTCACACTAGCAACAATATCTTCTGAAATAAAAACAAGCGACCCAAAGATTAGAATCCTCTTCTGATAAATTGTACAACGCCATCATTTCTATTCTTAGCCCCTTATTTTTGAAATATTCATATAAAGCCTTAAAAATTCCAAAAGTAGGTCACAGTGACCAAATTTTGTAATTGCATGTACATATTTCATTTCTATTCTAAGCCACTTATTATTTGGAACATTTAGTTACTTTTTATAAAACAAACTCCGCGGACCCAAGATAAACCAGCTGACAAGGTTTCATGATTTTAAGCGAATTAATATCTGAAATATTTAAATATAGCCATGAAGTCACGTGACCCAATTTTTGGCTGAAATACTACAAAGACCCAAGATTCATCAAGTGACAAAGTTTGATTATTCAAAAACTTTCATTATCCGAAATATTTCGATATACATGTAGTTGTGAAAATCAAGAATTACGTCACCCTGACCTACTTCTTGGTGACCATACTCCGAGATTCCAAGATGCACTAATTGGCAAAGCTTTATGATTCATAGCCTCTTACTACTTGAAATATTAAGATATTGCCTTAAAAATCCAATGATAGGTTACCATGACCTACTTTTCGTTTGACACACTCCGAGGACCCAAGATGTATCAACTGACAAAGTTTGATGAATCTAAGCTAATAAGTATCTCAAATATTTAAGTATAGCCATGAAATTTCTTAAATAGGTCACCGTCGCTCAATCAGTAGAGCGCTTGCTCCTTGATCGGAAGGTCCTGTGTTTAAAACACTGCCGCGGCCTACCTAAGTCAATAAAGATAGGCAGCAACTATTCCTTCGAAAAGCGCTCAGCACTTTGAAGTGAAAGTTGCGGGTCCTTCGGATGAGACCTTTAAATCCGAGGCCTTGTGTCACGGTAGGCGTTGGCACGATAAAGAACCCTCATTGCTCAATGGCCCTGAGTGCCGAGTAAAGGTCGAAGTTTGAAGCCCTTCACCGGTATATGGTGGCATTTACGAGTGTAAATTTATCAAACAGGCCGTGAAACAAAATACAATCAATCAACAATCTAAGGTAGGTCATCGTGACCTAAGTTTTAGTTGACTTACTCCGAGGACCAAAGATGCATCAACCGACAAAGTTTGATGATTCACCGGTATATGGTGACGTCTCTATATGAGTGAAAAATTCTCGATTGGGCCGTAAAACAACATACAATCAATCCCTTGTGTATGGGTCACATTTCTTTTCTTTTAAAATTAATGAAAGCCCTTGGGCCAAGAATACTCTGTGACAAATTTGAAAAAAAAATAGACCAAAGGGTTCCCGAGATATGACCCATATTCCAAAATTTACGCACAAGTACAAATGGCTATGGCATTAGCTATATACGCTCTTGGCTACATGATTATTATTATTTCAGTTATCAGGAAAATTAATATTGGTTTGAATTCACAATTATCGCAATTTGTAAAGGTTTTGGTGCAAATTTGAGCAACGCGCAAAGTTGTTAAAAAAACTGATGTATTACAGTATGCAATATAACAAAATTTTCACAATCGCACTCGTTTGCTGAAAAAAATTCAAATATTTTACCAGTACTTCGTTGCATTTGATAATTTCATGACACAAAGATACAGACAGGGGAAAATGTACTTATTTCGTATAAAAATAAGATGTGTTTGTGAAACACTGATGCCCCCGTATGGCAGCTTATGGCGAAGGTTAAAGTTTCCTCAAATGCAAGTCAAAATCCAGGCCAAAAGATAAAAAATGTTGATACCCAAAGAAAGGTCTTGTCTCGAGGAATACACCTGTGAAATTTGAAAGACCTACAGTACCAACCAGACACCTAAGCAGTCCCAAAAAGCAGTCCCCGGGACTGCTCTGGGACCGCTGTGGGACTGCTCTCGAAAGCAGACCCAGCAGTCCCAGGGACTGCTTTCTGGGACTGCTTTGTTCACTTATGCATGAAAAAGGTTCTGAGTGACATGATAGCTCCGCCCCTTGTGTATTCTGAATTTACAGGCTCCCTGTTGTTGTTTTGTTTACGTTCAGCAGAGAGGTGTTTAAGATAAAGAATTAAAAAAAAAACAAGGATTTCTTAGAAATTTTTTAATAAGTAGAGATAGATTTACATGTAATTACTAAATGTCTTCAGGGGCTGTAAATTTACAGAATTGTAGTCTAGAATTAATTTTAAAAAATGAAAGTAGTTAAAAAGGGAAGGAAGTAGTTAAAAAGGGAAGTCAGGAGATGACTTTTATTCCTTAAATCAAACTTTAATACAGGTGTCTCAAAAAAAATATCTAGGCCTATTTAATTAATTAATGCTATTTAAAACTTCAATACAGGTGTGTTAAAAAAAAAATCTAGGCCTATTTAATTAATTAATGCTGTCAAATTATGTACTCAATTTTTGCATTAGCACTATTTAGAAAACAAGCAAACTTGTCATTACAGTAAGATATTCAGAGGAACATACTGTACTGAATTTTTTTAAAATTGAAAAGGCTAAAACCATGCTAAAAAAGAGCAGGCTATTTTTTTACCGCCCTCAAATAAAACCTAATAATTTTTTAAATGACAATGAAATAAAATTATTCTACCATTCTTTAGTCATTTAAACAATGTGAACAATTTTTAGGGGTTTTATTTATGAATTTGTTTTTGATTTATAAACAAGTTATTAAAAGAGTAAATTTATAAAAAAAAATAATAATAATAATAAATAAATAAACATTTGAAAATATTGGGAATTGTGACTTATTTCTTATTTGTTTTGTTTGTGTTTTCCTGGCCAAATAATAAAAAGCAATACAGATGTATAAAATGGTGTCAACACCTGAGGTTTCAATCGCCTTTGGACATGATTAGCAGAGAGTGCATGTGATTTTGGATATTAGTGTTACACATCACTAAACACGCTGGTCAACAATGACACTATTTTCAACCTATGTACTGCAAAAAATCTTTGTTTCAATGAAGGTGTATAAATTTATTTCGGGATTAATTTATTTTGAACATAATCTGAGGGTTCCATTCGCGTGATTGGCGGGTGTGACCGGTCGGCAGGGGATGCTCACTCCTCCATGGCACCTGATCCCACCTCTGATGTTTGGAGGTCCGTGTGTGCTCTGCTCCTATTTTGTATTGTTTAATGGACTATTGAGCTTGAATACTGTTCGTTATCTCCATATATTTCATTACAGATGTACACTCGAACGTTTATATAATAAGAATGTTATTGTTTTCTGTTACATAGAGAATCTAACGATAATAAAATTGGCAAGTCAGTGAAAATAATCATAACTGAAATATAATACTCGGCAAAATATAACAAAGAATTTTTCAAAAGCTCCAGTACTTTAGAAAAATGCATTCAGAGTATAGTATGGGAATCGGCCTTATTCTATAATTAAAAGATTTATTTAAAGCTAGTTCTGATAGAAAATAAATAACTCAAGTTTAATTTTCTATAAAGAAAAAAATAAATATGAAAACCAATATCAATCACAGTAAATTAAGAAATTGATTTATTTTGGTGAAAAATTAATATACCACATTACTGATTTTAAATATTCAGGTTATTAGTAGGAGTGAACGTCTTCTCTGTTCAATATTATTTGTTTCTATACGCCTAGTGTTATTTTTTAACACTTCAGAAATAACTGTCGCATGAGAATTGTAAACATTTGTTGACACTGCTCATAAAGATATGCATCATCAATTTCAACTGCCTTTTATAGTTACATTGTTTATTGGTAATCTCATTTCTGAGTAGGCTCCGCCCATTAAATTAATTAACCCCGCCCATTGGGACTGCTTTGTGTCAGGTTGGGTCTGGTTGGTACTGTAGATACAACTGTTCAAAAGTTATGGCCAAGGTTAAAGTTTTTTAAATAAAAGTCAAACGTCAAGGTCAAAGTGGTTGGTATCCAAAGGAAGATCTTGTCACAAGGATTACATATGTGAAGTATGAAAGCCCTAGCACCAACCATTCAAAAGTTATGGCCAAGGTTAAAGTTTTTCAAAAGTAGGTCAAATTCTTAAGTCAAGGTCAAAAGGTCAAAGTGTTGGTTGGTATTCAAAAGAAGGTCTTGTCTCAAGGATGAAGTATGAACGCCCTAGCTCCAACCATTCAAAAATTATGGCCAAGGTTAAAGTTTTTCAAAAGTAGGTCAAACTCCTAGGTCAAGGTCAAAGTGGTTGATATCCAGAGGAAGGTCTTGTCACAAGGAATACACATGTGAAGTTTGAAACCCTAAGCACCAACTGTTCAAAAGTTATGGCCAAGGTTAAAGTCTCATAAAATTTTGCAAAAGTGGGTCAAATTCCAAAGTCAAGGTCAAAATGTCAAATATGACGGTACCCAAAGAAAGGTCTTGTCACAAGGAATACACATGTGAAATATGAAAGTCATAGCTCCAACCAATCAAAAGTTATGGCCAAGGTTAAAGTTGACAACAGACAGACAGACAAATGGTCAAACAGATAAACAGGCAAACAGATAGACAGGACAAAAACAATATACCCCCGGGATCTTTCGATCCAGGGGCATAAAAACTTGTTAAATCATAAAATTGTAATCTCTTTTGTAATATCATTTCTTGCAAATATTTATTTGTCCATAATCAATTCAAGTGGGTAAGTTCACAACTCAATTATTATTTTTATTATTATATCAAAAGAGCCATGCACAACATCCTCTGTTTAAAATATTTTAAGCATGTACGATATCCTTTTTATTGTGCCGTACAAGTGCACACGTCCTAGTTGAACTTAAACATAAGTAATGTATCCAATGCTTACTATTTTCACAGGACCTTACAGGTCTTTTCCGCAGTTCTAGAAGTTGAATGCCGATCTGCTGTCCAATATCGTCAAACGGTGCCCTGAGCTCGGACTCTGTTCTGAAGGGGTACGATGGTATGGTTCTGTTTGACAACTCCTCCTGTTATAACAAATTCAGACTTTTTTGATTTACAAATGTATTAGATAGTTTTGTAGTGACCGGGTACAAGATGATACCTAGATAATAGATTTCGGAAATGGCTCGACTACCGGGTACGGGATGACATCTGGTATCATCCCGTACCACGACACTACAAAACTCCGTAATGATTTTAACCCATTGTTAACCTTTTTATAATTTCAGGTATCTATGCTTTGTAAAATTGTTTCTCCCCGCTATCCTTACGTTGCGGGTTCGAATCCCACTGTGGGACGTGGAGACCGGTCCTTCGGATGAGACCGTATAAACCGAGGTCCCGTGTCGCAGTAAGTGCTGGCACGAAAAAGATCCCTCACTGCTCAATAGCCGTGAGTGCCGAGTATAGGTCAAAATTTCTAGCTCTCCACCGGCAATTGGTGGGGTCTCCATATGAGTGAAAAACTTGATAGAGGGAACTTAAACAATAAACAAAACCAGAAGTCTCTGATGAGACTGTAGCTCTACTGGTCTGTTTGTATAACAAAAGAAAAGTAGCACTTGGATTTGAAACATTGCAACATGCAACAATAAATAGAATTATGTATCTTAATGTAGTCTACTTTTGTGACAAGTTATATTGAAATCAAATGAAAACTAGGAGGAGTAGCGTTTTGAAAGTATTTCACAGAAATTTCTATTTTTAGTACCGGTAACCATGACAATACCATTCACCCAAATAAAAAAAACAGAAATACATATTATGTATCGTAGTGTATTCTAACTGTGTGCCAAATTAGATTGAAATCAGACCAAAATTGTAGGAGGAGTAACGTTTTAAAGGAATTTCTCAGAAATTTCTATTTTAAGTAACCATGGCAACACTGTTCATCGAATTCAAAAACCAATGCAATAAATTATGTATCTTAGTATAGTCTTCTTGTATGCCTAATTATATTAGAAGCAGACTAAAACTGTAGCAGGAGTAGTGTTTTAAAGGAATTTCACAGAAATTTCTATTTTTAGTAACCATGGCAACACCGTCCATTGAATTCAAAAACCGATGCAATAAATTATGCATCTTAGTGTAGTGTACTTGTGTGCCAAGTTATATTGAAATCGGACCAAAACTGTAGGAGGAGTAGCGTTTTAAAGGAATTTCACAGAAATTTCTATTTTTAGTAACCATGGCAACACCGTCCATCGAAATCAAAAACCGATGCACTAAATTATATATCTTAGTGTAGTCTACTTGTGTGCCAAGTTATATTGAAATCGGACCAAAACTGTAGGAGGAGTAGCGTTTTAAAGGAATTTCACAGAAATTTCTATTTTTAGTAACCATGGCAACACCGTCCATCGAAATCAAAAACCGATGCACTAAATTATGTATCTTAGTGTAGTCTACTTGTGTGCCAAGTTATATTGAAATCAGACCAAAACTGTAGGAGGAGTAGCGTTTTAAAGGAATTTCACAGAAATTTCTATTTTTAGTAACCATGGCAACACCGTCCATCGAAATCAAAAACCGATGCACTAAATTATGTATCTTAGTGTAGTCTACTTGTGTGCCAAGTTATATTGAAATCGGACCAAAACTATAGGAGAAGTAGCGTTTTAAAGGAATTTCACAGAAATTTCTATTTTTAGTAACCATGGCAACACCGTCCATCGAAATCAAAAACCGATGCACTAAATTATGTATCTTAGTGTAGTCTACTTGTGTGCCAAGTTATATTGAAATCGGACCAAAACTGTAGGAGGAGTAGCGTTTTAAAGGAATTTCACAGAAATTTCTATTTTTAGTAACCATGGCAACACCGTCCATCGAAATCAAAAACCGATGCACTAAATTATGTATCTTAGTGTAGTCTACTTGTGTGCCAAGTTATATTGAAATCGGACCAAAACTGTAGGAGGAGTAGCGTTTTGAAAAATTGTTTACAGACAGACGGACAGACAGACAGACAGACGGACGGACGACGGACACCTTACTATCGCATAAGCTCTTCTGGTCTCTGACCAGTAGAGCTAAAAATTGCCTTGCTAATTCAAACAATATCTATGGAACGTATAAGCAAGAAAGTGCTGATCGATTCAGTCATCGAAGAGCGACATTGTAACGATATTTCATTACACAAGAGACCGTTCACGGTAGCTTAGTCGGTAGAGCTCTCGCTCCGTGATCGGAAGGTCATGAGTGCGAATCTCTGCGGCGACTGACCTAAGATGATTAAAAATGGGAAGCAACTGTTCCTCCGCCATGCGCTCGGCACTTTAAAGTGAAAGTTGCGGGTCCTTCGGATGAGACCTTAAAAACTGAGGTCCCGTGTCACGGCAGGCGTTGGCACGATAAAGATCCCTCACTGCTCAAAATTTGAGTAAAGGTCAAAATTTGAGGCCCTTCACCGGTATATGGTGACGTCTCTATGTGAGTGAAAAATTCTCGAATGCGACGTAAAACAACATACAATCAATCAATCAGTCTTAATCAAAAGTTACAAACAGAGATTTAATCTATGAAAAGTAGTTAAATCTTCATAGTATATTTAAAAATGGTTTTGTCACAGGTACATGTAATGTACATGTGAAATATGAAAGCCCTACCTCATTCAAAATTCATGACCAAGGTTAAAGTTTTTGTGAGAGACGAATGACATTTAATATATTCCCTCGTTTTCGCTAAAGCGGGAGGCAAAAAAAAATGACAATAGACTACGTACTATTTTTGAATGTTCTCGTACATAAATTAAGTAACATTTTTTCAGTTTTCATGGAAAACAACACTCTAACAGCGTTAGTATCTTATATTATTTATAACAACAAATGCCTAGTCTAAATGAAATGTGAAGATAACGGTCAGTAATCATTTTCAAAAGTTAAGCAATGAAATGTAAATTGTGAACAGAGCAAACAAGCCTTAGAAATAGACTACGTATCCTTTGAATGTTCTCGTACAATAAACATAAATTAAGTCACATTTTTCAGTTCTCATGGAACAATACTCTAACAGCGTTAGTATCTAATTTTTTTATGATTACATCTAGTAGGGGGCTCAGGTAACTCGACTTTATAGCTATGTAATCGGTGCCGTTTACACGCAAATCACTGGTGTTTATAAACGTAATTTTTGCGTTATTAATCATAATTATCTAGAAATTAAAAATAATGAACCGTCTAAATTGTTCGAACTTTCATATGATGTGTGTTATGTCATTCCACTAAGTTTACAATAAAACTTAACCAGGTCGAAGTTTTGCTAAAATTGGAAGCAAGATTTCTCTTTCGTTGCATGACGCTGTAATTTTATCCCCGTGACGTTGATAGCGTCATTTTGATTGGCTTTCCGGAAGGCAATTTTTAAGAAATGAACGACATTGACATCACAGGAAAGGTAACATTTTGAAGATTAATGTGGTTATTGTTGCATCCTAATGCAACGTGTAGAAGTTTGTGTATTTTCGTTTCAAAGGAGAAAGATCAAGTTTACTACGGTAAGTAAACGGAATAATTTTATGCCACATACACTATCAGGAGGCTGAGAAACTTTCTTATCTGAATATTGTTGTTCTGTAATCATTTCAAAAACAATTCACAGGGATTACATTCCTAAAATCATCACCGCGACGCGACTTTTGAACACTGTTTCTAACATGCATAATTTTTTATCGTAATACAACAAGAGAAAATGGAAAATTTAAGATTTAATTTCTTTAGACTTGTTGGAATAAATCTATGAAAACTATGGTCATTTCTATCTACAAATTTGATTGTGTAGCCACGATTTCCTCAGAAACACCCCATAATTAACTGAACGTCTAAAAAATTAGTTGTGATACATTAAAAGAAATTTTTTTTTAATTTACTTATAAATTTACTTATTTATTTTTGCTTGTGAACAAGATACTTCGTTAAATTTTGTTTCAGCAAGTACACTTCTGAAATGATGGATCATTCCATATCATGACTATGGTACCCGCCGGTAGTAGCAGATGTCCGAAATGAACTTACGCTCAACTGGACCTGGAATTACGGATAATTCAGTTTAAATATAAACAATTATTAATTGATATTGAAAACGTGATATCATTGTATTTTAAAGATCTATATGAAATAAAATTGTGAATTAACTGTACTAATTTCTTTTTCCCCCACCCTTGCCATGTTCATAATTTTGAAAGCTTTCTTCTTGCGATGCCCGGGCATATCTCTGGCTTTTAGTGACCATATTTGATTTAGAAGACTATTTCCATAAATCTTTTAGAAGTAATAAATTAAATCTTATTATTCCTAATTTACATGATTCTGAAAGTATTTTATCAGTAAGATGTGTAGGCCATTTTCACTACTGGTGGCCATATTGGATATTTTGCCGCCATCTTGAATATTTGTCAGCTGCCATGGAAACAAGAAATAAGGACTTGCAGACCTTTCCGAAAATATATAGTTTGCCATACTTCTAAATAAAATAAGACTCTATCCCTTTAAAGTTACTTAAATTTAAAGGATTTTCCTTCCCTCCGTGTGCCATCATTCAGTACCAATGTCTAGTTAAATTTTCTTACATAAAATGACAGTATTTACAAAATTGAAAATGTCATAACTTCTGTTCTACTTGGAGAATTTTTTCACCAAGTAAAGTTTTTTATATTTCTTAATGTGTCCATGTTCATGCTAGATATATTTATTTGAATATATCTCATCGAAAATTTGTACCTGAACCCCTATAAATACATCACATGCCTAGTCTAAATGAAATGTGATGATAACGGTCAGTAACCATACTCAAAAGTCAAGCAATGAAAATATATAAATTGTGAACAGAGAAAACAGGCCTCGGGAAACATCAGAGGTGGATCAGGCGCCATTGAGTAGTAACCATATCTTGTCGATCGGTCACACGAGCCGTGTTCCTTTGACATTATCGGGTAGAAATCCGTAGTCAATTCAGTATGAAAATAATGGCCTCACGATTTGTAGCAGAATTTTAAACAGAAAGGTGAAGGATGTAGATGACTTTTACAACACGGTATTTCGGTAACTAATTTTAAATAACATAAACAAAATATTCAATGCATGGATCGGTTTATAATCTCTGACTGAACTTGAATAGAAATGTTATAAATAAAATACTAAAATATATGATTGATTGATTGATTGTATATTGTTTTACGTCCCATTCGAGAATTTTTCCCTCATATAGAGACGTCACCATATACCGGTGAAGGGCTTCAAATTTTGACCTTTACTCGGCACTCAGGGCCATTGAGCAGTGAGGGATCTTTATCGTGAAAACGCCTGCCGTGACACGGGGCCTCGGTTTTTAAGGTCTCATCCGAAGGACCCGCAACTTTCACTTCAAAGTGCCGAGCGCATGGCGAAGGAACAGTTGCTACCTATTTTTTATCGACTTAGGTCTGTCGCGGCCAAGATTCGAACTCACGACCTCCCGATCACGGAGCAAGCGCTCTACCGACTGAGCTACCGTGAACGGTGAGGCTTCAAAGAGAAATAATTTAAAAACTTGTAATTGGAATTATAAGAATTAAACGTTCTTCGCACTTTTATTCAGATTTTGAATACAAAGGCATGAGTTTACACGTCGATAAATTCTGAAAAAAGAACGTTTAATCCGATTATATGGCGTAAATAAAATCCTAAAATATAATGAAATCGTGGGTATTCTTTGGTGTTCAACTATGCGACTTTGTGATATTTTCTGTAAAAAATTATACAAATTTTGCACACATTTTATGACATATTACAAAATTTTATAAACATTTTCAAAAATAACTCCGGCGATCATTATTCAAGTTATCTACATGAAAATAAACTATTACACTTATTGCTAATTTCTAATAAAAATTTGTTATATATTCTTAACTTTTATATTTTTTGATGCAATGCTTTGATACTTAGAATATAAGGATATATTAAAAGTGTAGACGAGATGACATGGTCAACATGCATGCACGTGCGCAAAGCGTTAAATGACCAATTTACTTGATAAAGTCGTAATTTTTATACCTTTTGATGAAATGCTTTGATACTCAAAATATTTAGATATATTAAAAGTGTAGACAAGATGACTTGGTCATCATGCATGCACGTGCGCGCAATGCGCAAAATAAAAAATATTCTTGATATAGCCGTTACTTTTTATATTATTGATAAAATGCTTTGATACTCACACTAACAAGTGTAGACTATATGACATGGTCATCATGCACATACCTGCGTGTGGGCGCGCGTGCAATGCGTAAAATGACAAAAATACTTGATTGCCTTTTATTATGAAGTTCACAGGGAATAAGACTTTTAAAGGGAGTTGGGGAGCGTTTGGGGAACATCTGTAACGGTCCCCGTTACAATTAGCACTAGTTATATATTATAGCTTAGATTTTACAACTCATATATTAATGATATGTTTTTTACTTTAAGGATTTGATTGATGAGCTGCATCACCTTACAGACGACTGGTCTAGAACTTGTACTGAAAACTGTGATGGAAATCGGGATTTATACTTCTCTAAGCTCCCAACATTATGGGATGAAATTGCAGATAGAACTAAACTTGCAAGAAAAATACGGTTAGTCAAAGTTTTCAAGTTTTATTCATAATAAATTAATTAGATCAATTACATTTAAGTTTCTGAAGACAATTAAGTTGATTAATATTGTACATATGGATATTAATGTCCAATTTTTTACTCATCAGTCAGCATGTAGACATTCATAATATGGAGCAAGTGTTGATAGCTTGCTGTGCTCTTCATCAATGCCCTAGTAGGAGAGCTACAGGATGGATTTCATTGCTCCTCTGTTCTCTCTAGCTTTAAAGCTCTGGAGCTGAAAGATGTTCCCAGGACAGTTGATTGATTGATTGTATGTTGTCTTACGTCCCATTGGAGAATTTTTTTTATCTCATATAGAGACGTCACCATATACCGGTGAAGGGCTTCAAATTTTGACCTTTACTCGGCACTCAGGGCCATTGAGCAGTGAGGGATCTTTATCGTGCCCACGCCTGCCGTGACACGGGGCCACGGTTTTTAAGGTCTCATCCGAAGGACCCGCAACTTTCACTTCAAAGTGCCGAGCGCATGGCGAAGGAACAGTTGCTACCCATTTTTATCGACTTAGGTCTGTCGCAGCCGAGATTCGAACTCGCGACCTCCCGATCACGGAGCGAGCGCTCTACCGACTGAGCTACCGTGAACGGTCCCAGGACAGTTTAAGAGCTTGCACAATTTGGAGAGGTTGCATAAACCATAGTATGATTTAAAAGTGGAAATTCAATTTATTTTAACACATACAAGTCAGTGGAATATTAGTGCGCATCTAGAAAATCACATAGTATATAACATGTACTTGAGAAATGCGGCATTCTTTGAACTTAATGTCTTTCTCAGGCAGACATGGCATCTTTAGCAGCCCACTATGGGCGAAGGATTGAGGACAACTTCTAGAGTCATATTTCAGTTTCATACCCAGTATTTAGTGAAGACACTTACAAAAAACAATATGCAGGCTTTAAGCATAAAATGTTCCTGATTAGGTATACAAGTTTTATGAGTTTGCAAATTGTTAACTGTTCATGAAATTGATTAATTTGGACTGGTATTGATTCAATACTAACACACTTCTGTTTTTGTTCTTTTAAAAGATAACTAAACCATTTATTAATATTTTTGCATTTTTATTCAGACATGAAGTCTTCACTTTCAGTTTTTAAGTCCACTTGCCTGGAGACAATTTTTATTTTAGATGACGTGACCTGTTTGAAGTCAAGATGCATTGTTGTCCTGGTTATATGAATGATTTTTTCTAAAAAATGTGACCATTTGAACACTGACTAAATCAAATTAACACAAATTACTTTTTGTATTAAGAAGTCTTACATTTCAGAGTTGTAAAGTAACTGGAAGACTATCAATTTAGATATTAACAAGAAAATTAAATAAATGAATTTATAAATACTAAATACATATTAATATGAAACTGATAGTTCATAAGTTTACTTTTAATTTTACATGTCATTATGTGATTATCATTAGGCAAATTTCATTGGCTTACAGACAGAGGGCTTATACAGAGGACTTGGAAGAACCTACGTTTCTACTAAGGAAGCTGCAACAGGATGATATTCTCAGAATATCTTATCCTGCTATCCATTATCTGGTCCTGTTGACCACCATCATTCCAAGTTCTACTGCTTGTGTTGAAAAGCTTTTTTCGCTGATGAACACTATTTGCACTCCCAGCGGAGCTGTCTCAAACAAAGGTCTTTGGATGCTATAATACGCAAGGTGTCAGAGTCCAACGGCACCCTGACACCTGGCCAGTTGAACACGGCAATTGAGCACTTCATAAACATGAAAGACAGATTTTTGGACATATAATAGTCTTAGTGTCCATGTTTGTTCTGTTTATTTAAAAGCAGAATTAAATTGATACCAAAATGCTAATTAATGTTTTTTTTTTAATGATTGTTAGTTTTCCCAATTTTCCCCAAATGTCGATAATTTTCCCAATTTGAACGACCCCGGTCCCTGTCCCAAAAAGTGTTGTGAGAGCCCTGAAAGTTTTCAGACAGGCAGGCCCCAATTACCGTCTCTTGCTTTTAGCAAAGTACGTTCCAATTAGGAAGAATTGTGAAATGTGCAGCACAAATAATAAGAATACTGATTTTACATGTAGACGAAGAGTTGAAAAAATACTTTGTGTCGTTTCATACATGTTGAAATTCCTTATGAATATTTTTGAAATAAACAGTTCTTATATAAGTATTCTCAGTTTATTCATGTAATAAATCTATGGAAAGTATCCGTTTAACACCTGTGTATATTGCACTCTGTATATTCAAAATATTTAGTTCTTTAAGGATACATATTACAAACATAAATTTGATCATGGATTGATATACATTTTTGATTGATTTTGAATGGAAATGAAATATAAAGAAATCGAAGTTTTCTTTGGTGCTGAGATTTGCAACTTTGTATCGTTTTCTATATAATTCTAAACAAAATTTTGCACATATTTTTGTCATAGTGACAAAATATTACAAAATTCTCTCACTTTACCTGGAAAATATTCAGTTAATCTATTTAATATTATTCTATGAGAAATATTGCAGATTTCTGGGGGAAAAAAAGTTTGTGTTATTTATCCTTAAAGGTGCATAGACACAGATTTGAAGTTTATATTTTCTCAAATTTTCTGTATAATATCACAACTTATATGTTGCTATAGCATTTCACACGAAAATAAAATTAAAAACTTATTTAATCTGGAAATTATTGAAACTACGAATTTCGGGAGGCTTTTTATCAACACATCCTTGCACTTTCACAATTTTTAACTTTATCCTTAATACTTGAGAAAAGTAGCAATTTTGTTGTGTTTTAATGAATAATATATCTATAATCCAGAAAATTCAGAGTAAAAATGTGCGAAAGCAAAACCCACTCACTTAAGTATTGTCAGCCCGTGCTTAGTGTTGTGTAGTTGTGTACAGAGTTTAACAAATTGAATACACCCGTGAAACGTAACCTGTCTTTGTAAACAGAGCACGAGCTCTGTTGTTGTTAATGTTTACGTTTCTCCGGGTGTGTTCAATTGTTAAACTCTGCAAACACCACTGAGCACGGACTGACAATACTGGTGAGAGGAGTTTGCTTTCTACATTTCTACTCTAAAATTTCTGCATTATACTTTTAATAATTTTCACTAATAAACAACAAAATTGCTACTTTTTTTAAGTAATAAGGATAAAGTTAAAATTTGTGAAAGTGCAAGGATGTGACTATCAAACGCGTCCAGAAATTCGAAGCTTCAATAACTTCCAGATAAAATAAGATTTTAATCAAATTTTCGTATGAAATGCTATAGCAACATATAAGTCATGAAATTAAACAGAAAATTTGAGTAAATATTAACTTCAAATCGTGTCTAAGCACCTTTAAGGCAAAAAGGATAAATTAATATACAAATCCACTAATGATGATACAAAAGGTCCGAAAAAGTTCGCAAGACATCTCCTGTGAAACTCGTGTAACTTAAAATATCACTACATTTTCTGGAAAATAACATCAAACACGAAAAAATCAATATAATTCCAGTCTGATAACCGATCTCTTAAATTTTCAAAATAGGTGTTACAGATTTCTCCAGCTTCCTTGTCATTTCTGGTTTTACCGAGTCCCGCCATTAAAGTGCAAAACAGCCATAACCTCACATTGCCAACAATATCTTCTGAAATAAAAACAAGCGATCCAAGGCTTAGAATTCTCTTCTGATAAATTGTACAACTCCATCATTTCTATTCTTAGCCCCATATTTTTGAAATATTCATATAAAGCCTTAAAAATTCCAAAAGTAGGTCACAGTGACCAAATTTTGTGATTGTACGACCTTTCATTTCTATTCTAAGCCACTTATTATTTGGAACATTTAGTTACTTTTTATAAAACAAACTCCGTGGACCCAAGATAAACCAACTGACAAGGTTTCATGATTTTAAGCCAATTAATATCTGAAATATTTAAATATAGCCATGAAGTTCCAAAAATAAGTCACGTGACCCAATTTTTGGCTGAAATACTACAAAGACCCAAGATTCATCAAGTGACAAAGTTTGATTATTCATTATCCGAAATATTTCGATATAGTTGTGAAATTCAAGAATTAGGTTACCCTGACCATACTCCGACATTCCAAGATGCACTTATTGGCAAAGCTTTATGATTCATAGCCTCTTATTACTTGAAACATTAAAATATTGCCTTAAATTTCCAATAATAGGTTACCGTGACCTACTTTTTATTTGACACTCTCCGAGGACCCGAGATGTATCAACTGACAAAGTTTGATGAATCTAAGCTAATAAGTATCTCAAATATTTAAATATAGCCATGGAATTTCTTAAATAGGTCACTGTCACGGTAGCTCGATCAGTAGAGCGCTTGCTCATTGATCGGAAGGTCCTGTGTTCCAATCACTGCCGCGACTGACCTAAGTCAATAAAAATAGCAACTATTCCTTCCGCAAGAGCCCAGCACTTTGAAGTGAAAGTTGCGGATCCTTCGGATGAGACCTTTAAAACCGAGGCCTTGTGTCACGGCAGGCGTTGGCACGATAAAGATCCCTCACTGCTCCATGGCCCGGAATACCGAGTAAAGGTCTAAGTTTGAAGCCCTTCACCGGTATATGGTTGCATGTACGAGTGAAAATTTATCAAAAGGGCCGTGAAACAAAATACAATCAATCAACAATCTAAAGTAGGTCATCGTGACCTAAGTTTTAGTTGACTTACTCCGAGGATCAAAGATGCATCAACCGACAAAGTTTGATGATTTTAAACCTCTTGCTATTTGAGATATTTAGATATTGCGTTAAAATTCCAAATTAGGTTACCATAACCTACGTTTTACTTGACACAATCTAAGGTTCCAAATCTATCAAGTGACGAATTTTGATGAATCTTAGCCGATTAGTATCTGAAATATTAAGATATAACCATGGAATTAGAAAAGTAAGTCACAGCGACTTACTTTTAAGTTGACAAGCTTCAGGGACAAAAGATGCATCGAGTGACCACGTATGATGATATCAAAACTCTAATTATTTGAAATATTGAGATATTGCCTTAAAATTCCAAACGTAGGACACCATCACCTACTCTTTGGTCGACACACTTCGAAGACCCAAGTTGCATAAACTAATAAAGTTTGATGATTTATAGCCAATTGTTCCGTTAAATATTTAAATACAGCCATTTAAATAGGTCACTGACGTACTTTTTGGTTCATATACTTCGAGGCCTTAGGATGCATCAACTGACAAGGTTTGATGATCCTAGGCTTTACAGTGTTCAAAATATGCATCTAAAACAATTTGAAAAAAAGTGGCGTAGTGGTTAAAGCGTTTGCTCTAGAGTCGCGGAGTAAGAATTTGATCCTTACGTCGCGGGTTCAAATCCCACTGTAGGACATGGAGACCGGTCCTTCTGATGAGACCGTATAAAGCGAAGTCCCGTGTCGCAGTAGGTGCTGGCTCGAAAAAAGATCTCTCACTGCTCAATGGCCAGGACTGGTCAAAATGTGCAGCTCTCCACCGGCAAGTGGTGGCGTCTCCATACGAATGAAAAATTCTCGAGAGGGACGTTAAACAACAATAAACAATTTGAAAATAAATACCTCCGAAATTCAGAAAGTAGGTCACTGTGTCCTACTTTTCGATATACATGTATATGTTTCAAGGCCCCAAGGAGCATCAACTGACAAGGTTTAAGAATCTAAACCTCTCAGGTATTCGAAATAATGACCCTAATTGTTTTAAAATGATGAGCGGTAAAATTTAAAAAGAAGTCAAGGTGACCTACTTTTTGGTTGACACACATCAAGGCCCGATTCAGGAGCATACACAAGATTTAATTTTCTAGGCTTTAAAGTGTCCCACCGTTCACGGTAGCTCAGTCGGTAGAGAGCTCTCTCCGTGATCGAGAGGTCGTGAGTTCGAATCTCGGCCGCAACTGAGCCAAGTCGATAAAAAATGGGTAGAACCTGTTCCTTCGCCATGCGCTCGGCACTTTGAAGTGAAAGTTGCGGGACCTTCAGATGAGACCTTAAAAACCGAGGTCCCGTGTCACAGCAGGCGTTGGAACAATAAAGATCCCTCACTGCTCAATGGCCCTGAGTGCTGAGTAAAGGTCCAAGTTTGAAGCCCTTCACCGGTATATGGTGACGTCTCTATATGAGTGAAAAATTCTCGAATGGGACGTAAAACAACATACAATCAATCAATCAATCAATCAATCAAAGTGTCCAAAATATGCATCATAGTCTAATTGAAAACGAATACCTGCAAAATTAAAAAAGTACATCACCTTGAACTACCTTTTAGTTAACAAGACACAAGGTCCTAAGATGCATCAAGTTACAAGATTTGATGACCTTTTTCCTAATAGTGGTCAAAATATCCAAGTTTTAACAAAACGGAATTTTTAGGTCAACTTTGAACTGACCTTTAGACCACGCCCTTTGCCCCAGGGTGATTCCCTGAACTATTTAAAAATCTACAACACATCCTTATCCTTGTTTGGTGAAAATCTGCCAAGTGGTTCTTGAGAAAAAAATTTCAGTAACCTCTACTTTTGTTTTTATTTCCCTTATAATCTCCTCTTGTCTAGGGTTACATTTCTTTTCTTTTAAAATTAATGAAAGCCTTTGGGCCAAAGATACTCTGTGACAAATTTGAAAAAAATAGACCAAAGGGTTCCCGAGATATGACCCATATTCCAAAATTTACGCACACGTACAAATGGCCATGGCATTAACTATATACGCTCTTGGCTACATGATTATTATTATTTCAGTTATTATCAGGGAAATTAATATTTGTTTGAATTTAACATTATTGCAATTTATAAAGGTATTGGTACAAATTTGAGCAACGCGCAAAGTTGAAGTTGTCAAAAACAACTGTGATGTATTACAGTATGCAATATAACAAAATTTTCACAATCGCACTCGTTTGCTAAAAAAATTCAAATATTTTACCAGTACTTCGTTGCATTTGATGATTTCATGACACAAAGATACAGACAGGGGAAAATGTACTTATTTAGTAAAAAACCTTGTTAAATCATCAAATTGTAATCTCTTTTGTAATATTATTTCTTCTAAATATTTATTTGTCCATAATCAATTCAAGTAGTTAAGTTCACAACTCAATTATTACTTTTATTATTATATCAAAAGAGGCATGCACAACATCCTCTGTTTAAAAGATATTTTCAGCATGTACGATATCCTTTTTACTGTGCCGTACAAGTGCACACGTCCTAGTTGAACTTAAAAACATAAGTAATGTAACCTATGCTTACTATTTTCACAGGACCTTACAGGTCTTTTCCGCAGTTCTAGAAGTTGAATGCCGATCTGCTGTCCAATATCGTCAAACGGTGCCCTGAGCTCGGACTCTGTTCTGTAGGGGTACGATGGTAGGGTTGTGTTTGACAACTCCTCCTGTTATAACAAGTTGAGACTTTTTTTTATTTACAAATGTATTAGATACTTCTGTAGTAACCGGATGATACCTAGATAAGATATTTCGGAAATGGCTCGACGACCGGGTACGGGATGACATCTGGTATCATGCTGTACCACGTCACTACAAAACTCCGTAATGATTTTACCCCATTGTTGACCTAATTATAATTTCAAGTATCTATGCTTTGTAAAATTGTTTCTCCCCGCTATCCTTACGTCGCGGGTCCGACTCCGACTGTGGGACATGGAGACCGGTCCTTCGGATGAGACCGTATAAACCGAGGTCCCATGTCGCAGTAGGTGCTGGCACGAAAAAAGATCCTTCACTGCTCAATGGCCCTGAGTGCCGAGTATTGGTCAAAATTTGTAGCTCTCCACCGGCAAGTGGTGACGTATCCATATGAGTGAAAAACTCGAGAGAGAGAACTTAAACAAAATGCTTGCCTTTCTAATTCAAACAATGTCTATGGAACGTATAAGCAAGAAAAGTGCTTAACGTTTCAGTCATCAAGGAGCGACAAAGTTACGATATTTCATTATACAAGAGACCGTTCACAGTAGCTCAGTCGGTAGAGCGCTAGCTCCGTGATCGGGAGGTCGTGATATCGAATATCGGCGGCGACTGACCTAAGTCGATAAAAAATGGGTAGCAACTTCGCCATGCGCTCGGCACTTTGAGGTGAAAGTTGCGCGACCTTCCGATGAGACCTTAAAAACCGAGGTCCCGTGTCACGGCAGGCGTTGGCAAGATAAAGATTCCTCACTGCTCAATGGCCTGAGTGCCGATTAAAGGTCAAAATTTGAGGCCCTTCACCGGTATATGGTGACGTCTCTATATGAGTGAAAAATTCTCGAATGGGACGTAAAACAACATACAATCAATCAATTGGTTTTAATCAAAAGTTACAAACAGAGATTTAATCTATGAAAAGTAGTTGAATCTTCAAGACCAAGGTTACGGGATCAAAATTCATAGTATATTTAAAAATGGTCATGTCACAGGCACATGTAATGTTCATGTGAAATATGAAAGCCCTATCTCATTCAAAATTCATGACCAAGGTTAAAGTTTTTGTGAGAGACGAATGAGATTTAATATGTTCCCTCGCTTTCGCGAAAGCCGGAGACAAAAAAAAAATGACAATAGACTACGTACTATTTTTGAATGTTCTCGTACATAAATTAAGTCACATTTTTTTCAGTTTTCATGGAACAATACTCTAACAGCGTTAGTATCTAATATTTTTTATGATAACAACAAATGCCTAGTCTAAATGAAATGTGACGTTAACGATCAGTAATCATTTTCAAAAGTCAAGCAATGAATTGTAAATTGTGAACAGAGCAAACAAGCCTTAGAAATAGACTACGTATCTTTTGAATGTTCTCGTACAATACACATAAATTAAGTCACATTTTTCAGTTTTCATGGAACAATACTCTAACAGCGTTAGTATCTAATTTTTTTATGATTACATCAAGTAGGGGGCTCAGGTAACTCGACTTTATAGCTATGTAATCGGTGCCGTTTACATGCAAATTATTGGTGTTTATAAACGTAATTTTTGCGTTATTAATCATAATTATCTAGAAAATAAAAATAATGAACCTAAAATTGTTCGAACTTTCATATGATGTGTGTTATGTCATTCTACTAAGTTTACAATAAAACTTAACCGGGTCGAAGTTGTGCTAAAATTGGAAGCAGAATTTCTCTTTCGTTGCATGACGCTGTAATTTTATCCCCGTGACGTTGACGGCGTCATTTTGATTGGCTTTCCGGTAGGCAATTTTTAAGGAATGAACGACATTGACTTATCACAGGGAAAGGTTACAATTTGAAGATTAATGTGGTTATTGTTGCATCCTAATGCAACGTGTAGACGTTTGTGTATTTTCGTTTCAAAGGTGAAAGATCAAGTTTACTACGGTAAGTAAACGGAATAATTTTATGCCACATACACTATCAGAAGGCTGAGAAACTTTCTTATCTGAATATTGTTGTTCTGTAATCATTTCGAAAACAATTCACCCGGATTACATTTCTAAAATCATCACCGCACGCGACTTTTGAACACTGTTTCTAACATGCATACTTTTTTATCGTAATACAGGAGAAAATGGAAAATTTAAGATTAAATTTCTTTAGACCTCTTGGAAGAAATCTATGAAAACTATGGTCATTTCTAACTACAAATTTGATTGTGTAGCCAGGATTTCCTCAGAAACACCCCATAATTAACTGAACTTCTTAAAACTTGTGATACAGTAAAAGAAAATTTTATTTTATTTACTTATAAAATTACTTATTTATTTTTGCTTATGAACAAGATACTTTGGTTAATTTTTGTTTCAGCAAGTATAGTTAGACTTCTGAAATGATGGATCATTCCATATCATGACTATGTTACCCGCCGGTAGTAGCTGATGCCCGAGATGAACTTCGCGGCTAGGATAAGGCCGTCCGATGAATGTCACAGTGTGCCAGCCGTAGTAACTTCTCTGAACTACCTAGATATGACGTCATAATGGCATATGACGTCAAGTCACTGCATACTTGAGCTGATATGACGGGGAAAGTGTCATAACTTTTACATTCCTTTCACATCACATGTAGATTTCTTTTTACGTTGTTGTTTAATTCATGTGTCTGGATTGTTGTTTAAAGGCTGTAATGATGGTGAATATTTGCAGTATAAAATCGTTATTACTTTTTCTTGTCTAACATGTATGTATTCAAACAATTGAAAAAAAGAATGTGAAATGCCCCCCAAACGTGTCTGTAGACAGACGAAAATTCTATAAATCTTATATATATTAGACTGGCACAAGTGAATAATAAGGATTAATTGAAGATATTCTGTGTGAATCTAATAGAGAAATATGTCCTCTAACTGAATTTTGCTGGGGGATCGTATGTAATTTATCCTATTTTGTATAAATTGCGATGAAGTGTGGAAAATGACTCCTTGTATGTGGGTAAGTTGAATTTCTCGTGAAATATTTTCTTATGAAATAAAATTCAGACTTGCCCCCAGCACTTTATATACACCCAAGAATACGTTTAATTGATTTATGTAACAAGCCGTTCACAGTAATTTTGTTTTTCACTTGTGCCGATGCGATTTTTGTGCAACATTTAAGAAAATTTATAAGTGTCCGTCACGTGATCAACACAGTCATGTGATATCACAAAAATGGTTTTTTGTAATACCTTATTCAACTTTCTTTACAACTTAACTGTGTATGTATACATAGATTACAAATTGAAATCAAAACATTTCTCAATATAAAATAGTATATATTTAATGCATATTAAGCCTTCGGACAGCCTTAACCTTGCTGCGTTACGCTCAACTTGTCCTGGAATTATGGATAATTCAGAATAAATATAAACAATTATTAATTGATATTGAAAATGTAATACCATTGTATTTTAAAGATCTGTATGAAATAAAATTGTGAATTAACTGTACTAATTTCTTTTTCCCCAACCCTTGCAGACCTGTTTACTCTTACGGTTACGCCGTATTTTGTACGGATTTTCAGTCCAAAATACGTCTTACGTTTTGCTATAACAAAAATACAGAAATCCATTCATATGGATTTTAGCAAATAGTTTTCGTTATCTGTCTCAGTTTGATGCTTTTAAATCGCTAAAGAAGAGAAAATTTTCAAACATTTAAGTTGCCAAAACGCGGTGGTTTAAAAAATGACAGAAATCACTCAAAAGAGAGCAGTGTATGACGTTTTGCTTTGTTATTAAACCATGTTTTGATAATCAGAAATGTAGTTGTTTTCTAGTAATATATGTACAGTCGATGAAAAGTGAAATCTTACGGGCAAATGCCAAATCTCACTGACAAATCTAATGAAAAATACTGAGAGACAACAATTTGGGTAAACAGGTCTGCCCTTGCCATGTTCATAATTTTGAAAGCTTTCTTCCTGCGATGTCGGGCAGTTCTCCGGCTTTTGGTGACCATATTTGATTTAGAAGACTATTTCCATAAATCTTTTAAAAGTAATAAATTAAATCTTATTATTCGTAATTTACATGATTTTGAAAGCATTTTATCAGTAAGATGTTGTGTCGGGCATTTTCACTATTGGTGGCCATATTGGATATTTTGCTTCCATTTTGAATATTTGTCAGCTGCCATGGAAACAAAAATTAGTACTTGCATAGACCTTTCCGAAAATATATAGTTTGCCATACTTCTAAATATAATAAGACCCTATCCCTTTAAAATTACTTAGATTTAAAGGATTTTCTTTCCTTTCATATGCCATCATTTAGTACCAATGTATAGTTAAACTTTCTTACATAAAATGACAGTATTTACAAAATTGAAAATTTCATAACTTCTGTTCTACTTGGAGAATTTTTTCACGAAGTCAAGTTTTTTTTTTATATTTCTTAATGTGTCCATGTTCATGCTAGATATATTTATTTGAATATATCTCGTCGAAAATTTGTACCTCCTAAACCCCTATAAATACATCACATGCCTATTCTAAATGAAATGTGATGATAACGATCAGTAACCATACTCAAAATTCAAGTAATGAAACTATAGGAATTGTGAACAGAGCAAACAGGCCTCGGGAAACATCAGAGGTGGATCAAGCGCCATTGAGTAGTAACCATATCTTGTCGATCGGTCACACGAGCCGTGTTCCTTTGACATTATCGGGTAGAAATCTGTAGTCAATTCAGTATGAAAATAATGGCCTCACGATTTGTAGCAGAATTTTAAACAGAAAGGTGAAGGATGTAGATGACTTTTACAACACAGTAATTCTGTAACTAATTATAAATAACACAAGCAAGAAATTCAATACATGGATTGGTTTATAATTTTTGATTGAATTTGAATAGAAATGGCGTAAATAAAATCCTAAAATATAAAGAAATCGTGGGTATTCTTTGGTGTTCAACTATGCGACTTTGTGATATTTTCTGTAAAAATTTATACAAATTTTTGCACACATTTTATGACATATTACAAAATCTAACAAAAAATTTCAAAAATAACTCCGGCGATCATTATTAAAGTTATCTACATGAAAATAAACTATTACACTTATTGCTAATTTCTAATAAAAGTTTGTTATATATCCTTAACAACAAATTTGGTTTCACTCTCTAGACAAGACGGTCTCACTTGTCGCAAATGTGAAAAAAATTAAACTCACCACTACTGAAATTGACACTGTTTGACACAACCATGTTTTGGTATTTATACTGCCGAAGCACAGTACGGAAGCTATCGAAATTATACATTTTAAAAGCCTTGCATATAATTAATAAAATAATTAATAAAATAGTAAATAGGAATTGTTACCTTTGTTATGATATTTCTTTCATAAAGTTGATGGAATTCATCACAAAGAATTTCAGCTAATTCTGTAGCGCAGTAGAGCACAATACAGAGAAACACAGCACCTAAAAATGTTTAAAGATATATGACATGTTAAAAGTCATACGAAACGGTTTTAAACACAAGGATTTTACTTTTTAATATAGAGATTGGTATTAAAGAATGTCAGATTATGTTTAGTACAAAAATACCTTTGCTTAACTGGGAAATGAAGGGGAAATTGCTATATGCTTAATGTTAATTAACTTGCGGTTGAATGACGTCACAAAGTCCCTTTGGTGTATATAACGCATTAAACCTAGTGTAATTTAAACGTATCTTACTGAGGTAATTTTAGCTAATTTTTTTATAGATATAAATGTGATTATGTTTTCAGATGAACTATCTGATTCTATAGTGCAGTCGACTCTGTTTGAACTAGTCGTTGATTAAGCACAGCAACTGAAAACGAAAGCTCTTCATCATGGGGCGGTCTTGATGAATACTAGCTGCAGATCTGTAGCTCACTGGTCTGAAAAAATTGGGGTGGACGACCAGAGAGCTACAGTGCCACCCATTGAAAAAAGTTTGTATTTATTGTGCAGAAAAAAAGAGCTGTTTCTCGTTTTTTTCATAGTATATATAAAAATATTACTAACGTGTGTTCCTAACATATTCTTTACTACTTCCACAACAAAACTGTCTGTACACGTCATGTACGATCGCAGCACGTTGGATAGAATTGTCTTGCCACCCAAAATGACAGTATAAATAGGCAAATTTTCGATAGCATCATTTTCAGGCCCAGGAGGACTATTTAGAACGGCTTTTGGAAATGTTTTATTTTGGAAGTGGTTTAAAAGAATATGTTAGGAACACACGGTTTGTTATATTTTGAGACGACAACGTAAATAATTAATGTAATAACCTTCTTCTTTATTATCATCACTTATTCACATTTGTAGGTATGTTCATCCTCACAATGTCAAGGTTTTGTGATTTCAGAACTCCACACAAACCCTTGACATAAGTCGTTATTTAAAAGTTGGGCTTGAAAGAGCTCTACTATTTCATTTGTTCCTGGTCTAGGACCGGAACCAATCAGGTTCTGTTTACTGTAGATTCCTTTTTTTTACATGATGACTTAAAATCGCCTTCAAAACTTAGACGTAATCGCGAGAATATAAATTCTCCAATGACGAAGACTTTTTAATGCACTCCAGCTTAAAAAGAATAAAAGCCAGTAATTTTATTTTTCGAGTGGTGCCTATACATTAACGAATCTACGTACAGTATATACTGCTGCGTTTAAGGTGATTATTTTGCATTAGTTGTTAGAAGTTAGTCATAATTAATCTTGGGGTAGTTACCGGTTAGTTATGACTTTTTAATAATGCTAGATGATACGTAGTTTGTTTTGAACACGTGACCCGGTATCAGTATCCCGATGGATGTTTCAATAAATTACACCTTATTTCTAAATTGTTCACATACAGGTGACTCTCGATTGCTCGAACTCCGATCTCTCGAAGTGAACCCCCGGTCCCGTTTTTTTCTTCTATATAACTAAGCAAATTTACTTCCGATCTCTCGAACTTCCGATCTTTCGAAGTTCTCTATTTCTCGAACCAAGACCTGGGTCCCGTTACACACATTTCATCGTTTTTTACTCTCTATCTCTCGAAGTTTTGATTGCGCGTGTGCATGCCAATCAAGCGTAAAATTAATGCAGCTTGGACTTACCTGGATAACGGTGAACGCCTCGGGCTGGCATGTAGGTGTTAATTGGGTGTTTACATAGATGACACTATACCTGTGAGCATCCGAGTGTTTATATAATTAATTGGTTACAATTGGTAAACTATAAACGAATTGCTTCACAACTTATTTTGACTTGACAGCGAGACGATAACTTTTAGAAAATAATCTAAGAGACGTGTCAATAATTTTTCATAGATTATGAAGGTTTATTAGAATTTACATAATCCCAGTATGACAAACACTGCACAAGAAATCCTATCTGAAGAACTGAATACCCATTTAATATGAGAAATCTGGTGAAGGACACGATGAAGCCCGGAGGGTAGCCACACCGACGATTGCTATTCAGGTTTCATGTTATCATGAAATGAGAACAAATAAATACTGAAACTTAAAGAGATCGTTTTATTTATTCAAAATACGATCATTGTAGTGAATTACCTGTAAAATACGAATAAAAACGTGCAATGACATTATCGACATGTGCTTCCGGTATTTATAATAGTAATACAATGATGATCGGAACTGAAAATTCCGGATTTTATTCACTTTCTATCTCTCGAACCCCTCAATCTCTCGAACTTTTCTTGCGGTCCCTTGAATTTCGAGAGATCGAGAGTCACCTGTATCTTAAACGCTCCTTTGACTATTTAAATCATTATTTTAAATTCTATAATGTTCAAAACCTTTCATTGGCGAGTTCTATTTTGGGGCAATTATCTCTTAACCGAAATATAACTGAATATTCCTGGAAGTCACTCCTTACTGGCTGTATGCAGAATAGGTGAAAAATATATGTTATGAAGAATCGAAGTGCTCTTCTCATGAAAAAAATAATAATTTGTAGGAATCATAATCTTTTGGCATTGGATTACCTTTTTTCATCTCTCTGGATCTCACGGAGAGAAAATTCTTCCAATCTTGGGCGGCAGCTTTTTCTATAACTTCTTTGTTTTCAGACTTCCCAGGCAGGTAAATTAAATCCTTTTCGAGACGTATCGGCCTTAAAAAAATATTGAAAGTTTTCTTTACCCCTCAATTACAAAGTGCATCTTCGAATTCCGTAGGGAGAAATAAACCCATTTTGTGTATTATTTTGTTTCAGTTGAAAACTTGAAATGTTCTGTCTGAATATTCTCACTCATCTACGTATAATTTTTGAAGGATAAATCATGATAAAATTGAAAATCTAAGGGGAAGTATTCGAGGTGATTGCACAAAATGCGTGATGTCACAAAAATTAAGAGCATTACTATTTCCCAGATCGCAAATATGTAAATGCTTAGTTTTAAAAGTCGCATTACAAATGGGTTCATGCATAATACATGTATTTATGTGACCGTTTGATAAAGATGTACAAATGCAATTGTATAAAGTTCGATCATTTATTAGATTCCATTCCGCCGTATGATTGTTAATCAAACAATCTATCAAACAGCCGTACAAGAAATAAAACACGAGCGCAGCTTAATTTTTTGGATTAAATATGGACAAAAATAAAGACTTTATTATGCTGAATGTGCACATTGTACAGACCTACGGCTCACGATAAAAAAAAAACAAGAGGCCCAAGGGCCTTAATGGTCACCTGAGTACAATACAACAATTTAGAGGATCCATAAACTGATAAATGAAGCTTTGTTGCCCAACAGCAAGAAAAATAGTATGATTAGCATCAACAAAATAATTGGTCTATTATCTATCTGCCCCCCCCCCCCCTCCTCCCATTTATCACTATTCCCATGCAGACTATTAACATAACGTCCATTATTAACCCCTATTATTCCTTCTCACAATGGCCTCTCTTGGCCAGTGAAGAACATTTAAAAAGATAAGTTATTTTTGTCTCATTTTTATTCATCTATTATTTCCAAGTCATTAAAACTATAAAAGTACTTTTTTTTATTATACAATAAATTTTCTTGCATAATTCTCTTATTCTATTAAGCTTTCAAATACATTATGTACATTGATTAATTATCAAAGGTGAATGGCTAAGGGGAATAACTTTGCTCAGTAGAATACAAGTTAATAGAGCCCTGGCCAGGACCAGAAAACTTGACTAAATGGTCCAGGTGTTCAAAATTCTGGTAAAAATACCCTTGCATATTAAAACTTTTACTCTGTTTGCCTTAAACATCCAGAGAAGCACAGAAGATTTTCAAAGAAATGCATTTTCACCATATTATTAAATAAACAAAGCCCCATCCTTACACCAGAACATCTGACCCATTGGCCACAAACTCACAATTCTGAAAGAAGCACCCTTTCTCATCATAACTATACACTTGTTTCTTTAGTTTATAACCAGTAGTAGATAAAAAAAAATTTGAAAGAAATTATGCATTTTCACTATATACATGTAATCAATAGAGCTCCCCCCCCCCCACCCACCCACCAAAACCCCTAACCCAGGGGCCATGAATTTCACAATTTTGGAAGAGGCATTCTTCCTTATCATAACCATACACTTCCTTTGTTTGAAAAATACTCAGGAGCAGAGAAGATTTTCAAAGAATTCATGCCTTTTCCCTATATAATCAATAGAGCCCCCCCCCCACCCCCAACACCGGAACCCCTGACCCTGGGGCCATGAAATTCACAATTTTGGAAGAGGCACTCTTGCTCATCATAACTATGTATTTAGTTACTTTATTTAATACCCAGGAGCAGAAAAGAAAGATCTTCAAAGAATTAATGCATTTTCACTATATAATCAATAGAGCCCCCCCCCCCCTCCCAACACCAGAACCCCAGACCCTGGGGCCATGAATTTCATAATTTTGGAAGAGGCACTCTTGCTCTTCATAACTATGTACTAAGTTAGTTTATTAATACCCAGGAGCAGAGAAAAGGATTTTCAAAGAATTTCTGCAATTCTACTATATAATCAATAGAGCCCCACCCTAACACCATAAACCCTGACCCAGGGGCCATGAAATTCACAATTTTGAAAGAGGCATTCTTGCTCATCATAACTATGTACTAAGTTACTTTAATTAATACCCAGGAGCAGAGAAGAAGATTTTCAAAGAATTAATGCATTTTCACTATATAATCAATAGAGCCTTACCCTAACACCAGAACCCCTGACCCTGGGGCCATGAAATTCACAATTTTGGAAGAGGCACTCTTGCTCTTCATAACTATGTACTAAGTTACTTTATTAAATACCCAGGAGTGGAGAAGAAGATTTTCAAAGAATTCATGCATTTTCACTACATAATCAATAGAGCCCTGCCCTAACACCAGAACCCCTGACCCTGGGGCCATGAAATTCGCAATTTTGGAAGAGGCACTCTTGCTCATCATAACTATGTACTTAGTTAGTTTATTTAATACCCAGGAGCAGAGTTTATTTAATACCCAGGAGCAGAGAAGAAGATTTTCAAAGAAATAATGCACTTTCACTATATGATCTATATAGCCCCACCCTAGCACCAGAACCTCTGCCCCTGGGGCCATGAATTTCACAATTTTGGTAGAGGGCTCAATGCTTATTACTATGATGCCAACAGTTTGACTGCTTGATGTCCAGGAGTAAAGAAGATTTTTAAAGATTGCATTATTTTCAGTGGTTTTAGCCCCACCCCTCAGGCCCCAGGGGGCAGGGACCATGAAATTCACAATTTTTGTTCCCCTTCACCCATAGATGCTATATGCCAAATTTGGTTGAAATTGGTTAAGTGGTTTCAGAGAAGAAGATAAAAATGTTCAAATGTTAACACACGACGCACACCGCTCGACGCACGCCGACGGACGAGAACAGATAGCAATAGGTCACCTGAGTGACTCAGGTGACCTAAAAACAGGGTTTCATTAACAAATACACGAGTATTATTTCGAAATAAAAGTATTAAATAGAAAAGGTTGGAGTAAAATTATCCTATTTTTAATCCACTACCTATTATGTCGTCTTCTGTAAAATTCCAAGGCAATTGCTTAATTTTTTGCAGTTTCCCAAGCATTTGAAATGGGAAAGTGGTAAACGCAACACATGAAAAATGCCAACGTTTAATGACGTTACGGTGCACCGGGGAGCAGTTTAGTTTGACATAGATGTAGAAATGCCTCCCAAAGGAACTTTAAATAACTACAGAAGAAAAAAAAATACGAAACTATAACTAGATCTTTAGTAGACAAGTGAAATGGGAGTTTTCTAAGCAGAAGCTTTTTTGATCGGGTCTTCTAGAAGAATGACAAGCCGTCACTGCAGACCGTTGATATAAGATAGCCTATTTAGTTGAGTGATAGTGAGAATACTGACCATAACTAAAAAAAATAAATCTTCAGAAGGTCCCATGTGTGTGCAAGATTGGTTCCTCGACTGTTTATGGAGGAAAAAAAGGAAATTCAAGTATGTGCATCAATGGAATCACCGAATTTGAGTGGGTTTTATCCAGCTTTTTTTTAAGCAAAGAAGAAACGTGAAGCTGCTTTAGACACTTTGACGTTAACATCCGTGCGCCGTAAGACGATACAATACATAACATAAAGTATCATATTTTTGTTTATTTGAGAATATATCTGTTTGAAATTTGCTAGGTATATTGATGAAAAATGTCCTAAAAGGTAGTGAACGCAGTGATGATTATTTTCCTCTAGACAATTTGTCCACGATTTTACCGGACAACCCTCGTACTGTATGTGAATTACAAAATGTAAAATTTTATTCAATTTTAAACGTATAATTATAATTAAGACCTCATTATTAGACGTGGCATGGTGCGCACGGCAAAGTTTTGATTAAAAAAGTTATTTATCACTTTATAAATTTTTTTGTATTTTGTAAAATTCCGCGGAAATTTGGATGACTTTCACATAATGACGTTGAAAAAAAGTTATAACGTCAAACCTGCAAAAATTGAACATTCAAAGTTTCGAAATGGCAGAGAAATTGAGATTAGAACCTATCAAGACAGGATCGTTATTGTTCGAAAAAGAGACGTTTTTGGAAGAGGTGGATCAGAGAGCAGGGATAAAATTTTGTGCAGACATTGGAAAAACACCAACAGAGACCCATAAATACTTTAAACAGTCGGGAAAATATACTAAAGTAAGCCAATCTTCAGTGTTTAAGTGGCACAGAAGATTTTCGGACGGAAGGGACAGTTTAGAGGATGACATACGTGAAGGAAAACCATCATTCCGAGATTGCAGTGCTCTTGATCTGTCTGCAACGGTTGTAAAAAAGAAAAAAAACTAAGTTCATGATCATGACGTGATCGACAGTGATTGGCGACTAACAGTTCGAGAAACTGCAAGGAACTGTGGAATTTGAAAAACTTCGGTACAAGAAATTTTATCTCATGATCCGTTCGACACTAACATTTTTGGGCTTTAGTCCGGCCGGACTAGTGCTTCTTTGCTTTTACTAGTCCGCACGCAATTTTATGAGTCCGTCAAAAAAACCCATCAATGTTTTGTAACGGTTAATTTAAAAATAATCTTTGCAATGTACTTTTTATACTTTTTGAAATAAACAAAGCATTTACTTGAAATGCTTCATTCCAAAATTCGTTGAAATATCGCGATCAGGAACTGCGATCGTACTTCCGATCTTGTTCGTTTTTTTCTATACATCCGACTTCTGATGACATCTTTATGTGTCATACTAAAACATGATCGCTAAAATGTTTTATTTCATATCAATCAGCCCTAAAACTGAGCTCCAAATTGACTCGGAATTATCTAACTTCCCGCCAAGAAGCTAGAAAGCTAAAAATACATGCGGGGTTTTCCAGTGAAACTCGTAGAGAATCGAACATTGCATCGGTAATTTATTGATTTTTTCCAGAAAATTTCTAATTAGCCATAGATTTTATTAGTCCGAATGAAAATGTATTAGTCTTAGACTAACGGACTAACTTTAATGTCGAACCCTGTGATCTTAATATGAGTCGTGTCTGTGCTCGGTGGTTGCCGAGAGTTCTGACAATTAAAAATTTGTCGAAGAGAGTAAAATTGTCAAGACTGTTCATTAAAAAACAAGAGGCCCAAGGTCCTTAACAGTCACCTGAGTATAATACAACAATTTAGAAGTTAAATACACTGACAGATGAAGCTTTGTTGCCCTAAAGCAAGAGAAGTAGGAAGATCAGGATCAACAAAATAATTAGTCTAGTATTCAGTATCAACTCATAACTTAAGTTCTAATCTGTCCCCCACTTAATAATATCACCATGCAGACTAATTAACAAACTATTAGTGCTTCTGTACTATTTTTAAACCCACATTAAGACCTCTAGCATTGACCTCTCTTATAGTCTTTGAAGAACTTTTAATAAGATAAGTTATTTTTGTCTCATTTTTATTTATCTATTACTTACAGGTCTGCCTGAATATTAAAACTAAGAAAGTACTTTTTGAATTATACGATAAACATTCTTGCATAATTATCTTATTCTATTAATCTTTCAAATACATTATTTACAGTGATTAATTATCAAAGGTGAATGGAAAACGGGAATAACTTCTCTCAGTAGAATACAAATTAATAGAGCCCTGTCCAGGACCAGAATGCTAAGACAAATTGTCCAGATGTTCAAAAATCTGGTAGAAATACGCTTACTTATATCATTTAAACTTTTACTCAGTTTGCTTTCAATATGCCCAGAAGCAGAGAAGAATTTCACAGGTACAATGCATTTTCACTACAGATTCAACAAAGCCTTACCAGAACCCAAGACCAAAGGTCAAGAAATTTACAAATTTGGAAGAGTTACCCTCATCATCATAACTATGGACTTCAAAGAATTAACACTTTTCCACTATATTATCAAAAGCCCCCCCCCCCTTCCTCGTTATGCCAGAACCCCTGACCCTAAGACCACAAGATTTAAAAATTCTGTTCGAAGCTCCCATCTTTATCATAGCTTAGCAATTAATTTATCAGCTCAACACTAAGGAGCAGAGAGGATTAGTTTATGATTAATTAATAGAATTAATGCATTTTCACTATATAATCAATAGAGCCCCCCCCCCCTCCTCAAGAACCCCAAAAACTGAGGCCATGTATTTAAAAATTTTGGAAGAGGCATCCTTGCCTATCATAATCATGCACTTAGTTTGTTTAAATAATCTCCAATAGCAAAGAAGAAGATTTTCATAGAATCAATGCATTTTCACTATATAATCAATAGAGCCCCGCCCTAACACTGGAACCCCTGACCCTGGGGCCAAGAAATTCACAATTTTTAAAAAGGCATCCTTATGCATCATAACCATGCACTTAGTTTGTTTAAATAATCTCCAGTAGCAGAGAAGAAGATTTTCAAAGAATCAATGCATTTTCACTATATAATCAATAGAGCCCCACCCTAACACCAGAACCCCTGACCCTGGGGCCATGAAATTCACAATTTTTTAAAAAGGCATCCTTATGCATCATAACCATGCACTTTGTTTAAATAATACCCAGGAGCAGAGAAGAAGATTTTCAAAGAATTAATGCATTTTCACTATATAATCAATAGAGCCCTGCCCTAACACCAGAACCCCTGACCCAGGGGCCATGGCTTTCACAATTCTGGAAGGGGCCTACCTCCTCATCATAACTATGTACTTAGTTTATCACCTTAATGCCCAGGAGCAGAGGAGAAAATTTTCAAAGAATTAATGCATTTTCACTATATAGTCGATAGAGCCCCGCCCTAACACCAGAACCCCTGACCCTGGGGCCATGAAATTCACAATGTGGGAAGAGGCTCTCTTGCTCATCATAACTATGTACTTAGTTACTTGATTTAATACCCAGGAGCAGAGAAGATTTTCAAAGAATTAATGCATTTTCACTAGATAGTTGATAGAGCCCCGCCCTATCACCAGAACCCCTGACCCTGGGGCCATGACATTCACAATTTTGGAAGAGGCACTCTTGCTCATCATAACTATGTACTTAGTTACTTTACTTCATTCCCAGGGGCAGAGAAGAAGATTTTCAAAGAATTAATGCTTTTTCACTATATAATCTATAGAGCCCACCCTAACACCAGAACCCCTGACCCTGGGGCCATGACATTCACAATTTTTAAAGAGGCACCCTTGCTCATCATAACTATGTACTTAGTTACTTTATTTAATACCCAGGAGCAGAGAAGAAGATTTTCAAAGAATTAATGCATTTTCACTATATAATCAATAGAGCCCCCCCCCCCCTTACACCAGAACCCCTAACCCCGGGGCCATGAATTTCACAATTTTGGAAGAGGCACTCTTGCTCATCATAACTATGTATTAGTTACCTTATTTAATACCCAGGAGCAGAGAAGAAGATTTTCAAAGAAATAATGCACTTTCACTATATGATCTATATAACCCCACCCTGGGGCCAGAACCCCTGACCCTTGGGCCATGAATTTCACAATTTTGGTAGAGGGCTCAATGTTTATTACAATGATGCCAACAGTTTGACTGCTTGATGTCCAGGAGTAAAGAAGAAGATTTTTAAAGATTGCATTATTTTTGGTGGTTTTAGCCCCACCCCTCAGGCCCCAGGGGGGCAGGGACCATGAAATTCACATTTTTGTTCCCTTTCACCCGTAGATGCTATATGCCTAATTTGGTTGAAATTGGTTAAGCGGTTTCAGAGAAGAAGCTAAAAGTGTTCAAATGTTAACGCACGACGCACGCCGACGGACGAGAACGGATAACAATAGGTCACCTGAGTGACTCAGATGACCTAAAAATAATGAAAGTTGCGCAAGGTTTTGGAGAGAATTATTACAACCGACGAAAGCTGGTTCCACTACTATGATCCTGAAACAAAACAACAGTCAAGTCAAAAAAAATATGAACTCTCCAAAGCCGAAAAAAGCCAAATACAAAATCCCTTGGAAAGAATATGTTCATTCTTTTTATGGAACTGAGGCTGTGTCTTAAGCATTCTCCTTACAGCCCGGATGTAGCCCCTATGGACTTTGCCGTATTTCCGTATATAAAGTCGTTTTATGTGGACAGAGGTTTGATGATTTGCAGGATCTGCAAGCTGAGACGGGAAGTGTTAAATATTGTTTCTCGTATGAAACCAGAACAGTTTGTGCACATTTTGATGACTGGTTAAAGCGGCATAAGAAATGTGTTGAGTTAAATGTGACTACGTTTAAAAGGTTAAATGTAGTTAGCTTTGACGTCGGGTAACATCAATGATTTTCATTCTAGTATGAGTGTGTGTCTTCTTTTTTTATCTGATGAAAATCTAACTAATTTATGCCCTGTTTGTGATAAAAACTTGCATATTAATGAAATGAAACATGAATTTAATGAATAAAATAGTTTCATATATTTTATCAATGTTTGTCAGTTATTATCAGGGTTGTCCACGAACTTTACGGATAACCCTCGTATATAAGCATATTTTGCGATGCCCTACACTTCTTTGCGTTGAATTTGCAAGTGTTTTATAGCCAAATTAAGTATATTTTTTTCTCACTTTTTTCCTTGTATGCCTTTAACTAGTCTTAACATAAGCCACAAATAACAAAAAATATTTTGTAAATATACTTGTCTTATATATATCGGGAATTAAATGTGTTTCCCACGAGTGTTTCTCTCTCCTGTTATGCCAGTGAAAAAACAGAAAATATAAATATTTAGAATGAACCTTTCTTGATTTTATGCTTTTTATCATCCTCGGTTTCATTAACATGAAATCAAGTTGTTATGCCATATATTCAAATTTGATGGGTTTGAATATAAAAAAAATAGGAACACTTCTAGTATGCCGGTCCCCAAAATACGGCGCTGAAATATATGCCGCCGAAAGGCGGTGTAGTATACATTATACGGTCGCATGAGCGATCGGTTTCACGCGATTGGTTAAATCACTAAAACGGCCAGAAATTGCAAAAATAAGCCCAGATTTGAGTTCTTCGTGAAAAATGGTGTTTAAATGCCATTGAAATTGAAAGATATTTATATGAAATGTTTTGATCTGACAACTCTGATTCGCTGGTTGATTGAATTGTGTGTTCTTATTGACCTGTGGTGAATGTGAATCGGGAAAATTTGGACTGAGGAAAGATTCAAGTTATTCAAGTGATTAACATGTGTGGAGATGTTCGAACAAGAGAGTGTCATTTAAGGAATGAACCTTTCTTGATTTTATGCTTTTTATCATCCTCGGTTTCATTAACATGAAATCAAGTTGTTATGCCATATATTCAAATTTGATGGGTTTGAATATAAAAAAAATAGGAACACTTCTAGTATGCCGGTCCCCAAAATACGGCGCTGAAATATATGCCGCCGAAAGGCGGTGTAGTATACATTATACGGTCGCATGAGCGATCGGTTTCACGCGATTGGTTAAATCACTAAAACGGCCAGAAATTGCAAAAATAAGCCCAGATTTGAGTTCTTCGTGAAAAATGGTGTTTAAATGCCATTGAAATTGAAAGATATTTATATGAAATGTTTTGATCTGACAACTCTGATTCGCTGGTTGATTGAATTGTGTGTTCTTATTGACCTGTGGTGAATGTGAATCGGGAAAATTTGGACTGAGGAAAGATTCAAGTTATTCAAGTGATTAACATGTGTGGAGATGTTCGAACAAGAGAGTGTCATTTAAGGAATGAACCTTTCTTGATTTTATACTTATTATCAGCCTCGGTTTCATTAACATGAAATCAAGTTGTTGATGCCATATATTCAAATTTGATGGGTTGACGTATTTTGGGGACTGGCATACTAGAAGTGTTCCTATTTTTTATATTTAAACCCATCAAATTTGAATATATGGCATCAAGGAACACTTCTAGTATGCCTGTCCCCAAAATACGGCGCTGAAATATATGCCGCCGAAAGGCGGTGTAGTATACATTATACGGTCGCATGAGCGATCGGTTAAAAGGCTAAAACGGCCAAAAATTGCAAAAATAAGCCCAGATTTGAGTTCTTCGTGAAACATGGTGTTTAAAAAATTGTTTTTAAATACAAATTTTTTAAATTAAAAATAAAACCAAAACAATATCTGTAGCTTTTTTGTTCCTTTAAACCCACTTTAGTTGTTTAGGAATTGCATCGCATAACTTAATGAATATAAATGAGATACATAAGCATTTCTGTGACGTCAAAAAAACAGCTGTGTTTGTAAATATGCCATTTAAATTTAAAGATATTTATATGAAATGTTTTGATCTGACAACTTTGGTACGCTGGTTGATTGAATTGTGCTTTCTTATTGACCTGTGGTAAATGTGAATCGGGAAAATTTGGACTGAGGAAAGATTCAAGTTATTCAAGTGATCAACATGTGTGGAGATGTTCGAACAAGCAATGTCACAAAAAAAGTATCAATAAGAATTGGAAGTTGGTTTGGAAATCACAAATTAACATTGGAAAAAATATTTTAATTACATACTTTTGGGTATATAAGGCTAGTGAATCTTTCGTTCGTCATGAGGTAGACCTAGCATGTCAGACCGTCGTAGATTGGTTTAATTATTCCCGTGAAGTGTGTACCTGCATATTAGAGAAGGATTCAGAAAATAGGAGGCCCAGGAAAAGTAGTAGAAATTGATGAATCAAAATTTGGGAAACGGAAGTTCATAAGGGTAGAAAAGTGGACGGTGTCTGGGTTTTGGGGGGAACTGAAAGAGATACTAAACGCTGCTTTTTTACAACCGCCGCAGACAGATCAAGAGACACTCTTTTTAAAAATTATTAAAGGTAACATTTTACCTGGTATACAACCATTCTAAGTGACTGTTGGAAGGCCTATGACATCTTGGATAAGAAAGGTTACGATCAATTGAAAGTTAATCACTCCCTTAATTTCATCGACCAATACAGGTGCACATACTAACACTATTGAATCTACATGGAGGGCACTTACAAAATATCTGCCAGTTAGTGGAACTACAAAAGTTTTTTATGACTCATACTTTAGCCAATATTGCGTAAGAAAGAAATATCTCAAAGACTCGGCCGATCCATTTCTAAACTTTTTAGACGTGGTTAAAACGATCTACAGCCCTAGTCTGCTCGTTCCAAAATTCCTTACCAATAATCAACTAAAATTGCCCCCCCCCCCCAAAAAAAACAAAAACAAAAAAACGGATTGCCCTTCAGACAATTGATTTAAACAGTGGCCTTGATGACTTCGCTCTGTAAGGTAAGTGAATCTATTTATTTACTACCATGGATAGACAACTTTCCCATCTCGGCATCCGAAGCAAACAGCAAAATGGTGGCCGTTTACATTCTGCTTAGCAACGTCAAGGGAAATAACCACTTATGCGCAGTCGCGTGCTCCTGGGGACCGGCAAACAAGAAACTTCCCCAAAAATATAAGTATAATTTACTCAGTAGATTCAAATTACTTCCATACTGCTACATTAAAAATAAGCTTTAACATTAAAATTAAGAAATTGTTACTTTTCTTACAAAATAATTTCAAAATTTTGTTTCAAAACTACTGCATCATCAACTTGTATGGTAAGCAATAACGGAAAAAAAAAAAAAAAAAATATGTAATTGTAAACAAGAGGCCCAAGGGCCTTAACGGTCACCTGAGTATGATAAAACAATTTCAAGGATGCATAGAGTATAAAATGAACTGAAAGGTGAAGCTTTGTTGCCCAAAAGCAAGAAAAATAGGGTGATCATGATCAACAAAATAATTGGTCTTAATATTCATTAACAGTTCATAAATTAGATTCTAATCTGTTTCCCATTTATCACTATACAGTATATTAACAAATTATCAATGCTTCTGTACTATTTTAATCCTTTGTTGAAATCTCTTACATTAGCATCTCTTGGTCTTTGATGAATATTTAATAAGACAAGTTATTTTTGTCTCATTTTTATTTATCTACTACTTACAAGTCTATCTGATCATTAAAACTATGAAAGTACTTTTTGTATTATACAATAAAAGTTTTTGCAAAATTCTCTTATTCTATTTACCTTTCAAGTACATTATTTACAGTGATAAATTATCAAAAGTAAATGGTAAAGGGGAATAACTCCTCTCAGTAGAATACAAACTAATAGAGCCCTGGCCAGGACCAGAACACTTGACCAAATGGTCCAGATGTTCAAAAATCTGGTAAAAATTCCCTTCCTTATAAAAACTTTTACTCTGTTTGCCTCAGATATGCCCAGGTGCGGAGAAGATTTTTAAATAAATAATGCATTTTTACAACAGATTCACTATATTATCAATAGAGCCCCCCCCCCCCCCCCAACCCCCCCCAAAAAACACCAGAGCTTCTGACCCTGGGACCATATGTTTGCTCATCATCACTTTGTTTATCTGCTTAACACTAAGGAGCAAACAGGATTATTTAATAAAATTAATGCATTTTCACTACATTATCAAGAGCCCCACCCTCACACCAGCACATCTGACCCAGGGGTCATGAAATTCACTACTCTGGAAGAAGCACACTTGCTCATCATAACTATACACTTAGCTTCTTTGCTTTTTTAACCAGAAGAAGAAAAGAATATTTTCAAAGAAATTTTGCTTTTTCACTTTATAATCAATAGAAGCCCCCCCCCCCCCTTCACCAGAACCCTTAAACATGGGGTCATAAAATTCACAATTTTGGGTAGAGGCATCCTTGCGTATCATAACAATGTACTTTAGCCTGTTTAAGCAATACCCAAGGGCAGAGAAGATTTTCAAAGAAATAATTCACCTTCACTATAGGATCTATATAGCCCCGCCCTAGCACCAGAACTCCTGTCCCCAGGGCCATGAATTTCACAATTTTGGAAGAGGCATCCTTGCTTATCATAAAAATGTATTTAGTTTGTTTAAATAATACCCAGGTGCAGAGAAAAAGATTTTTAAAGAATTAAAACATTTTCACTTTATAATCAATAGAGCCCCGCCCTAACACCATAACCCCTAATCCAGGGGTCACGAATTTCACAATTTTGAAAGAGGCATCCTTGATTATCATAACTATGTATTTAATATGTTTCAATAATACCCAGGAGTAGAGAAGAAGATTTTCAAAGGATTAATGCATTTTCACTATATAATCAATAGAGCCCCACCCTAACACCAGAACCCCTGACCCAGGGGCCATGAAATTCACAATTTTGAAAGAGGCACTCTTGCTCATCATAACTATGTACTTAGTTACTGAATTTAATACCCAGGAGCAGAGAAGAAGATTTTCAAAGGATTAATGCATTTTCACTATATAATCAATAGAGCCCCGCCCTAACACCAGAACCCCTGACCCAGGGGCCATGAATTTCACAATTTTTGAAGAGGCACTCTTGCTCATCCTAACTATATACTTAGTTAGTTTATTTTATACCCAGGAGCAGAGAAGAAGATTTTCAATGAATTAATGCATTTTCACTATATAATCAATAAACCCCGCCCTAACACCAGAACCCCTGCCCCTGGGGTCATGAATTTCACAATTTTGAAAGAGGCACTCTTACTCATTATAGCTATATACTTAGTTAGTTTATTTAATACCCAGGAGCAGAGAAGAATATTTTCAATGAATTAATGCATTTTCACTATATAATCAATAGAGCCCCACCCTAACACCAGAACCCCTGCCCCTGGGGCCATGAATTTCACAATTTTGGAAGAGTCACTCTTGCTCATCATAACTATATACTTACATGTAGTTAGTTTATTTAATACCCAGGAGCTGAGAAGAAGATTTTCAAAGAAATAATGCACTTTCACTATATGATCTATATAGCCCCGCCCTAGCACCAGAACCCCTGACCCATGAATTTCACAATTTTGGTAGGGGACTCAATGCTTATCACAATGATGCCAACAGTTTGACTGCTTGATGTCCAGGAGTAAAGGAGAAGATTTTTAAAGATTGCATTAATTTTGGTGGTTTTAGCCCCACCCCTCAGGCCCCAGGGGGGCAGGGACCATGAAATTCACAATTTTTGTTCCCCTTCACCAAATTTAGTTGAAATTGGCTGAGCGGTTTCAGAGAAGAAGCTAAAAATGTTCAAATGTTAACGCACATCGCACGACGCACGCCGACGGACAAAAACGGATAGCAATAGGTCACCTGAGTGACTCAGGTGACTTAAAAAAAACATACAATCAATCAATCTATCCTGTTGTTGTCCATCCTGTTACGTGTACATTTATTAACAGTGAAGAGAATTTTAATTACAGGAAAAACTAATACTACATAAAATGAAGATCTGAGACCTACCTTGTCATTAATCTAGCAATTAATTTTCGTACAGTTTTTTTATGAAGTAGCACATAAAATGAATACACCCTGAGTGAGGAAAATTGGTTCAAATATATATGTTAAAACATTAAAAGTGATTTTGTAACAGGAAAGACATACACTGTAACAGTCATATTGTAACAGGTGGATACATTTTCCTAAAATCAGAAAAAAAAATGTCGACTTTAATTTGTCATATTATTATCATATTAATACTTCATAATATTCCTTCTATTTTTTGTTCTTTTTTTTTTTCAATTAAAAAAATCCCTTTGTGGGACGTGGAGACCGGTCCTTCGGATGAGACCGGATAAACCGAGGTCCCGTGTCGCAGTAGGTGCTGGCACGAAAAAGACCCCCTCCCTGCTCAATGGTCGTAAGTGCCGAGTATAGGACAAAATTTGCAGCTCTCCACCGGCAAGTGGTGACGTCTCCATATGAGTGAAAAATTCTCGAGAGGGACGTTAAACAACATACAAACAAACAAATCAATTTAAAAAAGATAATTCTTTATAGTAAAGGATTTCTTAATATAAGATTGTAACAGGAAAGGCAGGGATTGTTATAGAAAAGACATATATGCATAAGCAAGCTTTTTTTCTAAATGTAAATCCAGTTTTGTTTTGTATTGAACATGTAATTCAGTAATAATTCTAGTTATAACTGTCAAATGGTAAAACTATTAAACATAATGTTGATCAGTTTCAAAATCGTCAAAAATTATGTCACTGTGACTTCTGTTTCAATGAAAAACTATTACCGGTTCTTTTTTTTTTGTCATTCTTTCACATTCTAGTTTGAACAAATTTTATAATTATTTTTGCACTTCTTAATAGCGAAACTTGTATTATTTTATCTTAACAGGAAGGACAACATTTTTAGGAGAATCAGATCTTTGATCTCTTCTTACTCTGTAATCAAATAATTTCTAGGTGGGAGTTCCGTGTTTTTATGTTCTTCAGATATGATAAATTTGTTGATTTTCCTGAGATTTTATTTCTGCGGATTTTGATAATGACTGACTTATAAATTACAAAATTCAAAATCGTGTTCGATAAGGAATTTCCATGAATATGATCTGAGTATTTTAACATTATTTAAACAAATTAGATTCTGATCATTCATAGATAACAGATAAAGAGACGGTGTTTGAACTTCAGCGAACAGTTGCATAGCACGGTATGTGCATAATCATTCAACCTTTTTAAGTTGATCTTTTAATATTTCCAGTTCTATTTGTTTTCTCTGTGATAACACTTTGAAAGTTAGTTGAGTTGATTTCTTGATCATTCTACCGGAATGTAAATTTCACCGAGCGAAAGGTCAGGAGCTAAGAAGGCCTAATATGCATGTAATTATCGTGCGGCTGTCTTTGTGTCTGACGCTGAGGAGGCCTAAAATGCATGTAATTCTCGTGCTGCTGTCTATGTGTTTGATGTCAGTGGGCGGGGTCTATTGAAATTGATATGCGAGGCCTCGTGTAATTTAAATCTATTAGTCTACGTTTTTAAAATCTAAATTTACAATTTTATTTCACAATGAAATGGAAATATAAGGAATCACTGTCTATTTAGTAGAGTATGCCAGGGCATCAACGATAGTTGGAAACGTGGAATAATTTGCATAACGGGCGAAATCGTTTACTACTAGACAGTGATTCCTTAATTAACCCCGGATCGTAAGTTTACTTCTCTTGTAGTTCCTTTCGGGTTAAAACATAATAAAACGTCCGCCTCTACAGCTATACAAACATGTTCTTCACTAGTGTAAAAAGAGATACGATTGAACAAATTTTTCACGGAAATGCATTATTTACATGTACATTGTTGAGTTTAAAAATAAAGCCGCTAAATATGTTGTTGGTATATGTAACTTATAATTAGAAATACCACATAATTATATCAGGTATAGTAATCTGGGGACTGTGAGCTAGTAAGCAAATGTTTCAAGATTATGAAATAATTTTGGGGGGGGGGGGGGGAATTCGTCCCGTGTTTCCCCCTTTACAATAAGTGTAAATGATTAGAAGTCCCCCCCCCCAGTTTTTTCAGTCGTATTAATTAAAGTGAGCTAAAGGATTGGAAATATTTAAGGTACACAAGTTAAATGAAGAGCGACTGCATTTATTTACATAGATAAACAAGCGATCTTTTATGGCTCTATCAATTACATTTAATAACATACGTGGATAGCCAGTGCACCATGAATGTGCTAATGCCAATGTCGACACTGGATTCCGGAAGGCAGCGCCCATATGCATTGCTAGGATTGATGAAAATTCGGAGGAGAGGATCATTCATTTCTTCTTTGAAAACTAAAACAGCAAATATGTATTTCTGCAGCTTGAAAAAAAACTCAAAACATAAAAAACAATTCAATATAATAAAGCTCACATTATAAAAGAAAAACAAAACAAATAACACTGCAATACAAGCGTAAAATAGTTTTCATCATCCGAATCCAAATATCACAAACAGGGCAGCGAGGTTTACGGAATTTCTATTTTTCAGCTTCAGAAGTGGGTAATTTTGTTTGATTCTATGTACCGAAAAGGCTACTTTAAAAATTCAAATGCATTTCAGCTGAAATCTCAAATTGCAAATATAATTTGGATATATATATATATATATATATATATATATATATATATATATATATATATATATATATATATAAAGAATGGCTGTTAAGCTTGCATCTGACTTGATTTCGTTAGGTATTTAATGAAACAAGTGTTTTGCATAATAACCATCTTATAATCATCAAATAAAACATTCACATGCATATGACAAGATAAGGAGAACCTGTAATAGTTTTGACCAAAGCGTTGAAATCGTTGGTCTTTTGATCGTTGAAAAACACAGCAATTTCTCCAGATATTGGTTTGGCTCTAATTTTTCCTGGAAGAAAAATCGACTAAAATGTATATAATCACTGTCTCAATAGCTCAGATTTGAACTCGATGTTGTTCTTTGTTGCCTTGTCAATTCTTATTATAGCAAGATATGCTGCAAAACAAAATTGAAATATTTATACTTTGAAGGCGGAACGTTCTTCTTCACAACTGCAGAATTTGTGATTAACACCTGTTCAGTGCTTACCTGCTTTTTTAGATTTGTATAATTATCATTATCAAAAATTTTATAAAAACCAGAAGTCCCTGATGAGACTGTAGCTCTACTGGTTTGTACTTAAAAGTAGCACTTGGACTTGAAACTTTGCAACAGCAATAACTAGAGTAATGATCTTTGTTGTAGTCTCTTTTTGTTTTATTGAGATTTTTGCAGTATTAAGATTTACTGCAATCAGACTAAATCTATGGGAGGATTAGTCTTTTAAAAGAATTTTACAGAAATTTCAATTTTAGTAACCATGACAACATCATTCAACCAAATCAAAACACAATAAAGACAATTTTCTATCATAGTGTAGTCTACTTGTGTGTCAAGTTATACTGAAATCATACCAAAACTGTAGGAGGAATAGGGTTTTAAGAGTTTCACAGAAATTTCTGTTTTTAGTAACCATGGCAACACCGTTCATTGAAATCAAAAATCGATACATAGAATTATGTATCATAGTCTAGTCTACCTCTGTGCTAAGTTATAATGAAATCAGATCAAAACTGTAGGAGGAGTAGCATTTTTTAAGTATTTCAAGGAAATTTCTATTTTTAGTAACCACGGCAACACCGTTCATCGAAATCAAAAACCGATATACACATTATGTGTCTTAGTGTAGTCTACTTGTGTGCTAAGTTATATTGAAATCAGATCAAAACTGTAGGAGGAGTAGCATTTTTAAGTATTTCAAGGAAATTTCTATTTTTAGTAACCATGGCAACACCGTTCATCAAAATCAAAAACCGATATATAGAATTATGTATCATAGTGTAGTCTAATTGAGTGCTAAGTAAAACTTAAATCGGACCAAAACTGTAGGAGGAGTAGTGTTTTAAAAATATTTCAAGGAAATTTCTATTTTTAGTAACCATGGCAACACCGTTCATCGAAATCAAAAACCGATACACAAGATTATGTATCATAGTGTAGTCTACTTGTGTGCTAAGTTATACTGAAATCAGATCAAAACTGTAGGAGGAGAAGCGTTTTGAATGTATTTCAAGGAAATATCTATTTTTAGTAACTATGGCAACACCGTTCATCTCAATCAAATACCGATACATAGAATTATGTATCTTAGTGTAGTCTACTTTTGTGCTAAGTTACATTGAAATCGGACCAAAACTGTAGGAGGAGTAGCGTTTTAATGTTCTTCCCAGAAATCTCTATTTTTAGTAACCATGGTAACACCGTTCATCGAAATCAAAAACCGATACACAGAATTATGTATCTTAGTGTAGTCTACTTGTGTGCTAAGTTATATTGAAATCAGACTAAAACTGTAGGAGAAGTAGCGTTTTGAGAAATTGTTTACAGACGGACGGACAGACAGACAGACGGACGGACGACGGACACTTTATTATCGCATAAGCTCTTCTGGTCTCTGACCAGTAGAGCTAATAAGGATGTAAAATATTATTATGTATTTGGCTAAAAGAGAGAGCAGATGCTTACTCTAGAGAGAATAAAAATATACATAACCGTTGGCCACGAGGGGGTTGATCTTTTCACCTGGACGGTTCCAAGAAAACGATTCATTAGAATGCAGTTGTTTAATCGTTTATCAAAAGTTACATTGGTTAGGATGAAGGGACAACCAATAGTATTGTAGTGACCATAGGTCAGCTGTTGGTATGAATTAGTTACAACATATAAAATTTAAAGATTGGAAATTATATTTTAATGTGCATTAGGAAATTAAAGAGTGTTGGAGGACAGAATAATAATTATTCAAATTCAAATATAAAGTTATTATTGCAAATTTTGAAGGAATTACAAATATGGAGGTGTGCGGATACAGGGGTATAAAAATGCGGGGACGGACCCAATTTAGTCAGAAACTGGATTGTGTCTGGCTATGCTTGCATTTTACACAGGTGAGATAATTTTTAGACTTACCATGAACCATGGGTCTAGACCTTCATTTGAATTTCTTAGACTATAAGCACTTGGGCCGAAACTGGTAATAATGCAGCAAATCTTTAGTGAAAACTATTTAGCCATTTTCATAATAATTTCAGGATTTAAGAAAATTTTTCAATATATGACCACATAGGGACTTAATCCCGGAGGCGTCAAATAAGTTGTACAGGGCTACAAGTAGCTACTCTGTTATCAAACAAGCTGTCTGTTACCTGTCCATTAATTCCAAATATTCAATAGTTATGGCCAAGGTTAGAGTTATTTTTCTTTCAAAAGTGAATGAAACTCTAAGATCAAGATCAAATCAAGTCTTAATATTATTGGTACCCAAGGGGGGGGGGGGGGGTTGCTAAAACGCGGAACGGAACGGAAAACGGAAAATTTAATGTCAAGTTTTTCAATTCAGACATAGGGAGCAATTTTCTTTATCTAATACATGTAGTTCATATCTACATATAATTAATAGTTACCGTAACAATGTGATTTATTTATGATTTTTTTTTCCTCAGAACATTAGCATATACATGCATTTGTCAATAAAATACACACTAATTAGACTGCATCCCAATTATCTATCAGAATGTCTCACTTATCATGCGCGGATCTAGAGGGTGGGGGTCCGGACCCCCCCCCCCAGTGAAATTTGCAGTTATATCATCTAGAAACCAAACCGATTAAAAGTGACCATGTGCCCCCCCCCTCTAGAAAACGCCCCCCCCTCCTCGAAAACGCGGATCTAGGTCTGAAAGGTCATAGGATGAAGCTTTAGAAGTCAACGACTAACCCCCACCCCCACCCCCACGAAATAGGTTTTTCACGTTTGCAATCTAATTAAAATTAGATGTTCCGAAAACGATACCGCTTCTCAAACGGATTCTGAACATCTAATTTTAATGAGATTGTCACCGTTGGGAAAGGGAGTTTACGGGTTTTTTTTGTTTTGTTTTGTTTTTTGCTTTTGTTGTTGTTGTTTTTGCTTGTCAAGAAATTTCTATTTTTATATTTGACTGAGGTGAACCCCTCCCCCCCCCCCGGTAAAAAAATTCCTGGATCCGTGCATGCTTATCACTCATCCAAATCTGAGTTTTAAAAAATGGCTTATTCGTCAAAGACAAAATTGTCAGTATTGATTATGAAAGACAGAGTATACATGTATATACATTTGTGTTAGAGAAAACGATCACTGGCATTAAGAAAACAATTTTTAAAAAAAAGTTTATTACAACTACAGGAGTGTTGATGAAATCCACAGGGACCTGAAACGGAGATTGAAGAAAGATAGCATACATGTATAAATGACCAAATAGTGCAAAATAGCTTAAATTGATTACACGGAATAACGTCAAAATGAAATTGATGGGGAAATTACATATTTTCGCAAAAAAATATAGAGTTGTTATTTATATTTAAGTATTGGGGGGGGGGGGAGGGGCGGGGGTTACAGAGATGTACGTTATCCACACTTAAGGAGCATGGGTACATATGCATTGAAAATTATGGAATTTTTCGCTCATATGGCTCATAAGGATATCGAGTACCTGCCGTTCATATTAATCAGAGTGATCTTCAATAAATTTCTCCAACGTATCCATATTTTACCACAACATGATACATCTGTATGTACAGCATTAGATATTTTCTGTTCCGTTTTCCGTACCCTGTGCTTTGTCTATGTTCAGACATCTTCATAAATAAGAGAATGAACATGACTAAATCAACTCGTATTTTAATAATTAAGGATTAAATATGAAAAATTTATATGATGTATACTGTTTCTGGTATTATTTATATATCTTAAGTGATTTAACCTTGAATCATATTTTCCGTTTTCCGTTCCGCGTTTTAGCAACACCCCCCAAGGGGGGATCTTGTCAGAAGGAATACACATGTGAAATATGAAAGCCCTAGTTCCAACCATTCAAAAACGTTAGGTCAAGATAAAAGCATTTCAAAAGTAGATCAAACTCCCAGGGTCAAGGACAAACATATTAGTACCAAATGAAAGGTCTTATCACAACGAATTAACATGTGAAGTATGAAAGCCCTAACACCAACCGTTCAAAATTAATGGCCAAGATTAAAGTTTGGTAAAATGTTTGGGAAAAAATTGGTCTAACTCGAAAGTCCAAATCTTTGGTACCCCAAGAAAGGTCTTCATGAAAAAAATGAAAGCCCTAGCTTCAGTTGATCGAAAATGTTTTACAGACAAACAGAAGTACGTACGGAAATACCCTAAACTAAATAAAATCTCTCTAGACATTAAGTCTTGGGTGTAAATCACGTCGCTGAATATCCATTTCTATCCTTCTTAAGGTATGTCACTCGTGACATTACTTATTTCAAGGATTTTTATGCCCCGCCATGAATATGGCTGGGGCATATAGTGTTTGTCATGTTCGTCTTCCAACCTTCCGTCTGCCCTTCCGTCACAGTTTGCTTTTAGCTCTGTTCAAAGCTTAGTTTCAAAGAAACTATCCAAGATATTTTATCAAACTTCACATGCTGATAGATATTGATAAGAGCTATGGACCTGCATCAACATTTTTGACCTTGACCTCACTTTTCTTAAATTAGTGTTTAGCTAGGTTTGAAAGATACCATTCAAGATAGTGTAATCAAACTTCATATGTTGATACATACTGATGAAAGCTATTAAACTGCATCAACATTTTTTTTTACCTTGACCTTTCATTTGACCATGACCTCACTTTTCTTAAATTATTGTTTAGCTCATTTTAAAAGATACCATTCTAGATAGTGTAATCAAACTTCATATGTTGATACATACTGATGCAAGCTATTCAACTGCATCAACATTTTTTGACCTTGACCATTCCTTTGACCTCACATTTCTTAAATAAGTTTTTGCTTGTATTTTGTTTAACGTCTCTCTCGAGAATTTTTGACTCAAAGGAAGACGCCACCACTTGCCGGTGGAAAGCTGCAAATTTTGTCCTATACTCGGCACTTACGGCCATTGAACAGTGAGGGATCTTTTTCGTGCAAGCTCCTACTGCGACACGGGACCTCGGTTTATACGGTCTCATCCGAAAGACCAGTCTCCACTTCCCACAGGGGGATTCGAACCCGCGACATAAGGATCAACTCCTTACGCCGCGACTCTAGAGCAGACGCTCTAACCATTCCTTTGACCTTGACCTCACTTTTCTTAAATTAGTGTCAAACTTCATATGCTGATACATACTTATGTAAGCTATTCAACTGCATCAATATTTTTTACCTTGACCTTTCATTTGATCCATGACCCCACTTTTAAATTAGTGTTTAGCTCATTTAAAAGATACCATTGAAGATAGTATAATCAAACTTCACCGTTCACGGTAGCTCAGTCGGTAGAGCGCTCGCTTCGTGATCGGGAGGTCGTGAGTTCGAATCTCGGCCGCGACTGACCTAAGTCGATAAAAAATGGGTAGCAACTGTTCCTTCGCCATGCGCTCGGCACTTTGAAGTGAAAGTTGCGGGTCCTTCTGATGAGACCTTAAAAACCGAGGTCCCGTGTCACGGCGGGCGTTGGCACGATAAAGATCCCTCACTGCTCAATGGCCCTGAGTGCCGAGTAAAGGTCAAAATTTGAAGCCCTTCACCGTATATGGTGACGTCTCTATGTGAGTGCAAAATTCTCGAATGGGACGTAAAACAACATACAATCAATCAATTATAATCAAACTTCATATGTTGATACATACTGATGTAAGCTATTCAAGTACATCAACATTTTTTGACCTTGACCATTTTTTGACCATGACCTCACTTTACTTAAATAAGAGTTTAGCTCAGATTTAAAGAAATCATTCAAGATATTTTTATCAAACTTCATATGCTGATACATACTGATGAGAGCTTTTCAACTGCATCAAATTTTTTTGACCTTGACCTTTCCTTTTGACCTTGGCCTTACTTTTCTTAAACTAGTGTTTAGCTTAGTTTTAACCATTCAATAAAGTGTTATCAAACTTCATATGCTAATACATACTGATGAGAGCTATTCAACTGCATCAACATTTTTTGACCTTGACCATTCCTTTGACCTTGACCTCACTTTTCTTAAATTAGTGTCAAACTTCATATGCTGATACATACTTCTGTAAGCTATTCAATTGCATCAACACTTTTTGACCTTGACCTTTCCTTTGACCTTGACCTCACTTTTCTTAATTTGTTTAACTCAGTTTCTAGAAAAGATTCATATTTTTTTCATCAAACTTCATATGCTTATACATACTGATGTAGCCTTTTCAACTGCAACATTTTTTTTTTTTACCTTGACCTTAACTTTGACCTTAACTTCATTTATTTTAAATAAGTGTTTAGCTCAGTTTTAAATAAACTCTTTAAAATATATTTTTATCAAACTTAAGTATGCTGTTACGTATTTGTGAGAAGTATTCAACTGCATCAAAAACATTTGACCTTGAACTTTCCTGTGACCTTGACATCATTTTTCTTAGATTTTCATTTTGCTTAATTTTAAAGAAACCATTTAAGATATATTTATATAAGTTTATGCACTTATACATAAATTGGCGAGAATTTACCGTCTATATCCAACTTTTTAGATTTCAATTTCAATTTTAAAGAAACTATTAAAGATATTCTCATCAAATTTTGTACACTTATACAAATTTTCAGGTTGCATTACTAATATACCCTCGGCTGGGCATTCATGTCCTATGGACATACAGCGCTATGACAACAGTATTCGCGATTTTTCAAAATGGCGGACGTAAACACGACGCGCTTCGTAAAAATAAATAATAAATTGTGAAACAATTAACAGACTTACCTTTATTAGTACTTGGTGAGATGGCCCTTAGACTTGATTACAGCTAATAGTCGACGGGGAATGGATTCGTACAGAGATTTGATATAGTTTTCATCGAAGGAATTCCAGATGTGTAAAATCGTATCAACCAATTCTTCAGGAGCCTTAATATTTGGAGCTCGATTTTGCAGATTTCGTTTGATTTTTAGCCATAAATTCTCTATAATATTAATGTCCGGTGATTGTGCTGGCCATACAATTGTAGGAATATTATTTTGTTGTTTGTAATCTTGAGTAATCCGAGCTCTATGGACGGGGGCATTGTCGTCTTGAAAACGATAGGTTTTGTTGAGGAAATGTCGGACAATGACAGGCCAAAGTTGATCTTCTAAAATGGATATGTATTTGACTGCATTAATATTTCCACTAATCATGCAAAGTGTACCTACCCCGTGGTAGGTGATGCATCCCCACACCATAACCGAAAGCCTTCTCTGCCGAGGGGGGCACATGCACTGCGGCAAGTAGGACTCTTTAGATGCTCTCCACACATACACTCTATGATTTTCTCCTAAAACTATTTGACTTTCATCGGAAAATATGATAGTGTTCCAATAATTATTTATTGTGAGTTTTCTTTTCTCTAAACACCAGGCAACACGCCTTTTTCTGTTGATCTCGGAAACGACCATTTTTTTTCTAACAATTCGTCGCTTAAATTCGTGATCACGCAAAAATCTTTGGACTGTCCGTGGGTGAACAGAGTCATTAGCATCCCTGCTTTCATTAAATTCGTTAGTAATGTCCCTTAAAACCTGTCCTCTGTTAGTTTTAGTATGTCTTATTATCCAGTTTTGATCCCTTTTTGACAGCTTCCGAGAGCGTCCTTTTCTTTTCAAGGTTCTGACTTCACCAGTCAACAAATATTTTTTCCAAATAGATCTGATGGTTGATTCAGGTATTTGTAATAAATTCACTATTACCGATGTTTTTGCCCCTCCAGTTTCATGTCCACAATTATTTTTTTGACATCATTTGATATTTCTGTCGATTTCCTACCCATCGTAATCCCCCGTTTGTTTACATGAAATTCCAGACAGCAGACGATAAAAAAATATATATAACGTCACTTCCGATGTGAAGACAACTCTGTAAAAATTTGGGATGTCAACACGGCATTTAATTAGAGTTATTGCCCATTCCCCGAGCGAAGCAAACAGCGAGAACGACGCCATTGCGTAAAAATCGCGAATACTTTTGTCATAGCGCTGTATTTCTAGTTTGAAAAGTATATTTAGATATGTACATGTACTCATATAGCATAACCCATGTTATTACAATGCCTCGATCATCATTGTTTGATATTCCTTGAAACTAGTGTGAGTTTCCTACGCAATAAATGTTTTCATAAATATCCAGTTTCTAGTTTAACATTTTTTTTATATTCTTTCAAGTAATAGATATCAAATTAAAATCAAAATGGTTGTTTGTTTGCTACGAATGACTGTTTATGTGTAACATTCCATTCGGCAATTCATCACTCATATAGAGACGTCAGCGTTTCGGTAGAGTGCTTCAAATTTTGTCTTACATATATTGCGCTTATGGCAATAGCAGTATATGATCTTTAACGCCTGCCGTGACACGGGGCCTCGGATTTTAAGGTCTCATCCGAAAAGACCCGTAATTTTCACTTTCAATACCGGGCGCTTGTCGAATGAACAGTCGCTATTACGTTAAGGTCATCCGCAACGTATAAATCCATATACTTTACAATGTTCCTCTCCCACTGATACAGTGTAATCTTCCAAGATTTCCTTCAATTAAAATTCTTGTACCAACAAAAAATAGCATACATTACCACGATTTTAAACAGATACGTATTGACGTAAAATATTTGTGTTTTTATAGAAAAAAAAGAAGACAAAAATATAGTTTTAGATGGTCTTTCCTCAAAACTAGATTCAGAGGTGTACATAATTACTAGGCATCATAAATCCCCAAAACGTCCTTCAATTATTGGAACTCTTATATCATACAGGGACAAGAAAACATTGATGTAACCATCAATTGTCGCCCGGGAAATAAATAAAGTAAACAATGGAAATGAGTCTTGATCATCAAACCGCTTCGATATGTGTGAAAAAGGCATGCGTCTAAATGATGGAGACGATAGTAGAGAATATTTTGAAAACTTATAGTCGGATGAAAATCGAACAAAAACGATACCCTTTTAAACTTTATCAATTCCTCAAGTAAATGTTGGCTACATAAAATATAACTTGAAACCAGACACATGCATCACCTATTTTCAAAAATGTCTTTCACTTTAAGATTATAAAACACGAACTGTGTAAAGTACGTTTTTACGTTTTTATGCGATAAGTAAAATTCGATGTTCTAAAAAAGGGACCTGTCGTTTTTTAGATAGTAAATGATAAGCAACTTTATATTTTTAATATGAAAAACATATATATTTTTACAGATTCACTTTATGGAAGTAAATATATTGTGTATCTCGTAATTTATAAAGGGAAAGAACATTCTGATTAACAATCTTTTTAATGTTTAGAAAACCTTTAATTCTGAATAACTTCTCCCACCTCAATCCCCATATACCAACACTTAAACTTATATGTATAGAGCAGCCCGGTCCTCCGGGCTGCAATAAGAATAAAAATGACGATGCTAAAAACTACGTTGAGTTAGTCCTAATAAGTATTAGGTTTGACGCGGCACCTGGACCTTCCAATCACAATGCAAACACCCAAGCAATACGCTACACTGTACCAAGACCGGTTGAATGCAGCAGATTGCTGAACTGGGCCCTTAGAGTGTGTAAATGAAGCGTAGGTCATACAAACCTATTCTCAAAATATCTAGGATTTTAAATTACATACCTTGAACATTTTGAGTCCCCAGATGTAGAGGGTTAATGTATTTTGGGCTTAGAGTGTACGTTTATATGTAAATTCACGTATATTCAATAAGGCACCGTCCTAGCCCCTTATTTAAGAGCTATGAATTTCTCAATTTATAAATAGTGGCACCTTTGCCAACCATAAACCATGAACTGATTCATCTCCTAATTAATATGGAGGAGGGGGAGGAAATGGGCTTTTAAAATGTATGCTTGTACACTAGGTCATAGATGAGCCCAACATCAGAGACCCTGGGACCTGCAATTGAACAATTTTGAAAGAGGGCTCAAAGCTTTTTCTTTAGCTATATAATCATTAGAACCTCGCCCTTACACCAGAACCCATGACCCAGGGGCCATGAATTTCACAATTTTGGAAGAGGCACTCTTCCTTCTCATGTCTAGAAGTACTTAGTTCATCGGCTTAATACCCAGGAGCAGAGGAGAAGATTTTTATAGTTAATGCATTTTTACTATATGATCATTAGAGTCCCGCTCTAGCGACAGAACCCGTCACCCTGGGGCCACGAATTTCACTTTTTTGGTAGAGGGTTCAATGCTTATTATTACAATCATGCCAACAGTTTGACGGCTTGATGTTCAGGCGTAATGAAGATTTTTAAAGATTGAATTAATTTTGGTGGTTTTAGCACCACCCCTAAGGCCACTGGATGTCCATGAAATTCAAAATGTTCCCCTCCACCAATAGATGCTATATGCCAAACTTTTGTTGAAATTTGTTCAGCGGTTTCAGAGAAGAAGCTTAAAATGTTTAAATTTTAACGCACGTCGCACGACGAACAAAAATGGATGGCAATTAGTCACCTAAGTGACTCAGGTGACCGTAAAATCGGAGAGGGCTTCATTATAGCAGCTACTTACTGGTTGACAAGTTGGTTGACAAGTGATGATCACTTCTCTTAACCACCTGATGCTACCTTTGGAATTTCGAGGGTTCCGTGTTTTATTTCATGTTCACCGATTCATATTGTTCGTAGATTTTTGAGATCGATCACTCGAGTGGTAAAGATTTTTAAGATCGCATTAATTTTTATGAATATGACCCCACCGAGGTACATGTAGATACAAATAAAATTCACACTTTCTGGCCGTGATAGTAGCTCAGTGGGTAGAAGGCTCGCACCGTGATAGGAAGGCCGTGTGTTCGAATAAGGGCCGCGACTGACCTAAGTCGAGAAAAAATAGGTAGCAACTGTTCCTTCGTCAAGCGATCGGCAATTTGAAGTGAAAGTTGTGGGTCATTCGGATGATTACTTAAAAGCCGAGGCCCCGTGTCACGGTAGGCCTTAGCACAATAAAGAACCTCACTGCTCAATGGCACTGAGTGCCGAGTAAAGGTCTAAATTTGAAGCCCTACACCGGTATATGGTGACGTGTATAACACCTGGGTTCAATGACTTTGAAATGTAATGCATTAAATTACAATTACTTAGATTTTTACCATAACAATTACCATTACTCTCATTTAGAGAAGTATTTAATTAAATTACAATTACTTTGTTTAAATAATGGATTACATTACACATTACATTTTATGAGATAAACATAAAATAACTTTCTCACATTTTGTGCTCGGTCAATATGCTTTAATTTCCTCAGGTCTATAAGTCAAAGTGGTATTTCTATCACTTATCATGTTCATTTAGTTTACCAATTAATCTACACTTAACAAAGAAAGTGGATAGGAACACTTTTGTTCAGTCTTTGATGTTAGTTCCTCTGTGTGTGTGTTTTGGGTTTTTTTTTTTTAATAAGTGATAAACATTTCATAATATACGTTTTTAGTAATCATATTTAATTAACTGATCAGATAACGCTATAGATTTAAAATAAAAAGTATATATTAATAATTTTATGAATTAGCACCTGTAATTAGCTAGGCAGTCAGGTATAATTAATCAAGTTATAAATTTAACACAATCAAAGGTGATAATAACCGGTACCTAGATAAAAGGTGATAATTACCGGTACCTAAGTAAAAGGTGATGATTACCGGTACTGAGGTAAAAGGTGATAATTACCGATACCTAGATATAGGGTTTAAAGATGGAGGTGACTCTCAAGTTACCAAAAATAAATGATGGACATTATCGATATTTACATTTGGACTTAGTTTCCCTTTGTGTCTTCAAGTAGATCAGACTGATCTTGTATCCTGCTAGAATGAACTTTGTGAAAAGAAAAAAAATAAGTTGACAAATTTAGTTTGTATTTTAATTTGAAAAATTTAGTTTGTATTTTAATTGGTTGTCACAGTATGCACGTATTGTCAATTGTTAAATGGCCTTCTTTAAAACCCAATGATTTCTTTTTAAATGTTTTTCTACTCTCTTCAATTGATTTAATACCTGTCTTATCAAGAAGTTATCTATTAAAACAATTATTCAATATGTTTATCAATCACCATCGAATAAACATTTTTTTTTTAAATGGTAAGCTATGAGATTTTAATTTTAAAACTTTAACATTATAAATAGAAACATACCCTCTCAGCGACCTCCACTTGTTTCAGCTTCAATAATAAAAAGAGATTAAAGTACATAATGTAATTGAAATGTAATTGAAAAGTAATGATAATTACTGACATTTTATGAAAGTAATGCATTACCATTACATGTAATTGAACGATGGATCCATGACAAATAAAATTCCATTACTTTGAAAAAAATGTAATGATTACAGTGCATTACCATAGGTCTGCTCTGTTTGAGTGAAAAATTCTCGAATGGGAGGTAAAACAACATTCAATCAATCAATCACACTATATATAAACTTTGCATCCATGGAATTGGTTGAAATTGATTTAGACATTCCAGCGAACAAGATATAAAAAAATTCAGAAATTTGGAAACCTGTAACAAAAGGTCTTCTGATTGTTTCAGATGACCCAAGAGAATTTGTTTCTAAGTAGATTTGATGTTGTTCATGAAAAATAGCTTCATCTGTAAAAGATGAAATTGTGCATCATGCTAACCCACCAGTGTTTGGCTAATTTTCGTGCGTGTAGAATAGTGGAGGCGTTTCTCTGCCTCCTAAGTACGACAGTGTGCTGGGGGGAAAAACGGCACTTCGTTCATCGTGCGCTCTTCGTTATCTTGCCTATTGTACGCTCTGCATTTTGTCTCGGTTAATGAAATCCGATCGTGTAGGGTAACCAGAACGATCCAGCCTTTGCATAATGTAAATTGAAAATAATTCTTAAAAAAATAAAGTAGTTTAATATATTAGTATACCCAATTGGTTACTAGTAATAGTAAAGTAATGAAATATATAAGCATACCCAATGGGTAACTAACAATAATAAAGTAGTTAACTAGAGCAGAGCTCGTTGCAAAGCAACGAGTAGGTCTTCCGTTGGAGCTGCGAACAGGAAGAAGTGACCTTGAGTCAAGGTCATGCCACATTCTAAGGTTATAATCAATCTTGTAAGGGGTATCAACTTGCAATGTCTCACCAGTAGAAAGACAGTTAAGGAATGTTGTTTCTCCGTTGATGACCTTGAACTCGTTCAAATGACCTTGCATCAAACCATGACACACTCTGGTTATAAGCAAACCCCATCTATGTGTTACCGACTCGACAAGTTAACACATGTTTTTTCAGACCATTCATCCAGTCAAAACATTCTTTCCTTAGTGACCCTAAATTTAATCAACATGGCCGTAGGAATCGAGGGAGGGGGGGGGGGCGTGCCCCCCAATAATTTTGCCGATATATAGATTACTATAGTAGACATAGATACTATAGCTTGTGCCACCTCAATAAAAACGTCTGATAACCTTTTTTTTTTTTGCTTGTCAAGGAATTTTTGGTAGTTGGTGACTTTTTTTTTTGCTTGTCAGGAAATTTATGGTAGTAGTGCCCCCTCAACTGTCAACTGAAAATGTATGGCTGTGCCCCCCTCCCCCCCCCCCCCGAAAAAAACCCCCCTGAATTTGCTTCCTATGGGCCTGATCAAGGCAATGATACACTCTGTATGATATCAGCGATACCCTTTTGTGTGTTTCGGAATTGACAAGTTCACAGTTTGCATTTATTGCATGATAGTGAGGGAGACATGAAGATTTCTTCGCCCATAAAAAATCATATTCCCCGAGGGCAGCATGAAGATTTCTTCGCCCATGAAAAATCATACTCCCCGAAGGCAACGCCCGAGAGAAATATGATTTTTCATTTGCGAAGAAATCTTTATGTCTCCCTCACTATTATGCAATAAATTGTTTATAATACCGAATTAACCAAAATGCAGGAATTACAAAGGAGATCCAATGAATAAAGCAAACATGCATTTGATGAGAACGATATGAAAGAGATGTAAGTTACAGGTACACCAATAGCCTCGTTTCATTAAAAAAATTCCTACGTGACAAGTTTGTGTGATCACACCAGTAACATTCAAACACCATTACATTTTTACACATTTAAATCGACACAATCAATCAACGATATTATGTTGACGGTGCGACCGTTCATTGTTCACTTAATTTTAAGATCCGCCTCTTCAAACAGCACGAGACATTTGGAACGTCTAGACTGTGACGCCTCATGACGTATGTTAGCTGTATTTCCATAAACGAATTTTGAAAAGTGCAAACATTTTAACAAAGAACGTTTAATCTACTATCTGTATGCAATTCCATTAATTAAGGTGATTTTTTGGAGTGAATTTTTAGTTGTTGTTACCGCGCGAACGAAGTTAGCAGCGTCGCTATAAACAATCTAACTCCTCACTCGTTTAAGTGTGACGTCACAATCGTGAAACACGTGGACACGTGACTTTCTCGGCCAATCAAATTCTATTTTACTAGTGATTTTTCACTTGTAAGCTAGTTTTCACAGAGGTATAATAAACGTTTTTTTAGACCATACATCGAAATAAATTATCATAATTTCTATAGTCGTAATTTATTAGGTTCAACTCACTGCTTTAAAGGATCATTGTAAATGTTTTATGCCCGATTTGGATACTGAACAACGTGTGATTTTTGAAACACTGATGCCCCCATATGGCATCTTATGGCAAAAGTTAAAAGTTTCTCAAATGCAAGTCAAACTCCATGGTCAAGATCAAAAGATAAAAAAAAAATGTTATTACCCAAATAAAGGTCTTGAACAAAGAATATACTGTGAAATATATACTAGTATGAAAGCCACAGCAGCAACAGTTTAAAAGTTATGGCCAAGGTTAATTTCTTTAAAAGGTCAAACTCCAAGGTCAAGGGAGCATAATTGTTTGTACTTGAGGGAAGGTCTTAATTGTTACAAGGAATACACATGTGGTATTAAAAAAGCCTTAGCACCAACTGTTCAAAAGTTAAAACCAAGGTTAAAGTTTTTCAAAAGTAGGACATACTCAAAGGTCAAGGTAAAATGGTCAAAATTAAAGGTATACAATGACAGGCCTTGTCACAAGAAAATTACCTATGTAATATAAAAGCCCTAGTACTAGTCATTCAAAAGTTATTGTCAAGGCTAAAGTTGTTTAAAAGTTGGTCAAACTCCAAGGTCAAGGTCAAATGGTCAAACATATTTATACCCAAGGAGGAGACTTATCACAAGGGATACAGATGTGAAGTATAAAAGCCATAGCACCAACTGTTCAAAAGTTTTGGCCAAGGTTATAGTTTGGTAAAATTTTGCGAAAGAGGATCAAACTCCAAGTTCAAGGTCAAGAGGTCAATTATGTTGGTACCTGAAGGAAGTCCTTGTTACTAGGAATACACATAAGAAATATGAAAGCAGTAGTTCCAACCAATCAAATTTTATGGGCATAGTTAAAGTTTTTGCGGACAAAGAGGCTAACACAGTCTAACAGACAAATAGACAGGTGGACAGGACAAAAACTGTATGCCCCCCGGATCTTCGATTACAGTAGCATAATAAAATATCGGCGTCTCTGGGTTTTCGCATTGGCCTTAAATCTGAAAATCCAAAGGATTACAAGGTGCATTACGATACGCTTTCACATCATGTTCTATAACCCAGAGCATATTGTCTGCAAAGATAAATATTTAATTCAGTATTTAATTAGCTATGCATAATTATCTATGTTGTTTTATAAAGGAAATATTAAAAAAAAATATTTGTTTTATATTTTTCTATGTAGAGATATACAGAAAATGTTTTCCAATTTTAAGTCCTATCGAAATACACATTTTCAACAAAAAAAAGTGTGTGTTGGAGGGGGGGTCATTACATTTTTGCTGGGATTCGCCTATGTATGACCATAGAGAAACAAAGAGTGGGGAGGGTGCAAGCAGCGACTAAATCAAAATTTACATATTAAAACTACAACAAAAGACTATTTTCAGAAGGTCTGCCCCCCCCCCCCCCCCCGTACAATCCGTACAACGGACCTGTGAGAAAAATACTGATTCTACTTTCAGAGTCCCAGGGCACCAGGAAAGAGTGGCAAAAAGAGAATATCGGTTTATTTCAGTCTATAAGTCGAATCAAAATATCTTTTTCTCAAGAGTCTTCTTTTTTTGAGTTCTTCCCAGTGATCGTGTGATTTATTTCATTTGATTTACGTTCTGTACTGGACTTGGAAAATGAGGACATCTTTAGGTTCCTGAGCTGGCCTTGAAGCCCACAGAACAGATTTTCTGCTTTATGATAAATTCAAGTGATATGTAATTCGGTAATAATTTTGTGTTGATTTTATTAATGTTAATTTCATCAAGAAATATGAAAAATTAATGTTTTAACTATACATAGTGAGGCATTTTTTGTGTGGAACGATTATTTTGGGGTTTTCACGATTTTTTCATATGGTACACATGATGAGTAAGTGCAATAAATATAATTTGTGGAAAAAATGTCCAACAAGCCCCGGGGTTGAATATCGGGGGGGAGGGGGTGTCTGTCCACAAGTACCTGTTGTCAAGCCCGTAGAAAACAATTTCAGTTTTTTGGGAAGGGGGGGGGGGCAAATAGAAATTTCCACAGGTACTTGTACTCGATTTTTTCCTATGGTACACATGATGAATAAGTGTAATAAATATAACTTGTGGAAAAAAATGTCCAACAAACATTGGGGTTGAATTTGGGGGGGGGGGGATCCTGTCCACAAGTACCTGTGGAAATTTCTTGATACATAAACAGAATTTAAAAGCATGTATTAGACATCTTTTGAAGGGGAGAGGGCACGGCCGTAATTAAAAGTTATATGGAGACTAGGAAAGAATGAACTGTCATTAAATTTTGGTTAAGAACTATTACCTAAACTCTTCACTTTCACATTTTCAATTACAGATTCTTGTTTTTAAAAAGCTATACATGTACATTTATATGTATATATTAGATGCATAAATTATGTTATTAATCATTTTATCTTAAAGAAAAAGTAAAAATCTCAATCAAACTTGTTCCGCATATTATGCTCTCTGATTCGTTACTCAACAGATGCTTCATATACATGTAAGAAGGGAAGACTGCAGACTGCAGGTGTGATAAATTCACAGCATGCAGCTCCAGCCTTAATTCCAACTTTGTTCCAAAATATTATTATTCAACGCGAAAAATTAGAATTAGCCGATAGAATATTTTGAATCACTTCGGAAATGCTGCCGTAACACCAGACTGGGTTCACAATATATCGAGTGATTTTGATTGACAGGTGTAGCGCCGTTGTGCATGGATTTCGTGTAACTATACATGTACTGCAGATTGTGGTTGAAAATAATAAACAAACAGATCTAAAGAAAAGATATTGTATACTGTAAATATATTTGTTAAGAACCAGTTTATTCATGAAACGAATTTAGTCGTATTATGTGGGCCCATGTTAGATTTGACAGGTTGATTTACTAGTAGAAATTCAATGGACCACAGTCATTTAGGGTATTCCGAATCACCCAGCACATCGCGACTCTCGGTAATTTACCTTACCGCTGTACCTCGCACGACACATGCACAGGTGTGACAACCAAACAGTCATTATTAGTAAGGTCTATGCTTATTGCATACAACAAATAAAGAGGTAAACATAATGCGTTAACTAAAAGAATTAATTATTTTAATTCATTAACTTCCTATCCTTTTCGAAGAAAATGCCCGTGTAGAAACGTATTTCTCATCGATGTCGTGGCGTTGTTGGTGGATGAAACATGGCATATAAGGTATCGATAGAACGGCAATTTTATAAGCTTTTGTGAGTATTATTTGTTTTTTATAACACCTCAAAAATATACTAGTTATGGCCGCATTTGTAGCCCCCTACAGTTTCGAACCACGTGTGTACATGCCCCTAGCCAAATAACATGCACACGCTACATGTATACTTGTTATATGTCAGATTATTATTTTTTTTATAACATTGTTTTTCTTAAATGCAAGGGGTATGAAAGTAATGATTTGACAAAGCAAGAGCTATAATAAGACTATCCCGGGTCCCGGTATACACTTGATCAGTGTTGATCAATGTTCATATGTACGAGTACACGTATGCAAATAATTCGATAGCTTTTGGAGATTTCAACATACATTTTTGTAACACGCATATTTGTAATAACCACTTTATATACAAAACAAAATTTCATTCTCTTATATGGTAATATGGACGTCGTAATAGATCTGACTGAATGCTTGACATGCCTGTTTCAAAAACGTTTCCTAAGTTATCTTAAGATATGCCTATAAGTTATAACTTTAGAAGTTCCTAAGATTTATCACAGCTGTATCGCGAAACAATCTTATCTAAAAAAAAATTATAAGTCATTTCTTAAGTTGTGCCTTTAAGGACTAATAAAATAACATTCCCGCTCTATATACAACTCTCAGTATGGTATATATTTTTAGATTCAAAAAGGAGGGGTGCGAGGATTGGGGATTGCCCCCACTTTTAAAGGATTTGGACGCAAGTATGCTTAACTTTGCGAAGTGTGTTGCTAGATCTAAGCATTCACAGACACACCCTTTCAAGCCATCTTCCCTTCCGAGCACACGATATTTGTATTTTAATTTTTAAACATTGTTCTAGGTGTTATACATTTACTTTATTTTGTTCTTTTAAGGTATCTACGTGTAAATAAAATTTTAAAATGAATGCTTCGTAGCAAACACATGCGAGTTTATATTTTTCAAACAATCTTTGCCAATTACTACACTGCATGTACACGTTAGTTGTTTGTGCGGTGTAGAGCAACTATCAGAGTACACAATGTATTTCAACATCGAGGTGCCCGCGGCTCTCTGTGGCCACGTGTATGTAAACGAGGACTGGACTACAACACTTAAAGACACAAAGCGGCAGAGATGGATGAAACTGTTTGCTATATTACAAAGACTTGAATTATAGTACATGTATATTTGAAGGAATTTTTATTTATGTTAATGTTTATTTAATTCTATAAATAATAAATGGACATTCACAAGAGTGTTGGTAAAAATAATATGTGCGTAGCATGCGTAGTAATTACAATTATTTACCCCCATTCAATTACAATTGCAGATGAATTAAAATACAACAACACGGGATAGAGCAATACTTTTTTTAAATGTATTGTTGCGTGAACAGACAAAAACAGCGATTAAAATTCAAAATGATTTTTATGCATCAGTGTTTGGAATTAAGATTATAAAAGATCGGTAAAGTAATCTTACTGATTCGATATAATTAAAAACATAACTTTCCATTAATTAATAGCTCTTTGAACAAAATTGACATTATATGCGATTACAAATACTAGCTTTGTTTATGGCCACAGGTGGCTAGTACACTGGTGACCTCGATCAACAGCGTGGGATTCGTGCGTCGGGTTACATAACTAAACATCGAGCTGAACATGGAGACCGTAATATGCATACAGCTAATGATCGTGAATTATTCAATGCATACAGTTTAAAATCACTTACAAAGTTTGTTGTAATAATAAACGTAGAAAGATAGATTTAATATTCTCCACTTTTGAACACTATTAACCTAATTTAAAAAAGAAGAAAAGAAAGACTAGTTGTAATAAATAATTTAATAGTGAACAATAAACCACGTTTTAAACCTTATTAAAAAGAAAATTAACATTAAATACCGCAGGGTATATTATTGATAGCAAGTCTGTTTAAGTTATACACATGAAGAGGTCTGATTTCCTTGCCGAATGAAAAACGTTACCTGTTTACCTGGCCTGCTTTCTAATACGTATTACGCAATACCCATGGTATACTCGAACAAAACAACATTTTCATTAGATCAAAAAGGTGTAAAAGAACAATTTTGTTCCCAAGATCCAGATCGAAATATTTACCGTTTTTGAGCTATAAAGCAAAAACTTTTAAGGGCCCAAGATCCCTAATCATAGGGGCCAGCCCCTTTTAAGTAGTATAATATGAAAGCCCTTGCAATTATGCACAACTTTTGTTCTACATGTCTTAACAAAATATTTCTAGTTTTCAAGATATAAAGGAAAATATGTCAAATTTTTTGCTGTTTTCCGCGTTCTAACTTTTGACCCCTCTCTAGTGCCATTTTTAATGCAAAAATCAAAAAACAAAAACCGATGTGCACAACTTCAATGCTTCCTCTTTTCAATTTCAAAGGGTTTTGTGCTCCAATTATAACCATTTCTGAGCCTTTGTCTGGAAATCGGAGGCATGCAAAATTCAATCAAAGGGGAATAACTCGTGAACAGAAGGTAATTTCCGAATTGTATTACGGTATTCTGACAGTGTTTTGTAAAGTCTAAAAGCTCTGAAAATTTGAACAAAATCTGTTTAAAAATGAGGAAGATATGAAGCGTCAAAGTTGGCGTCTAGGAAAAAAAAAAGAATAATAAGAATAAGCTTAATCATCACAATCAGTAGAAGGTCTTCCGTTGGAAACGGAAGACCTTAAATATATTAGCATACCAAATGGGAAACTAATAACATTTGTTACTACTTCGTTTTGTTGAAGTTTGTTTAATTATTGAGAATCGACTGAGTAAAAGAAAATAAAAATCCCTACCGATCAGAATTTTCAGGAATGGAGTAATAGCTTGTCCGTCGCACGTCCCGAAGTCCACTATATTGACAGGTTGATCACAATATTCATTTAAACCTAAAAAGTTGAAGGAATAGAGTCTAATAAGATTCGTTCGTAAGTTTTGCATTTGCTGTAATTTTGAAACTGTTTAAATGATTTTCCCCCTTGTGTATATTTGTTTGAATCAAATTTTACTTGTATGTTAGAATTTCGTAAGGTGCTACTCACTTAAAAAATTTAACACAGGCTCCAAACATGGTTCAAGAGTTTGATGAAAATGATCCGAAAGTATAAATGTTTCGTCTGGCAATCTTTTATATTCCATCATGTACTACTCCCGTTCAGGTATAAAGACAGAGTATATTATTTATTCAGGGCGTCGATTGTTTTAAAGGCACATACAAGGGGTTATCAAAAAGTTCATGGACTGGGTGCGATAATATATTATAATTATTTAAACTTTACTTTAAAAATTTTAAAGAATCGCAAAACAACAATATCTTTAGAAGTTTTAATCTAATGTCCCATCCGAAGACTTGGAATTATAAAAATATGTAAAGTAAGGGTTTTCTGGTTCAAAGTATCATTATTTTCTGCAAAAAAATTATCTCCAATATTTATTATTATTTTTCACTTAACTGTTGATTATTTATTAAATTAATCTTAAAAATAAATGCTGTCAAAAGAATATTCATTTAGTACGATGCTACAAGATTAAATTAAGATACGCCAACATACACCGGATACGGTGCTGCAACGTCAAAGACCACAAATCGTTGATACTAGAGAGATGATAACCCAGGTCGCTTTATTTACCAACTGCTGAATAATTACTACGATATTCATTACCAACAAGTTTTTTTTCTCCCAGTTACAATAGAAATGCATGTACATGTTACAACTATTTCTGAGAATTATAGATAGTTTTATGGATTAATTATAAATATCTACGGAGTGATGTACATTGATAGTACTCTTAAAAATTTAGTCATTTAATTGTAATGCACTAAAAGAAATTATAACAGCAAGTTTTTGGTGGAGCTGGAAGGGTATAAGGTTTTCTTCTTCACAAATATAACCAAAGTCTATTGTAAGAGAGGAAAAAATCCTTCATCACTGTAACTATTTATAAGTTTACCACTTAATTTAGTTACGAGCCCCCCCCCCCCCCCCTTTCCTATATCTGCCACTTCGTCAGTATTTGCAATAAATTTTAGCTCACATTAAAAAGGAAGTCGATGCTTTTTGTGACATCAGAATTTCAGTTTATAAACGTTCTTGCATCTATCATAGTCATTAAGCAATGGTGGTCCAAAATACACGTGTCGACGGTGGTATTTGAATTGGCAAGGATCAAATTCATGCAGCTTAATTATTCCAAGTGTTTATGTCCAATGCATTTTATTTATTCATTAATTGATTATTTTTGAGCAATGTTTGAATCAGATCTAGAAACGATCAAAAAGTGTTTCAAACTCCTTGGGAACACTAGAACATTGCCTTGGGTGTGACGAGACTTTTACAGCAGCAGTCAATGGCATTGATTCACAAGACAAGCACGTGGACTTCATGTGAACTTGAAGCAGAAAAAAAAGATTATGATTGCCAAACAAATTGTTCTGTGGATAAATTTTTTTTTTTTCACTGCCTGATATATTAAAAAAAAATATATAAAAAAAAATATTTGCTTGATACAGGTACATGCATATGGTGTGGGGGGAGGCAAGACGGAATCTCTCTCTCTCTCTGTATAATTTGTCTGTTTATATTTAAATATGGCAGCAAAGTACATGTTCTAAAATATCAATAACTGAAATTCAAATCTAAAACAAATAATATGAATTTCTCCTTGTATCCTCTTGTCCACAAGTCATGACGGGGAAGGGGGGGGGGGTCTAAAGTAGAATTCTGCTCAAATAATCATCGTTAAAAATTAAAAATGCCAAATAAATATATAATTGACTGAAGATTTTAGAATACATGTGTATTTATGTTACACATCCACAGACCTATGTAAAAATATTTTTAATTGTGAATTTTTTTTAGAAATTATTTAACATGTAATCGCCTCTGTGTGGAAACACGTTTCTTTGTAGTTTTCTCTACGTCAACTACAGGGTTTTGTATTAGCAACAATGTTTAACAGCGATAAATTGTTTGTGACTAAACAGCTTAACATAAAATATATGTGCAGAAAAGTCTGTAAGAAACACAATTAGCTGGCGCACTTAATGTGCATGTATCATTTTCTTACGATAATGTGGGAGCGTTTATCTATTTATTTATTTGATAGTTTGTTTATTTATTTGTTTGTTCTGGAAGTGTTAAGAACAACTTTAACATGGTATGCTAATGTCAGAACTACATTCCGAATAGACCGACCATCTTCCGTTCACCGTTCATTCACTTTGCGCTTATATAAACTATCTACAGGAGAAGTTCGAAAAGCTCCTGAGCAAAGTCGAAGGCCTTGATGGTGTATTGTATCAAGAGCTTTTACGTATGAAGTTCTTGCAGAGCCATGCACAATACTGCCATAAGCTAACTTGGATTATACTAAAGAGTGATAGAGTTTTAAATTAAAGAGTATTTTTATCCCCCCCCCCCTTTTGTATCTGCAAACATCAACATCAAAAACCTTTGTACATTCTTCTTTTAGCATTTTAATATGCGAAACCAAAGAGAGTTTACTATCAAAGATGATACCTAAAAACTTTATCTCTTTAACTACTTTTATTGGATTTCCATCGAACCACATACGTGGTTCGTCACGGGCTTTCCGTGTGGAGCAAAATGCACGGAAACAGATTTACTTTTACAGAACGTAAATTCATTAACATCAGCTTAATTTTGAATTTTATTCAGACAAAACTGTAATTTTCGCTCAATATAATTCATATCTTTGAATTTATAACAAAGATCAATTTAATCGACATATAAACTTCCATACATATCATTATTTTAAGAACTTATGCTAAGCTGTTAATTTTTATTCTGAATAAAGTGACTGATAAAATACTACCTTGTGGCTCGCCTATTTCCTGTTTAAAACTTTCCGAATAAGTAGACCCCAAGCGTACTGAAGTATTGTGCATCATTCATGGACTTTAAAGTGTAAAATCGAGCGGAAGCTGTGCAGACTTTGTGTTCTGGATTAACTTAGATCTCCACGTTCTTTTTTTATTTACATGTAAATTAAGCGTATTTAAAGTATTTGTTCTTGGTTACCTCTTGGACACATTCCAAAATTTACCCGAAACTCTCCATTCTGTTTGTTTTAACTGTCCATTCTCTTTAGAAAAAAAACTGGCCATTCTTTTTAAGAATAAACAGTTTTCCAAAAAGATTGAACACTTACAGGTAACAAAATGGATTGTTTCAGGAACTAGCTCAACACTGAGCTATAAAAATGACAACACAAACAAAAGGTTAACGTCACAATCACGTTTTAAAAACAAGTAATCTTGACAAATTTTCTCTGCCTCTCCCGCCTGTTTAAACATTTCCAATGTCTATGCCATTTTGCTGAAGTTAAACTTTCTATAGATTACGGGAAACGACCGATATCTATAGAAAGCATAACATTCTTACCCCAGCCCGTTGTCATTTTAAGGCCTAGTTTCCTTTGGCATTATATATAGAATTTACGATAACATTTCATAAAACTCCTAAAATAATGTAAATATTGCAAACTTTACATTTTGTATGCATCAAAGGAGTAAAATCATTACATGATAATTGTATGACAAATTCTCATATCAAAAGATTTGTTGCCGTTCGACTCAGATAAACGTTTGTATTTTGAGGTTGCGCCTTGTAATCATAACATTGCATACAATTAACCATATCTAAAACATATGACTAAATTATGTATTACAGAATATGTCTAACAAGATGTAAACTTTCAATCTCTTACAGTAAACTGTTGCCTTATCCGCCCGATCAAGGCAGTAGCTAGGCTCAAATTTTTAGTGAGACAAGGGATCTGAGAGTCACCCGAGTCCCAAGCGGGCCCAGGGTAGTGTCCTGTAGGTTTTCGGGGGAGGAGAGGGGGAAGGATGAGTTCCAGAAACCTGGGTGTTAGTAAATTAAAGACTTAAGTCTTTGAAAATTCTCATGTTTTGAATTATTTTTTACATGCGTTCTAAAAGATCATGAAGCACATACTTGTGAGATGATCGATTTACAGAAATTGAAACAAAAGTTGAAAGTATTAATTTAGTACAAAGACACAAATAATTAATTGAAGTTCAAGACCCCTATAAAACCCGCCATTTACAATGTACTTTCGGTTTTAAATCTTCACATTTGGACAAAATAAACAGGGGAAACAACTTTCCGGAGGCTATCGAAGTCCAACTTGCCCTTCATTGATAAACATACATTGTTTCTAAGTTATGGCTTTCACTAAAAGTACGGAATTAATTAGATGTATTTTTAAAAAATATATGCATTTTTATTAAAGAATTTTTCTCGATAAATATTTTTTTTCATTATTTGTTATCAAGTGATACTTTCTATCTGTTAATCAATGATATATTTATAAACTGTAAAAGTTTTAACTTTATAAACCACATAGTTTTGGAGCTATTGTAAAAATATTTTTTTGGACATGTTGACCTTTGACAAAACCTTAATGAGATTATTATTTCTTCCTCCATCCTTTTACTACTGAGAAGAAGAGATAAACTTTGCACATTTCTGAACTTTCCAGACAATTTTTTTGAATGCGTATATACTATTCATGTCTACTTGAATATATTACAAAGTTAATACATGCATTGACGTCTCTAACAAAAACAACTCACCGTATAATTTATTCAATCTCTCATCTGTATCATTTAGAATTTAGAAAACTGACAATTAGACGTGCGAGTGCGTATATTTTCTGTGTAATTATTATTTCTTCTACCCATTTTAGTGATAAATTGGGAATCTCTCTGACCTTTCCTGACGATGTTTTGAATGCGTATGAACTAGTCATGCCTACTTGAGTATATTACAAAGTTAATGTATACATTACAAAAATCACACCCGTATAAATTTTCCAGTCTCTCGTCTTTGTCATTAAGAACTTGAAAACTGACCATCCAATTCGCACAGGGATATACATCTACATGTTCGAATGCAGTTCAAGGGATGGGAGTATGACAATTTTATAATGGAAATCAAAGGGAAACCTGTCTATGTGACACCATTTTCAATTGATCTGCAAAATATATAAGAACATCTTGAAAACTGTGTGAAGCTATCGGGAAATGCGCAATATATTGCAAGAAAGAAGTTAAACAGCTGGGGCTCGTAGCATAAAGCTTGCTAAGTTTTTGACTTAAGAAGGGTCATAAGTATGTTTTACGCGCATTCTTTAGACCTGCCTAGGTACTACTTAAGTATGTCTTAAACCGTAACATAAAACGAACTTAGCTAGGTCTTAGCTAAGTCAAACTTATGTTCAAATTATTTCTTATGAATCACCCTAGTTTTTCAGTTTATTTAGATATATTGTTAGAAAATGATTCAGTTACGTTTTTAATTATATATTATATTAAAGTTGGCGTCCTTACCTATCGGTTTTAGTAATGTTAGAAAAGATTTCGTATAAAAAAATGTGATGAGAACTGTTAAAAATTATTCTGAATATTTGAAAACAAATACTGCACGGTCACAAAGTGGCAATTAGTGGGTTCATTGTAAATGTGTGACTATTGCTTATCATTTGAGATTGCGATGTTTTCAGTTTACCGTTTGTTACTCTTTCGTTTTGACAAATGTTCACTTGCTTAATTTGTCATTCTCGCAGACATGGCATGATAACCGAATGTGGATGTACTTGAAATATTGAAACTCTACAAAAAAGTACAAAACATTTTGAATTCTCCCCCCCCCCCCCCAATGTATCAGCCCATGTCAGCAAGCAAAGACTCCAGACGTTTTATGAAATACTTATTTACAATTTAATCATGCAAGGATCATGAGGATGGAAAAGAACTGTATTCAGAGGATAATTTTTCGTATGTCTCCAAGTTATTGACATCTGTCTCTCTCTCTCCCTCTCTCTCCCTTGAACGGTGGTGAACCCCGTCTGAATCCGCGCTTGATGTGTTCTACATTTAATCTAATTTACAGACACTTTTTATTAGTTTTCTTGTCATTATTCTCTTACTCATCAACAATTGTTCTGTTTTTTTAAAAACCTATTTCATCTAAATATTTTCACAGTGAACATACATATCCTTGATTTATTACTGTAAACAATTGACTTATAATGATTAGTGTTTATAACCGAGGTCCCAGTAATATTTCAAACGTATCCCATAATGAAATTTGCATTTACAATTTCCATGTATGCCATGTTCAGAGAGATACGGAATCAGAGATCAATAAAACTGCCCCCCCCCCCCCCCCCCGCGGACAAAAAATGAAAATTCTTATACTAGTCTTAAATAGAGGTAATTATTTTCTTTAATGCATAATATGAATAGAGGAATGTTTTAACATCGAAAGACAACATTATATAGTTCTAAATATATGTATAAAAAAGTTTAGATATACTTAAGTCACCTCTACCGGCCGCCTTAGTTTTGCTAAGACTGTCAAATCTTAGCACGTTTCTGGTTACGGTCTTAAGTTTAAGACTGTAGTTATAGGTCCTACTTAAGTATGGTCTTAGACTTAAGTAACCTTTACGTTACGACCCCCTGGTGTTTTTCCAATAAACAAAGTGGAGGGAACTAATTTTGTTACAAAGATCAACATCAGCAAAATAAGCATCAGCTTCCAGCTAGCATCAGGGTCAGCATTTAAAAATAGGATTGCTAGGATCAGCATCAGCAAGCAAAGGATAGAACTAGCATTGACCTAGGCAACACAACTAAGGTTACCAATAACGTTATACCTATGTATTAGACCCTTATAAACAAATAAAATAGTCAACTAAAATATGAGTGTGTTACATCAGTCTAAAAAAGTTTTCATGATAAAGTCTTTAATATACTCGTTCTTCTTTCGATCATTATCTGTAATCGGGATACCCCATCAATCACTTGATTCCTTTCTTAAGAATGAAAAACTAAGTCAGTAATAAAATCCAAAAGTGCAAGGCATACCCTATTTCAAAACAAATTCTTATCCCAAATTCAAAGTTACTATTGTATTTATCAGAAACAGTGCTGTAATCCTCGTATTGTTCTGTGCAATATGGAGCAAGGTCATAGAAATGTGCACGTACGCCTTAAACAACAACGATATTACTCCTAATATCATTAAATTAAATCAGATTTCAACAGGATCGCAGCACGTTTTACAGTCCGTCATCGATCTCCTTTCGTTCTATACAGTATCAAAGATATCCATTGTGGTTATATGCCCTTGCTTTTGGCATATTTACCTACCTGCACTGTTTCTCCGTTGAGGAAATCAAAATGAAAATACACCGATGACCAGGATCATGGGGGAAATAATACATAACAAGGTTAGGTAATTATCTTACAATGGGAGATAATCAAGAATTAGTATAAACTTAATGGCATCTTTCAAAATATTATCAAGTACATCGGGAGAAGAAAAGATAAACTTATTCTGAAAGCTTCATTACAATGTGTAGATGTCACTATGTTGAGTATGTTCACATTATCACCCTCGAGGATTGACCACAATGGGAGATCAAAGTTTAACACAGGAATTTACAGGGGAAATATTTCAAAATATTTTTCTCGTTAACACCTGGGCCAGAAGAGTTAGGTGAAGCTTCATAACCCAGTGTAGATTCAAGTTTTTTTTTTTCAAATCATGACACCCGGGGGTAGGGTGTGGCCTCAGTGGATGATCAAATTTTACATATGAATATGTAACCAGGTTTATGTATTATTAAAATATTAAATGCAATTTGCGCTGCTTTCGCATATGTTAGTATGTTGTATGAAAGACTTTGTGTGAATGTGGTATTGTTATTTTTAGACACTGGATAGACGGGCACATGACTTCACATTTCTATTCACTAAATTCCCGTTTTTTATTACTTACGACCAACACTCCTATCCTAGCCATTGAACCGGTTGGACGTTTTTCTCAGTGTAACTTCCATACATCTAGAAATATCTGTATTCTTGTGTGTGTCCCGGTTAGAACTAAAGTTAAAAAATGTTTTCTTTTGTAAAGTCTAATTATGCTTCAATTGTCTGTCTTAATGTTTGTTACGTGTGTGTTTTGTGTCGTCCATACGTTTTCTGTAATTATAATATTTCAGGTTTTTATGTACCATCTTTATCAAAAATATATGAACCTGAATTAGGCTTTATCCGATGTTCTACCACAACGGCTACAAATATATTGGGAAAAATCTTTAAGGACTAGCAACGGCTTTATAAAGAGCGTGACAAGGAAACACCCTAAGGTGAAGTAGACTCAATTTAGTTCAAATCATGACCCCGACAGTTGGCTGGGGCCACAGTTGACTATCAAAATTTTATTTACAAAATATAGGAATCGATCTCTTAAAATCTTCAAGAATATCAAAGGCATGATAAATCATATTTATATCGAAGCATTCTCAGGTTGTGTATATTCAGGTTTGCTCAAATCATGATCCCAGGGATAGGTTCGGGTCAAAACATAGTAAATAAATCTTCAGCATAGATGAAGAAAGACAGGACCACTTAAAAACTCAGGTGAGCGTTACAGTGTCCTATATCAATAAATTAGTTTAGGCATCCACTTCCCTCCAAGTGCACACAAATTATTTTGCAATAAAAAACACCCGAATATGCATTTGAACTCTAGTTGTCTTTTTTTAATGGTGATTTTTTCCCGAAACTATCTTCTTTTCACCTTACATATTTGCATAAGATGGTACATTGTATAACATTTGGTATCAGTTTTCTCTAATCGCCATTTTTACACTCATTCTTACCACCACATCGCATTCAAGTTCTACTTCCCTCATATTCACGCAAAAGTTGTGCAATACACAGAGAGAAAAGAGAAGAAAATTAGTTTGACATCCTAACCATCAAAACGCAGCAGACTGCGAAATCTGGACTCCCAATAGCATAAATCATCTCCAGAGCACCTGTATATTTTGAGAAGGACGCGTATTGAACAAAATTAAAAGTAGAAAGCTGAATAACCCTAGGGTTTTTTTGCCTGTTAGAACAATTGGATTAGCACCGTAGCATTACTCCCAGGATTACCATTTCAAATATATGTGAACAGCAGATTTCATTTGCTAAAAGCTAATACAACGAAGGAGTAATATCTTTCTGATCCTAATACGACTTGGGTTTCTCTCTGGGTGCTTTAATTGGTATGTGGGATTCCATCAACAGCACCAAGTTCATTAAACATCCCTCATGTTCTCCCTATGTCTCGCTTGTTTTGTGTACTCCGTTTACTATCGGTCACTGTATCACATCCGCCAATCATCAGAGTTGAAAACTGACACAATGAATTTTATGTCTTGCGCATAAAATCGCGATTTCAAAATCGCCAAATAATAACAGTGAAATGACCAATTTTCCTTGTTTGTAATTTTCGTTGTTTTCGGGGTATTAAAGAAAACCTGGAATACATGTCCACCACGAACTGCTCAGCATTCCCCCAACCACGAAATCTAATCTCACAAACCAAATTTTTTCTTCAAACCGCGAAAATTTAAACCCACGAAGATATATGATTTCACAGTAATAAAAACAGTACAAGCCATTGGAAAAACAAGACTTTTGTAAAGCCTTTATATATTTATTAGGGTGACATATTTAGCAACATTGCTAGTTTTCAATATGGCCCTGAATATAACACATAAAAACAGCTAGTGTAAAATGTTAAAGTTTTAATAAACAAGGATATTTTACCAGATTTTTGAACATCAGGGTCATTTGTTCAAGTATTCTGGTCCTGGCCATGCAGGGCTCTGTTATTTTGTATTCAACTGAGAGAAGTTATTCCCATTTTGCCATTTACTTTTGATCATTAATCATTGTAAATAATGTATTTGAAATTTAATATAATAAGAGGCCAATGTGAGAGATCACAATATGGGTTTAAACGTAGTACAGAAGATCTAAATGTTTGGAGATTTCATATGAAGTTTTTTGAAGTTTCATATGGAGACGCCACCACTGGCCGGTGGAGAGCTACAAATTTTGACCTATACTCGGCACTCGGGGCCATTGAGCAGTGAGGGATCTTTTTCGTGCTTGCACCTGCGACACGGGACCTCGGTTAATACGGTCTCCTCCGAAGGACCGGTCTCCACGTCCCACAGTTTATGTATGAGTTGTTACTGAATACTTGACTAATTATTTCATTGATTCCGATCATCCTATTTCTCTTGCCTTTTGGCAACAAAGCTTCATATATCAGTTTATTTTATACTCTATGGATCCCCTAAATTGTTGTATTATACTCAGGTGACCGTTAAGGCCCTTGGGCCTATTGTTTCATTACACAACATGTTCTCGAAACATTTATTCATTTTATTTCAAATAAAAAAAAATCGGTGTTTACAAAGCGTGTACAGCTTTACTTGTAAAATGGCAATGAATTGTCATTGCATGTCATGTCAAACATAGAAACAAATTTTCATTCGTATTCTGCCATTTTCCATTTTTTTATTATATATTTTACAATTTTATATTAGATTTGTTTTAAATTTGAATTTTGTAATTTGAATTTTAGAAGTCTTAATTCTTTCTTTAAATTCTTTATTTGTATTGTTATTCTCCATTTGAACTGTAAACTTTTTAAAGAAGACCCCCCATAATCCCATGAAACATATAAAATATATATTGAACGTCTAATGATTTACACTTTCTAGAAACATATATTTTGTGTTCACATAAAAATCATGCTGAGGTCTTCAGTTGCAGGGAATGCTAACCTCGCAGAAAGGAGCAGCTATCAGTAGTCTATATAACCTTACGGCAACCCCTCGTTTTTTGTCCCTCCTCATTATAAAAAGACCTTTGGTACATGAATGATATTTGCTTTAATGGTATTATTCAAGACAATAATAAATACTTGCACATGACAGGGCTAGAATTAATTATGTTTTTTTACTGATCAGACGGGCTTTCACCTTGATTTTTTACTTCTCAGCTAGTAGTTTTACTGTCCAACTGGGCCATATTACATTATAACATATTACTTTACAATACCGAGTGGAAAATACCCTCAAACGTGTCGGTAGGTTGAACTTCTCGTGAAATATTTTGTATGAAAGTAATACTGACTTTTCCAAAGCATATTTTTATCAAACTCTATGTTGATACATACTGATGAGAGCTATTCAACTGCATCAATATTTATTGCCCTTGAACTTTCCTTTGACCTTTACTTCATTTATCAGGGTAAAAATGAAAATTACAAAACTTTATTGCACAACTACAAGACACCACCAATCATCTTCGAAAAGATGATTAGGCTACTGTGTAAAATGTAAGAGGAGTTCGGGGAACCAGGGGCTTTTTGCATATAAAACGTCATTTTTCGACCCTCATTTGACCCCTAGGGTGAAAATGAAAATTCCGAAACCTTACTGGACATCTACATGACACAACCAACCAGCTCCCAAAAGGTGATTAGGCTACTGTTTAAAATGTAAGAGGAGTTCGGGGAACCAGGGGCTTTTTGCATAAAAAACGTCATTTTTCGCCCCCCATTTGACCCCTAGGATGAAAATGAAAATTCCGAAACCTTACTGCACATCAACATGACACCACCAACCACCTCCCAAAAGACGATTAGGTTACAGTGTAAAATATAAGAGGAGTTCTGGGAACCAGAGGCTTTTTGCATCAAAAAACGTCATATTTCGACCCCCATTTGACCCCTAGGGTAAAAATGAAAATTGCGAAACCTTATTGCACATCTATAGGACACCACCAACCATTTCCCAAAAGATGATTAGGCTACTGTGTAAAATGTAAGAGGAGTTCGGGGAACCAGGGGCTTTTTGCTTAAAAAACGTCATTTTTCGACCCCCATTTGACCCCCAGGGTGAAAATGAAAATTCCGAAACCTTACTGCACATCTACATGACACCACTAACCATCTCCCAAAAGATGATTAGCCTACTTTGTAAAATGTAAGAGGAGTTTGAGAAAGAAAAGTGTGACAGACGGACGGACGGACAGACATGAGTAACAACAATATACTCGAACTTTCTTTAGAAAGTGCGGGTATAATAAACAATGATAAAGAACCTGAAAATTTTATAAATTTTTGATTGAACCCTTCACAGGGGTCCATGTTAATCAATATTCATTTTTACTCTAGCCAAAGTAAAGATTGGGATGGCCTTGAGGGCCCTGTCACCTCAAACTCTATGTATATTGTTGGTTTGTATTATTGGTAGCAGTTAAATTTGAATTGTTGAAAATAAAGTGGAGACGGCATTCAATATCCTAAATATTTCTTTTGAAGAGTAGAAACCATTGCAATTGCCAAAAACTAAAGGGGAGGTTGGGTGTTAACTATAGCTAAAAGGGATCTCAACTTTCTTGTAGTGGTGGGAACTGGGAAGGGGAAACACATTACCGGTACTTACAAAGGGAGGGAGGGCAGACCCATTTAGCCTCCATGCACTTTGCATTTCCTTATATTTACATTTGCAAATGTTTTCCCTTATATAACACTATTGAAAGCAACGCGTATCTATATCCGTATAAACACGGGTTCCTCGCGTCATAAACGTTCGACGTAATTTCTCAGTGACGTCATAAAGGGTCGACGCGCAAACAATGGATCAAATACGTGCCGTTGAGTTTGAAAAATAAAACATTTCACGCGTTAAAGATTATAATCAGGAAAATATAAAATATGAATAAGTCATAAATGTAAATATAAGTAATAATGTATCATTTTTAAACATCTATCGGGATATAAATACGGGTTGGTACGAGATCAAATTTACCATAAAGCCCTTCGGGCTTTATGGAATTTGATCTCGTGACCAACCCGTATTTATATCCCGATAGATGTTTAAAAATGATACATTATTTCTTAATTAACAAATATATGGAGGGTTATATTTAGGTTTCTGTATTTGTGTATGATAAATCTGAACATGATCCGTCTATGAGACAGCTTTTATGCAAGTTTATAGCATATCATACACCTATTTTTTTATAGCATATCATACACCTATTTTTTTATAGCATATCATACACCTATTTTTTTATAGCATATCATACACCTGTTTTTTTTCTTTCATTACAAGAATACTAAAGAAAAGCTTGTACAGAGTTCAAGGAATAAAGAATATGAGCCTGAACAGACTCCATCAACTCTTGGCAAGGTAATGAACTAAAGATGAATGTGTAATACATATATATATATATATATATATATATATATATATATATATATATATATATATATATTGAGTGAATATTTTGTTTATAAATGGTAAAGTTAAAATCCTTTTTTCAAATATTGAATATAAAATAGCATATCAATTGACGACCCTCTCTACATTAGTGCAAAATGTTTTTGGACATTGAGAAAATTATAGTAAATAAAGGTGTAAATATTAAGCCTATCTATTTAATTTTTGGTATATGGTACATGGCATTTACCCCCAGAAAAAAATGTTCAAACACAGCACAGTATCAGTGAACAGAAATCACTGTTTACTTCCATGGAGAAAATACATGTAAATAACATGTTCAATTTATCTTGGCCTTTTAAAATGTTGAAAATACCGGAATTGATTACAAATTGAGTAATATACTGTAATTATCTATTTAGGCCATAATAAATAAATTCCTTAATCCTAGATTCTCATCCCTGCCCACCCCGGTTTTTTACCCCTGCCTTGATTTTTATTTCTGTTTTTCTTTGTCTTGATTCTGATCGAGATCGGTATTCAACTACCATTCAACTTTTGTCTTAAATCCTGCGAATGTCGGCATGATTTTGACAGCTGACAAGATCATGAAGATGGTACTTGCTGTATGTATTAAACAAGGATCACTGGTTGTGAATGATTGGTGATGTGTATTGGGAGATATGCATATTTAAATGGACCTCTGCTATGACTTTCATTCGGTTATTATAGATAAATCTGCACCGATTGATCAGGTTAACAAAAAATCTACACAATGGAAAAAATATAATAAAATCCGCCCACCCGCCTCGATTTTTCCAAAAATTTGGATGAGAATGTAGGAATTTTTTTTATTATGGCCTTATAAGAATTTAGATCTAAGGGCAGATCACTCTAACTGCAGAAAAATACCATATATTTAGAACTCTTTAGTGTGCAGTGTAGAGAGGGTTCTTGCAGTGTAGAGAGGGTTCTGAACTTCAGTAATGATTGAAATTTGCAACAGACGGGGAGACAATTTAAAAAAACCCAACATGTTTATGTTTAGAAATCAAGAATGGCTGCTCTAAGGAGATCTCCAAGAAAAAGACCAAATGATGCAAGAGCAATGCTGCAAGAGTCAGACAAGGAAACTGATGCTGACACTCCATCCTCCCTACGGGCAGTATATACTCATTTCTATTCTGGTTTGATTAATTTTAGCCTTAATTACATTCATCATAGCATTTTCTTTGATAAATGAAGTATTGTAATTCATTAAAAGAAGCAAGTGTCTGACTGTCATAAGTTGGAAAAGTCCTAATTAAAAATTAAAAAGAGAACATTTTATTTTAAACAGAAAATGTTTATGGAAGATTTCATTAACTTTGTGGTAAATCTTTAGGTGGATAAATACTGATTTCCCACATTAAATCCTGTATTGTTTTATATAATATGGCTGTATGTGTCTTAGATGTCTAGTGCCAGTGCTTTGAGAAGATCACCTAGAATGAAAGCAAGCCAGCCAGCCAGAGAAGCATCTAAAAGAAATGTGGACAGCATAAATGTAAGTTGAATCTTATATAAAGCTTTTTTTTAAAAATCAAATCAAATTTAAAAGGGCTATTCAATTAAAAAAAATTAGTTGACTCCAGGGTGGCTAAAAATTATCTATCCATGGTAATTGCTTCAGAAAATTCTTATCCTGTCTCTCTGGGTTAACAACTATTATTTTTTCCTGTTTAAATCATGGCTTGGAAATAGTTTAGAGGAAATTTGAACTGCTATTAAAGAGAATGCATGCATAGTATCAAGTCTGATTTACTTCTTTCACTTATGTCCCCTCATGTCAGGGCTTGAAATAATTGATGGCTCTCTGGTCTGAGGCCAGTGATTTTTTAATCTGGGCTAGTACATCATAACGAGCACTTCCCCTTTGACAAGGTTGTATCTCCAAGTTCTGTCATTTCTTGTTGTGTTAAGTTGTATTATTAAGTATCACAATATAAACAAAATATTACTATTATTATTATTTTGGTTTTGGGCCAGTCCTTTAAAAATCTACTGGCCCAGTGGGATAGTGAAAGTTGACCAGTAAAAATTTATTAAGGTGATAGCCCAAGTGACCAGTGAAAAAAAAAATATTATCATGTTTCAAGATCGTTATTGTTAAAGCCTTGATACTAAGGTAACAAGCTGGAATAATTTATGAGCACCTGCTACTGACAAGCTCTTAACATTTAATAACATCTTATTATTCTGTAAAATTTTATGATAAATTAATCAATTTAATTTCTTAAGATTATTTTTAAAAACACTAACAAAAATTTCATAATAAAAACTAGCTTCTAATTCTATCCCAGGTCCCTGATTGAGAAAATAAATAATATGCATGGTCTTTTTTTTCAAGTAAATTAATTCAATGAAATTTTTTGGAGATATTTTTTGTCTGAAACAGCTCTAAGCAGATTTATTAAAAAGATTTAGATTACTAATATATTTATTATCACCTTATTTCATTGAACATTTCTTGGTATGATTGTAAATACAATGCATCTTCTTTGCACAGAAAACTCCTAGAGGTCCTAAAATACCTACCCAGCCTGAAAACTCCCCAGAAACAGTTACTCCAAATCGTGCTTTCAGTAAATGTAAGAATGTATCTTGATAAATATATATCTGTATCTAAATTAAGCATAACCAAATTACAAATAATTAATGTGGATCAATATAGGATTTTTTTAAAGTTTAATATATATGTATCTGCTCTCTTTCATGACACCCTATATGTTTTTGTATATTCTGATTCAAATGTCACCTTTTGTTTTCTTTACAATTATCTATTTTCTGTTTAATCTTTCATGATGGTAAAATAGGTATCCAAGGACAATTAAAAGAAATGCAAGCAACTCAAAAAGAAATCCTCTCAACAATAAAGATGGTAAGAAATGAAGTTCCGGATCTGAAGAGGGAATTTGAAAAAAGAAAGGAGGAAACAAAAGAGATCATCAGTGTGCCAAACAGAATAAGGGTGTTGTTTACTTTCAATTTGTAATTTAAGTTCAGAGCATTTAAATTAGCGTGAAACTCACTGAAGTTCATGAACAAAGTGCTTGTAATTTAGTATTCAATATTCCCTTAATTAATAAATGACATCAAAAAAATATTTAATTATTCGTATTCTAATTATGCTTGCCTTTTTACACAGAATAATGTAAAAGAATTTTATGCTTGTGGAGAGGACAGAGAATTAAAATGGGATTTCAAGAAAAGGTAAAAAAATGACTTTTATTCTGTTGTGATCCAATCAGTGTTTGTAGCGAGTTTTCTGATCAGCCGTCTGTCTGGCTGTTGGTAAACTTTCACATTTTGGCCTTGGTTTAAGAAACACTGGGCCTTATTTAACTAAAATTAATACATTAAAGCATCTAAGGGTTAATCTAATAAAGATCCTTGTCCCCTAAGAAGGGGAGGTAATCAAAATAAGGCAAAATTGGGATTAGGTCATTATAAAACCTACTTCACAAGAACCACTGAGCTAGAAAAGGTGAAACATGTTGAAACTTCTGGAGGAAGTGTAAGATTTTAAATTGTTCAAATCATGTTCTCTTGGAATCAAGTTAGGTCAAAAAAGTTAATCAAATTTAACATTGAATTAAAAAGAATTTAAAAAAAAAATCTTCTCAAGAACCACAGGACCAGAAAAGATGTTCATTTTGAAGCTTCTTGAATTGTGTAGATTCTAAATAATTCAAATCATGGTCCCCAAGGGTAGGGTTGTCACAAAGAGTATCTAAAGGGGGGGGGGGCAACTGATAGAGTATAGCATGCATGGCCAAAGTGACCACGGTGCATGAGCCCATGGGTCTCTTGTATGTGAATTGCATTAGTAATTTTTAAAAAACTAAACATGTATATCTATTTTTGTATTTCATCTTATATTGGTTGGTTTCTTATCAATTAATTTCTATTTCAAATTTTTGCTAAAAATAAGTGTTCTCCTAAGAAGATATTTACATTTTTATCACTGTTTGGTATCTGTGAATTGTTTACAATTACTTTTGAAGGATATCTTTATTTTTTTTTTACTAAGATACAATGATGAAATGACTAACTTCATAAAGAAAAGTGTCAAAGGAGTTGCACCAGACGTGTCTAATGAAGTTTTAGATGGTAAGTGTTGTCATTAATCTATTTTGGGTACACATGACCTTAAATTTGCATTTAAACATGGCATTCATATAAACATTAAAGTTTTCTTTGTTAATACATGGCATAAACAGTTGCACAATAATAATAAAATACAAGAACCACATAAGTAGGTCAATATGTAAAGTTTTCTACAATGGTTGGAACCGATAATCCCTGTATTAACCTATAAAAATTTTTACTGTTTATTTTAATTAATATTTGTAAAATTAGTTTTCTACAATGGTTGCAACCGATAATCCCTGTATTAACCTATAAAAATTTTTACTGTTTATTTTAATTAATATTTGTAAAATTAGTTTTCTACAATGGTTGCAACCGATAATCCCTGTATTAACCTATAAAATTTTTTACTGTTTATTTTAATTAATATTTGTAAAATTATTTGTAAGAATTTAATTATGAAAAAGTACTGAATGTGGAAGCATCCTTAGGTAGAGTAGATTCTATTTTGTTCAAATCATGACCCCCGGAGGTAGGGTGGGGCCACAAAGGGGGATCAAAGTCTTACATAGGAATATATAGGAAAATATCTTCTTCTCAAGAACTGCAAATCCATGATTAGTCATTTTGATATGGAAGCACCCTCAGGAAGTGTAGATTCAAGTTTATTCAAATGATGACCCCCTGGGATAGGGTTGGACCACAATGGGGGATCAAAAATTTTACATAGGAACATATAGGAAAATATCTTCTTCTCGAGAACAGAAAATCATGTTTAGTCATTTTGATATGGAAGCATCCTCAGGTAGTGTAGATTCAATTTTGTTAAAATGATATCCCCCGGGGGTAGGGTGGGGCCACAATGGGGGATCGAAAGTTTTACATAGGAACATAAAGGAAAAAATATTCTTCTCAAGAATAGAAAATCTATGTATAGACATATTGATATGGAAGCATCCTCAGGTAATGTAGATTCAAGTTTGTTTAAATGATGACCCCTTGGATAGGGAGGAGCCACAATGGGGGATCAAATTTTTATAAAGGAATATTTAGGAATTTTAAAAAAAAAATCTTCTAAGTACAACAAAGCTATTTGTTATATTGATCATGACATGGAAACAATATCAGGTAGTTTAAAATTCAAGTCCCCCAGGGTTTGACACTAAGGCACGTCCGACCGACCCAGTCTAGTAAATGCGTGGTCCGGTCGTGTTAAATGTTCATTAACTAGACAGACTGGTCGTGTGGATAAAATAAATGTTAACCCTCATTTCAGTCTTTCAAATAAATGCTCTAAAAACTTTTTAAAATGAATTTTCTTAATTTTCCGATTGCAAACACAGCCATTGCTCTGAAAAAGAAAACTTCCCTGCAAGACACAATCGCTGTAATAGACAAGTTAAAATCGAAACTATATTCGTTCAGTATCATTTGGTATGAATAGTCATTGAATAATATAGTTTTTAATATATTTACATGTATATTTACGGTAATAATTTTATTTAAGTTCCTTGAATTAATGTTCTTTAAAGCTTATAGTATTCGCATGTTGACTCATTGGGCTGCTACCTATGGAACATTCTGTCAAAGTATATACATGAACACGTGCGAGAGATCCACTGTAGTATGGTTTTGAAACTTTTTTCCCATTATAATAGCAGGTTATAAAAAGAAAATTTTCAAGTTTGGTCAAGGCTAGTGATTTTATGGTCAGGCTAGTAAAAATTTTGGGAAGTAGACCGACTGGTCTAGTACTCATAAAATGTCAAACCTCCCCCCCCCCCCCCCCCGTAATCTTTTCAGTACTGATTTGTGCTTTTGCCTAGCCAATATGCTCAGGTGAGTGATGTGACCCATGGGCCTCTTGTTCACAAATGAATGAATTTAAAAGTGATAGGCCTGAGGGTTGCAAGCTACATAATAGTACATTATATGTATGACCATATGTTCACCTGATGCAAGCTGTATCATGATACAGTAAACACCAAAATCTGCTATTTTACACATTTTATAGTTGCTTATCTTCAAATTTTAATACTGTGTACCAAAGTACTAGTATTAGTTATAATGGACATGATCTCAGCATTTTTTTTTTATTTACTTGTTCTACTTGTCCCACTATTTTGAAATGTTAAAATTTATTGAATCACATGTAGATTTTTTTCCTCAAGTAAGACTTTAAAATTAAACTTTTACATATTCATCCAATACATATCCAATGGTAGGCTTTATGTATTGTACGCCCTTTCAATTGGATCAATCTCTGAATATCTATATCGTTACCTCTCTAAAATTTAACCACATGTATTTTTGTATTATATACACCTGTGTCATTTTGGGAGAAAAATTACATTTTGATAGTCATGTATTGTCAAAATTACAATGCTTCAAAACATCATTAATTACTAGCAGTAACATGATTTTATTTGTTCAATGTTGAATTTAAAACTAGTTTGTTCTAATCCTCAGAAATTAAGACGAAGATTGGTTGCAACTGACAAGAAGAACTGGGCAGAAGAGAAGAGAGCATCAGTGAAAAAAATTTTAAACCATAAACAGTCGTATAAGTATATGTCAAGCGATGAAGAGGCAGCAGATGGGTTTATTTCACACCCCTATTCCTGGGAAAGCGAGACGAGGAAGCATGTCAAGGACAGTCTAGACAAAAAATATTTGAAGACGTGTCCACCGAGAAGTAAGCGACTGGTGCAAAAGAGGACAAAGGGTTCAACAAAAGAACAGGAAACACCAGAACATGAAGAGGAATTTGATTGGGTTTTTAAATAAACTATTAATATATTTGTTTGGTTGTTAGGTCATTCTTTGATTATCTTGATGTTGTTTACAACTTTTTTCACATGTGTAAATGAACTTTTTTTCATGTATTATTTTACAGTACTTATTTGTAATAAAAAAGATAACTTGATACACTGTTTATTGTTGTGTTTTGTCTGTTGGATGAATAAAGGACTGCTCATGAAGAAGGCAATAGGAGATGCAATACTGCTTTAATTTATAGCAAAACGAAATAATTTCTGCAGAGGAAAGATTAAATTTAATATATATAAAAATGACATTCTGTGTAATTAAAGGTGATTGAAATATACAATATGTTAACTTTTAGTTTCACGCAAACAAAATATATTCAATGCCATTAAATATCAAATTTACTGCCACTAAAATATGTAATCATTTATTTTAATGCAAACAAAATAATATATTTAATGCCATTAAATATCAAATTTACTGCTTTGTAAAGCCAAGAAAAAGTGGGACATTACATTATATTTAATTGAAGTAAAGTTATAGTAAAGGTCACCTTTTAGAACTTTGACTTTTTTCAGTAAAGACATTTAAAGGTTATGTAAATTTAAAATTTACATTATCTTTACTGGGTTTGTAAAGTTATTTTTTCACGCAGTGGATAGCTCAGTAGTATGCGTTACCATTCCAGTGCAGTTAGGAATCGAGAAGTTTTTGGTTCGATCCTCGCATGGAGCAATTTATTTTTTTTTATACACACAATCGAGTGAATTTTATTTACTGATTTATAAGTTTTAAAAGAGATAATTTTTTTTTAATAAATAATATATTTATTTTCAATAACATACAACAAAATATCGAGGCAAAACTTCCACAGAAGCCCTCTGTATATACCTCACCTGGGGTGCCAGGAGCTCCCTGGATCGGTATTTTTATTATAATATTTAATTTACAAAATTATATACATTAAATGAAAAAAAAATAACTGTACGTATACATATCATTGTTGACATTTCATTTCTATACATATGCTTATATATCATTGTATAATATTTTTTGTAAATAAAATAAGTATTATAGATGAAATATCTATACTTAATCTATATACTTCTCAAAATACATTAATCACAAAGAAAATCATATTTGGTCAGCTAACTTTTTTAAAAGATGTTAATTCAATTTAACACTTTTTGCATCCTTTGCTATTAAATAATACTAATATAATGATGATTTTAAAAAGATAACATTGCATGTGCATTTACATTTTCATTTTGTAATCTACATTTCATTTTATACTTGTATATTTTGTAACCTACAATTGATATGACATTATTAAAAATGTCTGTTGTTTCGTTAAACTCATTAAAAAATCCTACAACAACATTTTTCCAGGATATATTTAATTTCAATATATTTGATATTTTTTCCCATAATCTTTTTGAATCCGAAAATTCTAAAATAAAATGTTCAATATATTCTACTTGTCCACAGCTTGTACAATTTTTTCCCATCTCTTTATTCCATTTATTTACATTATAATTACAATTCAGCTGGTTATGTAAAAGTTTAATATTGAATTCTGCTATCTGTTTATCGAATACATTTAATATCTTAGCTGTATAAATATTTTTCCATTGACCATTTGTTATATTGAATTCTTTTGACCACTTCGTTTCCATTATTGGTCTTTGCTTCTGTTTAGAAAGTAGAATTTTATAATAAAATCCTGATTTTTCAAATTAGGGGTTTCTACTTTTTCCTTGAAAATAAAAATAGGGGTTTTGTATATTAGTGTTTAGCACGGGGAGCGAAAGCAATTTTTCAAACCTATTGAAACTTCGTTTCATATATCATACCCTATTATCTTGTTAGGTGTTTATTATTTATGTGAAGTATTACTGTTTTATCGTAACTGTTTAGATAAGTGACTAAATTATTTCAAATTTGCTATTTCAATGTAAATCTAAACATTTTCCAATGTGCGTAACTTGGTAAAGTCTCTCCACTTCTGGTCAGTCTACCAAATCGTGGACATTTTAACCATAAATGTTTCGTACACATGATTCCTGCAGGTCGCACGCCAAGTATGCCCATCTTCTTTAACAATACTTAAAATACTTCTAAAGAGAAAAAATGATTATTTTCTTCTAAATAACCTTCCTTTACAAAATAAAGTTCCTGACTTAATGCTTTTGGTATCGAACTTAATCATGGGGTTTTAACTGGATATAATTTAATTGGCATTGTAGAATCCAAATTTATTGTAAGAACTAAAACAATATGCAGAATTTTTAAAATATAGTTCAAGACAAAAATCTGCTCAAAAGCTCAGGAGCGAACCTCTTTAAAGAGTATTTACTTGTATTTACATAGGACTGCAATAAAAATTATGAGGAGTGTTCCAAAAATAATGTCATGTCACCGTCTTCGCATAAAAATCGTGAAAATATCTTACTTAAGGTTTTGTCAAAGGTCAACATGTCCAAAAATTTATTTTTACAATAGCTCCAAAACTATGTGGTTTATAAAGTTAAAACTTTTACAGTTTATAAATATATCATTGATTAAGAGATAGAAAGTATCACTTGATAACAAATACTTTAAAAAAGTATTTATCGAGAAAAATTCTTTTTAAAAAATGCATATATTTTTTTTTTTTTAAAAATGCACCTTCTTAATTCTGTACTTCTAGTGAAAACCATCATTGCAGAAATAATATATGTTTATCAATGAAGGGCAAGTTGGACTTCGATGACCTCTGGAAAGTTGTTTTCCCTGTTTATTTTGTCCAAATGTTAAGATTTGAAACCGAAAGTACATTGCAAATGGCCGATTTTATAGGGGTCTTGTCTTTATACATGTCATGCTTTCAATAGCAGCCTTTAAGAGACCATTCACGTCTAACTTGCCCTTCATTGATAAACACATATCATTTCTGCAGTGATGGTTTTCACTAAAAGCACAGAATTAAGCAGGTGCATTTTTTTTAAAATGTGCAATTTTTTTTCATTTTTTTTTCCTCTAAAAATATTTTTTTTTAAATATTTATTTTCAAGTGATACTTTCTATCTGTTAATCAATGATATATTTATAAACTGTAAAAGTTTTAACTTTATACCTCACATAGTTTTGGAGCTATTGTAAAAATAAATTTTTAGACATCTTGACCTTTGACAAAGCCTTAAACCACATTGACAAGTTAGATTGATCACTGAACCGTGGCGGAAGAAAATTTCATGTTCACAATTTCACTGACTTAGCTACGCTACAGGGTACACTGCTTTATAGCGTATTCATTACATTAATAAAAGACAATTCATGTAGAGTATAGTTTAAGGAACAGTTTTTTTTTAAAACATAAAACAGCAGGTCATCCTACTATATATGTAATATAGCTGACACATGCTAAACTAGGGGTGAGGGAGGGTGTCACATTAGTAATTAAACTATAATAATTTTCAAATATCATCTTATATGTTAACAAGAGGCCCAAGGGCCTTAACGGTCACCTGAGTATAATACAATAATTTAAAGGATGCTAAGAGTATAATATGAACTGAAAGGTGAAGCTTTGTTGCCCAAAAGAAAAAAAAAATAGGGTGATCATGATCAACAAAATAATTGGTCTTAATATTCATTAACAGTTCATAAATTAGGTTCTAATATGTTCCCCATTTATCACTATCACCATACGGTATATTAACAAATTATCAATGCTTCTCTACTATTTTAATCCCTTGTTGAAATCTCTTACATTGGCCTCTCTTGGTCTTTGATGAACATTTAATAAGACAAGTTATTTTGTCTCATTTTTATTTATCTACTACTTACAAGTCTATCCGATCATTAAAACAATGAAAGTACTTTCTGTATTATACAATAAAAGTTTTTGCATAATTCTCTTATTCTATTTACCTTTCAAGTACATTATTTACAGTGATAAATTATCAAAAGTAAATGGCAAAGGAGAATAACTCCTTTCGGTAGAATACAAACTAATACAGCCCTGGCCAGGACCAGAACACTTGACCAAATGGTCCAGATGTTCAAAAATCTGGTAAAAAATCCCTTCCTTATAAATTTTTTTACTCTATTTACCTCAGATATGCCCAGGTGCGGAGAAAATTTTTAAAGAAATAATGCATTTTAACTACAGATTCACTATAGTATCCCCCCCCCCCCCCCGAAACACCAGACCTTCTGACCCTGGGACCATAAGTTTGCTCATCATTACTAATCACTTTGTTTATCTGCTTAACACTAAGGAGCAAACAGGATTATTTAATAGAATTATTGCATTTTCACTATATTATCAAGAGCCCCACTCTCACACCAGCACATCTGACCCAGGGGTCATGAAATTCACTACTCTGAAAGAAGCACTCTTGCTCATCATAACTATACACTTAGCTTCTTGACTTTTTTAACCAGAAGCAGAAAAGAAAATTTTGCTTTTTCACTTATAATCAATAGAAGCCCCCCCCTTCTCACCAGAATCCTTAAACCTGGGGTCATAAAATTCACAATTTTGGAAGAGGCATCCTTGCATATCATAACAATGTACTTAGTCTGTTTAAACAATACCCAGGGCCAGAGAAAAAGATTTTCAAAGAAATAATTCGCCTTGACTATAGTATCTATATAGCCCCGCCCTAGCACCAGAACTCCTGTCCCCGGGGTCATGAATTTCCCAATTTTGGAAGAGACATCCTTGCTTATCATAACAATGTACTTAGTTTGTTTAAATAATACCCAGGTGCAGCGAAAAAGATTTTTAAAGAATTAAACATTTTCACTTTATAATCAATAGAGCCCCACCCTAACACCAGAACCCCTGATCCAGGGGCCACGAATTTCACAATTTTGGAAGAGGCATCCTTGATTATCATAACTATGTATTTAATGTGTTTCAATAATACACAGGAGTAGAGAAGAAGATTTTCAAAGAATTAATGTATTTTCACTATATAATCAATAGAGCCCCGTCCTAACACCTACACCTCTGCACCTGGGGCCATGAATTTCACAATTTTGGAAGAGGCACTCTTACTCATCATATCTATATACTTAGTTAGTTTTTTTAATACCCAGGAGCAGAGAAGATTTTCAAAGAAATAATGCACTTTCACTTTATGATCTATAGAGCCCCGCCCTAGCACCAGAACCCCTGACCCTGGGGCCATGAATTTCACAATTTTGGTAGAGGACTCAATGCTCATTACAATGATGCCAACAGTATGACTGCTTGATGTCCAGGAGTAAAGAACATTTTTAAAGATTGCATTAATTTTGGTGGTTTTAGCCCCACCCCACCCCTCAGGCCCCAGGGGGGCAGGGACCATGAAATTCACAATTTTTGTTCCCCTTCACCCATAGATGCTATATGCTAAATTTGGTTGAAATTGGTTGAGCGGTTTCAGAGAAGAAGCTAAAAATGTTCAAATGTTAACGCACATCGCACGACGCACGCCGACGGACAAAAACGGATAGCAATAGGTCACCTGAGTGACTTAGGTGACCTAAAAAAAAAAGAAACTGACAATGAAGATAAAAATTTTGCCACTACTAATATCGCACTACTTAAATGCAGTTCTCAACATTCACTGGAAATTTTTTTTTAGAGTGACACCCCCCCCCCCAATACTTAAAACTGGTTCAAAATATTCTCCAGACATTTAACGGTACCCCAAAACAGTGCATCAGTAATGACAGTATTATTAATTATGTTCAGTGCTCGTACGTTGGGACTTAAAACCGATTTCTCGGATTGTTAAAGCAGTAGATTGAGTTTGACGAAAGATTTTCATTATTTGCAAGTGTGATGTGCCCTTTGGTTGCACTGTTCGAAAGTTAAGACCTCGAAAGACTGACACAGAATGAATATGGTTGTAGGGAATTTATTTTACGGAGTTTCAGAGGAGAATACAAGTTGATGTTACCGACCTAGAAAAAATCAAGATGGCAGCCGATGTTTACCTTGTATGTTATTAGGTATTGTGTTATTTTTTATATAAGAAAAAATTGTAACGTTAAGTGCCTGTGGTTTGTTTGTGTTATTAATCCTTTAGGCAAAAATGAAAATATACAAGTCCACTAACGTTGATACAAAAGGTAGGAAAAGGTTCGCAATACATCCCCTGTGAAACTCGAGTAACTTAAAATATCACTACATTTTCTCGAAAATAACATCAAACACGAAAACATCAATATAATTCCAGTCTGATAACCGATCTCTTAAATGTTCAAAATACATGTTACAGATTTCACCAGCTTCCTTGTCATTTCTGGTTTTACGGAGTCCCGCCATTAAGCTGCAAAACATCCATAACCTCAGACCGGCAACTAGATCTTCTGAAATAAAAACCAGCGACCCAAGGCCTAGAATCCTCTTCTGATAAATTGTACAACGCTATCATTTCTATTCATAGCCCCATACTTTTGAAATATTCATATAAAGCCTTAAAATTTCAAAAGTAGGTCACAGTGACCAAATTTTGGGATTGTACGACCTATCATTTCTTTTCTAAGCCACGTATAATTTGGCATATTTAGTTACTTTTTATAAAACAAACTCCGAGGACCCAAGATACTTCAACTGACGAGGTTTTATGACCTTAAGCCAATTACTATGACCTGAAATATTTAAATATAGCAATGGAATTCCAAAAATAAGTCACGTGACCTGATTTTGGTTGAAATACTACAAAGACCCAAGATGCATGACGTGACAAAGTTTGATTATTCTAAAACTTTTATTATCCGAAATATTTTGATATAGCTGTGAAATTCAAGAATAAGGTCACCCTGACCTCCGTCTCCGTGACAATACTCCGAGATCCCAAGATGCACTAATTGGCAAAGCTTTATGTTTCATAACCTCTTATTACTTGAAATATTAAGATATTGCCTTAAAATTCCAATAATAGGTTACTGTGACCAACATTTTTTTTATTTGACACACTCCGAGGACCAAAGATGTATCAACTGACACAGTTTGATGAATTTAAGCCAATAAGTATCTCAAATACTTAAATATAGCCATGGAGTCGCCCCCGTGGCGCAGTGGTTAGAGCGTCTACTCTAGAGTCGCGAAGTAAGGAGTTGATCCTTACCTCGCGGATTGAATCCCACTGTTGGACATGGAGACCGGTCCTTCAGATGAGACCGTAGAAACCGAGGTCCCGTGTCGCAGTAGGTGCCTGTACAAAAAGATCCCTCACTATTCAATGGCCCCGAGTGCCGAGTATAGGTAAAAAATTTGCAGCTCTCCATGCAAGTGGTGGCGTCTCCATATGAGTGAAAAATTCTCGAGAGGGACGTTAAACAATAATCAAACAAACGTATAGCCATGGAATTTCTTAAGTAGGTCACCGTCACTGTAGCTCAGTCGGTAGAGCGCTTGCTCCGTAATTGGAATTAAGGTCGTGTGTTCGAATCACTGCCGCGACTGATCTAAATCGATAAAAAATAGGCAGCAACTATTCCTTACCAAAGCGCATAGCACTTTGAAGTGAAAACTTTGCAGGTCCTTCAGATAAGACCTTAAAAACCGAGGCCTTGTGTCACAGTAGGCGTTGCCACGATAAAGAACCCTCACTGCTCAATGGCCATGAGTGCCGAGTAAAGGTCCAAGTTTGAAGCCCTTCACTGGTATATGGTGGCATGTACGAGTGAAAAATTCTCAAACGGGACGTAAAACAACATACAATTACATGTATGAGTGAAAATTTCTCAAACGGGACGTAAAACAACATACAATCAACCAACAATCTGTAGGAGTCACCGTGACCAAAGATTTTAGTTGACTTACTCCGAGGACGAAAGATGCATCAACCGATAAAGTTTGATGATTCTAAGCCTCTTATTAATTGAGATATTTAGATATTGCGTTAAAACTTAAAAGTAGGTCACCATAACATACATTTTACTTGACACAATCTAAGGTTCCAAATCTATCAAGTGACGGATTTTGATAAATCTTAGCCAATTAGTATCTGAAATATTAAGATATAGCCATGGAATTCCAAAAGTAGGTCACAGTGACCTACTTTTAAGTTGACAAGCTCCAGCGACCAAAGATGCATCGAGTAACCATTTATGATGATATCAAGACTCTAATTATTTGAAATATTGAGATATTGCCTTAAAATTCCAAAAAAGGACACTCTTTGGTTGACACACTTCGAAGACCCAAGCTGCATTAACTAAGTTTGATAATTCATAGCAAATTATTCCGTGATATATTTAAATATAGCCTTAAAAATAAGTCACTGATGTACTTTATGGTTGATATACTTCGAGGCCTTAGGATGCATCAACTGAAAAGGTTTGTTGATCCAAGACTTCACAGTGTTCAAAATATGCATCTAAAACAATTTGAAAATAGTGGCGCAGTGGTTAAAGCGTTTGCTCTAGAGTCGCGGAGTAGGGAGTTGATCCTTACGTCGCGGTTCGAATCCCACTGTGGGACGAGGAGACCGGTCCTTCGGTTGAGACCGTATAAAGCGAGGTCCCGTGTCGCAGTAGGTGCTGGCACGAAAAAAGATCTCTCACTGCTCAATGGCCATGATTGCCTAGTATAGGTCAAAATTTGCAGCTATCTACCGGCAAGTGTTGGCGTCTCAATATGAGTGAAAAATTCTCGAGAGGGACGTTAAACAACAATAAACAAACAATTTGAAAATAAATTCCTGCGAAATTTAAAAAATTAGGTCACTGTGTCCTACTCTTTGATAAATATGTTTCAAGGCCCCAAGAAGCATCAATTGATAAGGTTTAAGAATCTAAACCTCTCAGTATCCAAAATAATGACCCTAAAAGTTTTAAAATGATTAGCCGTAAATTTCAAGAAGTAGTCAAGGTGACCCAAGTTTTGGTTGACACACATCAAGGCCCGATGTCAGAAGCATACACTGACAAGTTTTGATTATGATAGGCTTCAAAGTGTCCAAAATATGCATCAAATTATAATTTAATTCATAAAGTAGATCACCGTGACTTACCTTTTTAGTCAACAAGACACAAGGTCCTAAGATGCATCAACTAACAAGATTTGAGGGTCTTAGTCTTTATAGATGTCAAAATATCAAAGTTTCAACAAAACGGAATTTTAGATAAACTTTTAACTGACCTTTAGACCACGTCCTTTGCCCCAGGGTGATTCCTTGAACAAATTTAAATCTAAAACACATCCTTGTTTGGTGAAAATCTGCCAAGTGGTTCTTGAGAACAATTTTTAGTTAGCACTTTTGTTTTTATTTCCCTTATTATCTCCCCTTGTTTACGGGTCACATTTCTTTTAAAATTAATGAAAGCGTTTGGGCCAAGGATACTCTGTGACAAATTTGAAAAAAAAAATTGACCAAAGGGTTCCTGAGATATGACCCATATTCCAAAATTTACGCACACGTACAAATGGCCATGGCAATAGCTCTTTCTGCTCTTGGCTACATGATTATTATTATTTCAATTATTATCAGGAAAATTAATATTGGGTTGAATTTATAATTATCAAAATTTATATAGGTTTTGGTACATATTTGAGCAACACGCAAAGTTGTCAAAACACCTGTGATGTATTACAGTATGCAATATAACAGAATTTTCACAATCCCACTCCTTTTCTAAAAAAAATCAAATATTTTACTAGTACTTCGTTGCATTTAATGATTTCATGACACAAAGATACAGACAGGGAAAAATATACTTATTTCGTTGAAAAAGACTACTCAATTTTGGAAGAAGAAAAACCTTGTTCAATCATAAAATTGTAATCAATTTTGCAATATCATTTCTTGTGAATATTTATTTGTCCATAATCAAATCAAGTAGGTACGTTCACAACTAAATTATTATATTATTATTATTATTATATCAAAAGAGGTATGCATAACATCCTCTGTTCAAAATATATTTTCATCATGTACGATATCCTTTTTATTGTGCCGTACAAGTGCACACGTCCTAGTTGAACTTAAAACATAAGTAAAAGTAACCTATGCTTACTATTTTCACAGGACCTTACAGGTCTGATGCAAAGCTCAATAATTATTCCGTCTGAATTTTTAAAACTTATAGACCAATGCCTCTTATCAAAGCTAAAATCGTCGTTGTTTTCCAAGTTAATCTCATTGTCGTTAATACTGACCCGCTTATGCGGTACATGTTGTGACGTCACGCCAGTAGAGCCTCGTTATCGATCATTTCTATTTTCGCTTGATTGGATTTTCAAAACAGGTAAAAAAAGGCACTTTTAAAGCGCGATAACTTCGTTATTTGTGCATAGATTTCGTGATCTTTATCATTTCAAAAAATAAAACGCTACTGCAGGTAATCTTTAAAAATAACTTGAAACATGGTTAGATGTGTCATTTGGTACAAAATCTTTCATTTTCAAAAATGTTTTTCTAGAAATTTGTATCTCTGGGTCATCTCTCCACGATTTTAAAAACACATTTGTGTGCATTTGTATTCAAAGAAACGAGCAAAAATTTGTTAAAAAAAAAAAAAAAAAAAAAAAAAAAAAAAAAATGGAGAAGACCGAGGGACTATAAAAAATTAAATTTTTTCCAAAAAATACCAATGTGTAAATGCGTTGCTTCTTTGTCATTTTAAATCCGGAATGTTTGTGTAGCGACGATCGATAGCTCACTAGTATGCGTTACCAGTCCAGCGCAGTTAGGAATCGAGAAGTTTTTGGTGCGATCCTCGCATGGAGCAATTTATTTTTTTAATACACACAATCGAGTGAATTTTGTTTACTGATTTATAAATTTTAAAAAAGATATATGTATATTTTTTTTAATAAATAATATATTTATTTTCAATAACATACAACAAAATATCGAGTCAAAACTTCCGCAGAAGCCCTCTGTATATACCTCACCTGGGGTGCCAGGAGCTCCCTGGATCGGTATTTTAATTATAATATTTAATTTACAAAATTATATACATTAAATGAAAAAAAATACATGTACGTATACATATCATTGTTGACATTTCATTTCTATACATATGCTTATATATCATTGTATAATATTTTTTGTAAGTAAAATAAGTATTATAGATGAAATATCTATACCTAACTTATAAACTTCTCAAAATACATATAATCACAAAGAAAATCATATTTGGTCAGCTAACTTTTTTAAAAGATGGTAATTTAATTTAACACTTTTTGCATCCTTTGCTATTAAATAATACTGATATAATGATGATTTTAAAAAAGATAACATTGCATGTGCATTTACATTTTCATTTTGTAATCTACATTGCATTTTACTTGTATATTTTGTAACCTACAATTGATATGACATTATTAAAAATTTTTGTTGTTTCGTTAAACTCATTAAAAAATCCTACAACAATATTTTTCCAGGATATATTTAATTTCAATATTTTTGATATTTTTTCCCATAATCTTTTTGAATCCGAACATTCTAAAATTAAATGTTCAATATATTCTACTTGTCCACAGCTTGTACAATTTTTCCCCATCTCTTTATTCCATTTATTTACATTATAATTACAATTCAGCTGGTTATGTAAAAGTTTAAAATTGAATTCTGCTATCTGTTTATCGAATACATTTAATATCTTAGCTGTATAAATATTTTTCCATTGACCATTTGTTATATTGAATTCTTTTGACCACTTCGTTTCCATTATTGGCCTTTGCTTCTTTTTAGAAAGTAGAATTTTATGATAAAATGCTGATTTTTCAAATTCTGGGTTTCTACTTTTTCCTTGAAAATAAAAATAGGTTTTTTGTATATTAGTGTTTTTTACATTACAGTAATTTATATTTAGCTTTTTAATTGCTTTTTTTCATTATTAGATATTCACATAAATAATTAATCTTTGATTCAATGATCTCTTTTACATCCGTAATATCTTTCATACCTTCTGTTGTAAACAGATCTTTTACGTATAGAAAACCACTTCTTGCCCAGTTTTTTTTTTTTTTTTAGATATAGTGGTTTATTGTCGTGTTTAATGAAACTAAAAGAGATAAACATTTGGTTCAGTTGCACGGGGAGCGAAAGCAATTTTTCAAACCTACTGAAACTTCATTTCATATATCATACCCTATTATCTTGTTAGGTGTTTATTATTTATGTGAAGTATTACTGTTTTTTCGTAACTGTTTAGATAAGTGGACTAAATTATTTCAAATTTGCTATTTCAATGTAAATCTAAACATTTTCCAACTTGGTAAAGTCTCTCCACTTCTGGTCAGTCTACCAAATCGTGGACATTTTAACCATAAATGTTTCGTACACATGATTCCTGCAGGTCGCACGCCAAGTACGCCCATCTTCTTTAACAATACTTAAAATACTTCGAAAGAGAAAAAATGATTATTTTCTTCTAAATAACCTTCCTTCACAAAATAAAGTTCCTCACTTAATGCTATTGGTATCGAACTTAATCATGGGGTTTTAACTGAATATAATTTAATTGGCATTGTAGAGTCCAAATTTATTGTAAGAGCTAAAACAATATGCAGAATTTTTAAAATATAGTTCAAGACAAAAATCTGCTCAAAAGCTCAGGAGCGAACCTCTTTAAATAGTATTTACTTGTATTTACATAGGACTGCAATAAAAATTATGAGGAGTGTTCCAAAAATAATGTCATGTCACCGTCTTCGCATAAAAATCGTGAAAATATCTTACTTAAACCACATTGACGAGTTAGATTGATCACTGAACCGTGGCGGAAGAAAATTTCATGTTCACAATTTCACTGACTTAGCTACGCTACAGGGTACACTGCTTTATAGCGTATTCATTACACTAAAAAAAAGGCAAATTATGTAGAGTATAGATTAAGGAACAGCTTTTTTTTAAAACATAAAACAGCAAGTCATCCTACTATATATGTAATATAGCTGACACATACTAAACTAGGGGTGAGGGAGGGTGTCACATTAGTAATTAAACTATAATAATTTTCAAATATCATCTTATATGTAAAAAAAAAATAAACTGACAATGAAGATAAAAATTTTGCCACTACTAATATCGCACTACTTTAATGCAGTTCTCACAATTCACTGGAAATTTTTTTTAGAGTGACCCCCCCCCCCCCCCACATACTTAAAACTGGTTCAAATGAAAGAAAAAGTGAGCAAGCTCACATACCCCACGCTCCCCCAAAACTCAACAATGCAACATGTTTTAAATACACAGTATAATAATTCAAAAAGGGGCATTACTTGCAAAAAATCATCACATCAAAACTTCTTGCATACATGAATAAGGACATTCAAATCTTTGTATATTACAAATTTAATTGGGCTGAAGTTTCTAGATAAATAATGGAATCAAAATTTCTTGGTAATATACAAATCCATACATTATGTCTGAAATACCTACAAAGTTTCAGGAAATTCAGTGCTGGAGTTATGCTGACAAACTGTTATTTAAATTCCTCAGTGATTTCGATTTGTTAATGAGTGTAAGTCCATGTCCAACACATGACAATTTACACATTTAAATAATTGATGGAAACAAAATTATGATGTAGTCATATGAATTTGTTTATATACTGTACTTATGAAATTATTTAAGGCAAAGCACCAATTTGAGGGGGGGGGGGGGGTTGAGAACTATCCAAGATCTTGTGTTGCACTAACAAACTGTTCATCTCTATATTCAAGATATGGCCAAAAATCTAAGTTGAAAAATGCCGAAATTCCCAGAAAAATAAAGGAATCGGAATTTCCTGGTAATATGCACATCTCTACACTGTGTACTAAATATCTGCAAAATTTGACCAAATTCTGTGGTTTAAGAGGAGTTGCGCTGACAAACTGTTCATCTCTATATTCAAGATATGGCCAAAAATCTAAGTTGAAAAGTGCCGAAATTCCAAGAAAAATAAAGGAATCAGAATTTCCTGGTAATATGCACATCTCCACACTGTGTACTAAATATCTGCAAAGTTTGACCAAATTCTGTGCAGTGGTTTCAGAGGAGTTGCGCTGACAAACTGTTCCTCTCTTCATTCAAGATATGGCCAAAAATCTAAGTTGAAAAGTGCCGAAATTCCCAGAAAAAATAAAGGAATCGGAATTTCCTGGTAATATGCACATCTCCACACTGTGTACTCAATATCTGCAAAGTTTAACCAAATTCTGTGCAGCGGTTTAAGAGGAGTTGCGCTGACAAACTGTTCCTCTCTATATTTAAGATATGGCCAAAAATCTAAGTTGAAAAGTGCCGAAATTCCCAGAAAAAATAAAGGAATCGGAATTTCCTGGTAATATGCACATCTACACATTGTGTGCTAAATATCTGCAAAGTTTAACCAAATTCTGTGCAGCGGTATATGAGGAGTTGCGCTGACAAACTGTTCCTCTCTTTATTCAAGATATGGCCAAAAATCTAAGTTGAAAAGTGCCGAAATTCCCAGAAAAAATAAAGGAATCGGAATTTCCTGGTAATATGCACATCTACACATTGTGTCCTAAATATCTGCAAAGTTTGACGAAATTCTGTGCAGCGGTTTATGAGGAGTTGCGCTGACAAAAAAACAGGACTGACGGACTGACTGACTGACTGACTGACGGACGGGTCAAAAACATTATACCCCCCGCAACTTGTTGCGTGGGGTATAAATATTCTCCAGACATTTAACGATACCCCCAAACAGTGCATCAGTAATGACAGTATTATTAATTATGTTCAGTGCTCGTACGTTGGGACTTAAAACCGATTTCTCAGATTGTTAAAGCAGTAGAATGAGTTTGACGAAAGATTTTCATTATTTGCAAGTGTGATGTGCCCTTTTGGTTGCACTGTTCGTAAGTTAAGACCTCGAAAGACTGACACAGAATGAATATGGTTGTAGGGAATTTATTTTACGGAGTTTCAGAGCAAAATACAAGTTGATGTTACCGACCTAGAAAAAATCAAGATGGCGGCCGATGTTTACCTTGTATGTTATTAGGTATTGGGTTATTTTTTTACATAAGAAAAAATTGTAACGTTAATTGCCTGTGGTTTGTTTGTGTTATTAATCCTTTAGGAAAAAAAGAAAATATACAAGTCCACTAACGTTGATACAAAAGGTCGGAAAAAGTTCGCAATACATCCCCTGTGAAACTCGAGTAACTTAAAATATCACTACATTTTCTGGAAAATAACATCATACACGAAAGCATCAATCCATTTCCAGTCCGATAACCGATCTCTTAAATGTTCAAAATACATGTTACAGATTTCACCAGCTTCCTTGTCATTTCTGGTTTTACGGAGTCCCGCCATTAAGCTGCAAAACATCCATAACCTCAGACCGGCAACTAGATCTTCTGAAATAAAAACCAGCGACCCAAGGCCTAGAATCCTCTTCTGATAAATTGTACAACGCTATCATTTCTATTCATAGTCCCATACTTTAAAATATTCATATAAAGCCTTAAAATTTCAAAAGTAGGTCACAGTGACCAAATTTTGGAATTGTACGACCTATCATTTCTATTCTAAGCCACGTATAATTTGGCATATTTAGTTACTTTTTAACAAACAAACTCCGAGGACCCAAGATACTTCAACTGACGAGGTTTTATGACTTTAAGCCAATTACCATCTGAAATATTTAAATATAGCCATGGAATTCCAAAAATAAGTCACGTGACCTAATTTTTGGTTGAAATACTACAAAGACCCAAGATGCATGACGTGACAAAGTTTGATTATTCTAAAACTTTTATTATCCGAAATATTTCGATATAGCTGTGAAATTCAAGAATAAGGTCACCCTGACCTCCTTCTTGGTGACCATACTCCGAGATCCCCAGATGCACTAATTGGCAAAGCTTTATGATTCATAGCCTCTTATTACTTGAAATATTAAGATATTGCCTTAAAATTCCAATAGATTACCGTGACCTACATTTTAATTGACACACTCCGAGGACCAAAGATGTATCAACTGACACAGTTTGATGAATCTAAGCCAATAAGTATCTCAAATACTTAAATATAGCCATGGAGTCGCCCCCGTGGCGCAGTGTTTAGAGCGTCTACTCTAGAGTCGCGAAGTAAGGAGTTGATCCTTACCTCGCGGGTTGAATCCCACTGTTGGACATGGAGACCGGTCCTTCGGATGAGACCGTAGAAACCGAGGTCCCGTGTCGCAGTAGGTGCTGGTACAAAAAGATCCCTCACTATTCAATGGCCCCGAGTGCCGAGTATAGGTACAAAATTTGCAACTCTCCATCAGCAAGTGGTGGCGTCTCCATATGAGTGAAAAATTCTCAAGAGGGACGTTAAACAATAATCAAACAACGTATAGCCATGGAATTCTTAAGTAGGTCACCGTCACCGTAGCTCAGTCGGTAGAGCGCTTGCTCCGTGACTGGAATTAAGGTCGTGTGTTCAAATCACTGCCGCGACTGATCTAAATCAATAAAAAATAGGCAGCAACTATTCCTTCCCCAAGCGCTTAGCACTTTGAAGTGAAAGTTGCAGGTCCTTCAGATAAGACCTTAAAAACCGAGGCCTTGTGTCACAGTAGGCGTTGCCACGATAAAGAACCCTTACTGCCCAATGGCCCTGAGTGCCGAGTAAAGGTCTAAGTTTGAAGCCCTTTACCGGTATATGGTGGCATGTACGAGTGAAAATTTATCAAACAGACCGTGAAACAATGCAATCAATCACAATCTAAAGTAGGTAATCGTGACCTAAGTTTTAGTTGACTTAATTTGAGGACCAAAGATGCATCAACCGACAAAATTTGATGATTCTAAACCTCTTACTATTTGAGATATATATATATTGCGTTAAAATTCCAAAGTAGGTCACCATAACCTACGTTTTACTTAACAAAATCTAAGGTTCCAAATCTATCAAGTGACGAATTTTGATGAATCTTAGCCAATTAGTATCTACAATATTAGAATATAACCATGGAATTAGAAAAGTAAGTCACAGCGACCTATTTTTAAGTTGACAAGCTTCAGGGGCCAAAGATGCATCGAATGACCACGTATGATGATATTAAGACTGTAATTATTTGAAAAATTGAAATATTGCCTTAAAATTGCAAACGTAGGACACCATCACTACTCTTTGGTCGACACACTTCGAAGACCCAATTTGCATGAACTAATAAAGTCTGATGATTCATAGCCAATTATTCCGTTAATTATTTAAATATACCCATTCAAATAGGTCACTGAAGTACTTTTTGGTTCATATTCTTCGAGGCCTTAGGATGCATCAACTGACAAGGTTTGATGATCCAAGGCTTCACAGTGTTCAAAATATGCATCTAAAACAGTTTGAAATTAGTGGCGCAGTGGTTAAAGCGTTTGATTTAGAGTCGCGGAGGAAGAATTTGATCCTTACGTCGCGGATTCAAATCCCACTGTAGGACGTGGAGACCGTTCCTTCGGATGAGACCGTATAAAGCGAGGGCCCGTGTCGCAGTAGGTGCTGGCTCGAAAAAAAGATTTCTCACTGCTCAATGGCCATGATGCGTCAAAATGTGCAGTTCTCCACCGGCAAGTGGTGGCGTCTCCATACGAGTGAAAAATTCTCGAGAGGGACGTTAAACAACAATAAACAATTTGAAAATAAATACCTGCGAAATTTAGAAAGTAGGTCAATGTGTCCTACTTTTCGATATATATATATATGTTTTAAGGTCCCAAGGAGCATCAACTGACAAGGTTTAAGAATCTAATCCTCTCAAGTATTCGGAATAATGACCCTAATTGTTTTAAAATGATAAGCCGTAAAATTCAAAAAGTAGTCAAAGTGACCTACTTTTTGTTTGACACACATCAAGGCCCGATATCAGAAGCATACACTGACAAGTTTTAATTATATAGGCTTCAAAGCATCCCAATGTTCACGGTAGCTCAGTCGGTAGAGCGCTCTCCGTGATCGAGAGGTCGTGAGTTCGAATCTCCGCGGCGACTGACCTAAGTCGATAAAAAATGGGTAGCAACTGTTCCTTCGCCATCGCTCGGCACTTTGAAGTGAAAGTTGCGGGACCTTCGGATGAGACCCTAAAAATCTAGGTCCCGTGTCACGGCAGGCGTTGGCACGATAAAGATCTCTCACTGCTTAATGGCCCTGAGTGCCGAGTAAAGGTCAAAATTTGAAGCCCTTCACCGGTATATGGTGACGTCTCTATAAGAGTGAAAAATTCTCGAATGGGACGTAAAACAACATACAATCAATCAATCAAAGTGTCCAAAATATGCATCAAAATCTTATTGAAAACGAATACCTGCAAAATTCAAAAAGTACATCACCGTGACCTACCTTTTAGTCAACAAGACACAAGGTCCTATGATGCATCAATTAACAAGATTTGATGACCTTAGTCCTAATAGTGGTCAAAATATCCAAGTTTTAACAAAACGGAATTTTAAGTCAACTTTGAACTGACCTTTAGACCACGCCCTTTGCCCCAGGGTGATTCCTTGAACTATTTTAAATCTACAACACATCCTTATCCTTGTTTGGTGAAAATCTGCCAAGTGGTTCTTTAGAAAAAAAAATTTAGTAACCACTACTTTTGTTTTTATTTCCCTTATAATCTCCCCTTGTTTATGGGTCACATTTCTTTTCTTTTAAAGTTAATGAAAGCCCTTGGGCCAAGGATACTCTGTGACAAATTTGAAAAAAATTGACCAAAGGGTTCCCGAGATATGACCCATATTCCAAAATTTACGCACACGTACAAATGGCCATGGCATTAGCTATATACGCTCTTGGCTACATGATTATTATTATTTCAGTTATTATCAGGAAAATTAATATTGGTTTGAATTTAACATTATCGCATTTTAGAGAGGTTTTGATCCAAATTTGAGCAACGCACAAAGTTGTCAAAAACAACTATGATGTATTACAGTATGCAATATAAGAAAATTTTCACAATCGCACTCGTTTGCTGAAAAAAATTCAAATATTTTACCAGTACTTCGTTGCATTTGATGATTTCATGACACAAAGATACAGACAGGGAAAATGTACTTTTTTCGTAATAAACCTTGTTAAATCATAAAATTGTAATCTCTTTTGTAATATCATTTCTTGTAAATATTTATTTGTCCATAATCAATTCAAGTAGGTAAGTTCACAACTCGATTATTATTTTTACTATTATTTCAAAAGAGGCATGCACAACATCCTCTGTTTAAAAATATTTTCAGCATGTACGATATCCTTTTTATTGTGCCGTACAAGTGCACACGTCCTAGTTGAACTTAAAACATAAGTAATGTAACCTATGCTTACTATTTTCACAGGCCCTTACAGGTCTTTTCCGCAGTTCTAGAAGTTGAATGCCGATCTGCTGTCCAATATCGTCAAACGGTGCCCTGAGCTCGGACTCTGTTCTGAAGGGGTACGATGGTATGGTTGTGTTTGACAATTCCTCCTGTTATAACAAGTTCAGACTTTTTTGATTTACAAATTTATAACATAGTTTTGTAGTGACCGGGTACAGGATGATACCTAGATAGCAAATTTCGGAAATGGCTCGGCGACCGAGTACGGGATGACATCTGGTATCATCCTGTACCACGTCACTACAAAACTCCGTTATGATTTTACCCAATTGTTGACATAATTATAATTTCAGGTATCTATGCTTCGTAAAATTGTTAAAATTGTTTCTCCCCGCTATATATTTCATCTCTCCCATGCAGTGCCTCGTGACTATTGACAATTAGAAAGACAATTAAAAGCTAGGCGTGGAGTAAGGAGTTGATCCTTACGTCTCGGGTTCGAATCCCACTATGGGACGTGGAGACCGGTCCTTCGGATGAGACCGTATAAACCGAGGTCCCGTGTCGCAGTAGGTGCTGGCACGAAAAAGATCTCTCATTGCTCAATGGCCCTGAGTGCCGAGTATAGGTCAAAATTTGTAGCTCTCCACCGGCAAGTGGTGGCGTATCCACATGAGTGAAAAACTGGAGAGAGGAACGTTACACAATAAACAAACAAAAAGCTTGCCTTACTAATTCAAACAATGTGTATGGAACGTATAAGCAAGAAAAGTGCTAAACGTTTCTGTCATCAAGGAGCGACATAGTTACGATATTTCATTACACAAGAGACCGTTCACGGTAGCTCAGTCGGTAGAGCGCTCGCTCCCTGATCGGGAGGTCGTGAGTTCGAATCTCGGCGGCGACTGACCTAAGTCGATAAAAAAATGGGTAGCAACTGTTCCTTCGCCATGCGCTCGGCACTTTGAAGTGAAAGTTGCGGGTCCTTCGGATGATACCTTAAAAACCTAGGTCCCGTGTCACGGCAGGCGTTGGCACGATAAAAATCCCTCACTACTCAATGGCCCTGAGTGCCAAGTAAAGGTCAAAATTTGAAGCCCTTCACCGGTATATGGTAACGTCTCTTTAAGAGTGAAAAATTCTCGAATGGGACGTAAAACAACATACAATCAATCAATCAATCTTAATCAAAAGTTACAAACAGAGATTTAATCTATGAAAAGTAGTTGAATCTTCAAGGCCAAGGTTACGGGATCAAAATTCATAGTATATTTAAAAATGGTCTTGTCACAGGTACATGTAATGTACATGTGAAATATGAAAGCGCTATCTCATTCAAAATTCATGACCAAGGTTAAAGTTTTTGTGAGAGACGAATGAGATTTAATATGTTCCCTCGCTTTCGCTACTTTTTTTTTAATGTTCTCGTACATAAATTAAGTCACATTTTTCAGTTTTCATGGAACAATACTCTAACAGCGCTAGTATCTTATATTTTTTTATGATAAAAACAAATGCCTAGTCTAAATGAAATGTGAAGATCACGATCAATAATCATTTTCAAAAGTTAACCAAGGAAACTGTAAATTGTGAACAGAGCAAACAAGCCTTAAAAATAGACTACGTATCTTTTGATTGTTCTCGTACAGTATACATAAATTAAGTCCCATTTTTCAGTTTTCATGGAAAAATACTCTAACAGCGTTAGTATCTAAAAAAAATTTTATGATTACATGATGTAGGGGGCTAACTCGACTTTATAGCTATGTAATCGGTGCCGTTTACACGCAAATCATTGGTGTTTATAAACGTAAGTTTTGCGTTTTAAATCATAATTATCTAGAAATTAAAAATAATGAACCCTTCTAAATTGTTCGAACTTTCGTATGATGTGTGTGTTATGTCATTCTACTAAGTATACAATAAAAACATAACTGAGTCGAAGTTGTGCTAAAATTGGAAGCAGGATTTCTCTTTCGTTGCATGACGCTGTAATTTTATCCTTTTGACATTGATAACGTCATTTTGATTGGCTTTCCGGAAGGCAATTTTTAAGGAATTAACGACATTGACTTATCACAGGAAATGTTACATTTTGAAGATTAATGTGGTTATTGTTGCATCCTTATGCAACCTGCAGATGTTTGTGTATTTTCGTTTCAAAGAAGATCAAATTTACTACGGCAAGTAATCAAGTTTCCTACGGTAAGTAAACGGAATAATTTTATGCCACATACACTATCAGGAGGCTGAGAAACTTTCTTATCTGAATATTGTTGTTCTGTAATCATTTCAAAAACAATTCACAGGGATTACATTCCTAAAATCATCACCGCGACACGACTTTTGAACACTGTTTCTAACATGCATAATTTTTTATCGTAATACAGGAGAAAATGGAAAATTTAAGATTGAATTTCTTTAGACTTGTTGGAATAAATCTATGAAAACTATGGTCATTTCTATCTACAAATTTGATTGTGTAGCCACGATTTCCTCAGAAACACCCCATAATTAACTGAACTTCTAAAAAATTAATTGTGATACATTAAAAGAATTTTTTTTTTAATTTACTTATAAATTTACTTATTTATTTTTGCTTGTGAACAAGATACTTCGTTAAATTTTGTTTCAGCAAGTACACTTCTGAAATGATGGATCATTCCATATCATGACTATGGTACCCGCCGGTAGTAGCAGATGTCCGAAATGAACTTACGCTCAACTGGACCTGGAATTACGGATAATTCAGTTTAAATATAAACAATTATTAATTGATATTGAAAACGTGATATCATTGTATTTTAAAGATCTATATGAAATAAAATTGTGAATTAACTGTACTAATTTCTTTTTCCCCAACCCTTGCCATGTTCATAATTTTGAAAGCTTTCTTCTTGCGATGCCCGGGCATATCTCTGGCTTTTAGTGACCATATTTGATTTAGAAGACTATTTCCATAAATCTTTTAGAAGTAATAAATTAAATCTTATTATTCCTAATTTACATGATTCTGAAAGTATTTTATCAGTAAGATGTGTAGGCCATTTTCACTACTGGTGGCCATATTGGATATTTTGCAGCCATCTTGAATATTTGTCAGCTGCCATGGAAACAAGAAATAAGGACTTGCAGACCTTTCCGAAAATATATAGTTTGCCATACTTCTAAATAAAATAAGACTCTATCCCTTTAAAGTTACTTAAATTTAAAGGATTTTCCTTCCCTTCGTGTGCCATCATTCAGTACCAATGTCTAGTTAAATTTTCTTACATAAAATGACAGTATTTACAAAATTGAAAATGTCATAACTTCTGTTCTACTTGGAGAATTTTTTCACCAAGTAAAGTTTTTTATATTTCTTAATGTGTCCATGTTCATGCTAGAAATATTTATTTGAATATATCTCGTCGAAAATTTGTACCTGAACCCCTATAAATACATCACATGCCTAGTCTAAATGAAATGTGATGATAACGGTCAGTAACCATACTCAAAAGTCAAGCAATGAAAATATATAAATTGTGAACAGAGAAAACAGGCCTCGGGAAACATCAGAGGTGGATCAGGCGCCATTGAGTAGTAACCATATCTTGTCGATCGGTCACACGAGCCGTGTTCCTTTGACATTATCGGGTAGAAATCCGTAGTCAATTCAGTATGAAAATAATGGCCCCACGATTTGTAGCAGAATTTTAAACAGAAAGGTGAAGGATGTAGATGACTTTTACAACACGGTATTTCGGTAACTAATTTTAAATAACATAAACAAAATATTCAATGCATGGATCGGTTTATAATTTCTGACTGAACTTGAATAGAAATGTTATAAATAAAATACTAAAATATATGATTGATTGATTGATTGTATATTGTTTTACGTCCCATTCGAGAATTTTTCCCTCATATAGAGACGTCACCATATACCGGTGAAGGGCTTCAAATTTTGACCTTTACTCGGCACTCAGGGCCATTGAGCAGTGAGGGATCTTTATCGTGCCAACGCCTGCCGTGACACGGGGCCTCGGTTTTTAAGGTCTCAACCGAAGGACCCGCAACTTTCACTTCAAAGTGCCGAGCGCATGGCGAAGGAACAGTTGCTACCTATTTTTTATCGACTTAGGTCTGTCGCGGCCGAGATTCGAACTCACGACCTCCCGATCACGGAGCAAGCGCTCTACCGACTGAGCTACCGTGAACGGTGAGGCTTCAAAGAGAAATAATTTAAAAACTTGTAATTGGAATTATAAGAATTAAACGTTCTTCGCACTTTTATTCAGATTTTGAATACAAAGGCATGAGTTTACACGTCGATAAATTCTGAAAAAAGAACGTTTAATCCGATTATATGGCGTAAATAAAATCCTAAAATATAATGAAATCGTGGGTATTCTTTGGTGTTCAACTATGCGACTTTGTGATATTTTCTGTAAAAAATTATACAAATTTTGCACACATTTTATGACATATTACAAAATCTTATAAAAATTTTCAAAAATAACTCCGGCGATCATTATTCAAGTTATCTACATGAAAATAAACTATTACACTTATTGCTAATTTCTAATAAAAATTTGTTATATATTCTTAACTTTTATATTTTTTGATGCAATGCTTTGATACTTAGAATAAAAGGATATATTAAAAGTGTAGACGAGATGACATGGTCAACATGCATGCACGTGCGCAAAGCGTTAAATGACCAATTTACTTGATATAGTCGTAATTTTTATACCTTTTGATGAAATGCTTTGATACTCAAAATATTTAGATATATTAAAAGTGTAGACAAGATGACTTGGTCATCATGCATGCATATGCATGCACGTGCGCAAAATAAAAAATATTCTTGATATAGCCGTTACTTTTTATATTATTGATAAAATGCTTTGATACTCACACTAACAAGTGTAGACTAGATGACATGGTCATCATGCACATACCTGCGTGTGGGCGCGCGTGCAATGCGTAAAATGACAAAAATACTTGATTGCCTTTTATTATGAAGTTCACAGGGAATAAGACTTTTAAAGGGAGTTGGGGAGCGTTTGGGGAACATCTGTAACGGTCCCCGTTACAATTAGCACTAGTTATATATTATAGCTTAGATTTTACAACTCATATATTAATGATATGTTTTTTACTTTAAGGATTTGATTGATGAGCTGCATCACCTTACAGACGACAGGTCTAGAACTTGTACTGAAAACTGTGATGGAAATCGGGATTTATACTTCTCTAAGCTCCCAACATTATGGGATGAAATTGCAGATAGAACTAAACTTGCAAGAAAAATACGGTTAGTCAAAGTTTTCAAGTTTTATTCATAATAAATTAATTAGATCAATTACATTTAAGTTTCTGAAGACAATTAAGTTGATTAATATTGTACATATGGATATTAATGTCCAATTTTTTACTCATCAGTCAGCATGTAAACATTCATAATATGGAGCAAGTGTTGATAGCTTGCTGTGCTCTTCATCAATGCCCTAGTAGGAGAGCTACAGGATGGATTTCATTGCTCCTCTGTTCTCTCTAGCTTTAAAGCTCTGGAGCTGAAAGATGTTCCCAGGACAGTTGATTGATTAATTGATTGTATGTTGTCTTACGTCCCATTGGAGAATTTTTTTTATCTCATATAGAGACGTCACCATATACCGGTGAAGGGCTTCAAATTTTGACCTTTACTCGGCACTCAGGGCCATTGAGCAGTGAGGGATCTTTATCGTGCCCACGCCTGCCGTGACACGGGGCCACGGTTTTTAAGGTCTCATCCGAAGGACCCGCAACTTTCAGTTCAAAGTGCCGAGCGCATGGCGAAGGAACAGTTGCTACCCATTTTTATCGACTTAGGTCTGTCGCAGCCGAGATTCGAACTCACGACCTCCCGATCACGGAGCGAGCGCTCTACCGACTGAGCTACCGTGAACGGTCCCAGGACAGTTTAAGAGCTTGCACAATTTGGAGAGGTTGCATAAACCATAGTATGATTTAAAAGTGGAAATTCAATTTATTTTAACACATACAAGTCAGTGGAATATTAGTGCGCATCTAGAAAATCACATAGTATATAACATGTACTTGGGAAATGCGGCATTCTTTGAACTTAATGTCTTTCTCAGGCAGACATGGCATCTTTAGCAGCCCACTATGGGCGAAGGATTGAGGACAACTTCTGGAGTCATATTTCAGTTTCATACCCAGTATTTAGTGAAGACACTTACAAAAAACAATATGCAGGCTTTAAGCATAAAATGTTCCTGATTAGGTATACAAGTTTTATGAGTTTGCAAATTGTTAACTGTTCATCAATTTGATTAATTTGGACTGGTATTGATTCAATACTAAAACACTTCTGTTTTTGTTCTTTTAAAAGATAACTAAACCATTTATTAATATTTTTGCATTTTTATTCAGACATGAATTCTTCACTTTCAGTTTTTAAGTCCACTTGCCTGGAGACAATTTTTATTTTAGATGACGTGACCTGTCTGAAGTCAAGATGCATTGTTGTCCTGTTTATATGAATGATTTTTTCTAAAAAATGTGACCATTTGAACACTGACTAAATCAAATTAACACAAATTACTCTTTGTATTAAGAAGTCTTACATTTCAGAGTTGTAAAGTAACTGGAAGACTATCAATTTAGATATTAACAAGAAAATTAAATAAATGAATTTATAAATACTAAATACATATTAATATGAAACTGATAGTTCATAAGTTTACTTTTAATTTTACATGTCATTATGTGATTATCATTAGGCAAATTTCATTGGCTTACAGACAGAGGGCTTATACAGAGGACTTGGAAGAACCTACGTTTCTACTAAGGAAGCTGCAACGGGATGATATTCTCAGAATATCTTATCCTGCTATCCATTATCTGGTCCTGTTGACCACCATCATTCCAAGTTCTACTGCTTGTGTTGAAAAGCTTTTTTCGCTGATGAACACTATTTGCACTCCCAGCGGAGCTGTCTCAAACAAAGGTCTTTGGATGCTATAATACGCAAGGTGTCAGAGTCCAACGGCACCCTGACACCTGGCCAGTTGAACACGGCAATTGAGCACTTCATAAACATGAAAGACAGATTTTTGGACATATAATAGTCTTAGTGTCCATGTTTGTTCTGTTTATTTAAAAGCAGAATTAAATTGATACCAAAATGCTAATTAATGTTTTTTTTAATGATTGTTAGTTTTCCCAATTTTCCCCAAATGTCGATAATTTTCCCAATTTGAACGACCCCGGTCCCTCTCCCAAAAAGTGTTGTGAGAGCCCTGAAAGTTTTCAGACAGGCAGGCCCCAATTACCGTCTCTTGCTTTTAGCAAAGTACGTTCCAATTAGGAAGAATTGTGAAATGTGCAGCACAAATAATAAGAATACTGATTTTACATGTAGACGAAGAGTTGAAAAAATACTTTGTGTCGTTTCATACATGTTGAAATTCCTTATGAATATTTTTGAAATAAACAGTTCTTATATAAGTATTCTCAGTTTATTCTATGGAAAGTATCCGCTTAACACCTGTGTATATTGCACTCTGTATATTCAAAATATTTAGTTCTTTAAGGATACATATTACAAACATAAATTTGATCATGGATTGATATACATTTTTGATTGATTTTGAATGGAAATGAAATATAAAGAAATCGAAGTTTTCTTTGGTGCTGAGATTTGCAACTTTGTATCGTTTTCTATATAATTCTAAACAAAATTTTGCACATATTTTTGACATAGTGACAAAATATTACAAAATTCTCTCACTTTACCTGGAAAATATTCAGTTAATCTATTTAATATTATTCTATGAGAAATATTGCAGATTTCTGGGGGAAAAAAAGTTTGTGTTATTTATCCTTAAAGGTGCATAGACACAGATTTAAAGTTTATATTTTCTCAAATTTTCTGTATAATATCACAACTTATATGTTGCTATAGCATTTCACACGAAAATAAAATTAAAAACTTATTTAATCTGGAAATTATTGAAACTACGAATTTCGGGAGGCTTTTTATTAACACATCCTTGCACTTTCACAATTTTTAACTTTATCCTTAATACTTGAGAAAAGTAGCAATTTTGTTGTGTATTAATGACTAATATATCTATAATCCAGAAAATTCAGAGTAAAAATGTGCGAAAGCAAAACCCACTCACTTAAGTATTGTCAGCCCGTGCTTAGTGTTGTGTAGTTGTGTACAGAGTTTAACAAATTGAATACACCCGTGAAACGTAACCTGTCTTTGTAAACAGAGCACGAGCTCTGTTGTTGTTAATGTTTACGTTTCACCGGGTGTGTTCAATTGTTAAACTCTGCAAACACCACTGAGCACGGACTGACAATACTGGTGAGAGGAGTTTGCTTTCTACATTTCTACTCTAAAATTTCTGCATTATACTTTTAATAATTTTCACTAATAAACAACAAAGTTGCTACTTTTTTTAAGTAATAAGGATAAAGTTAAAATTTGTGAAAGTGCAAGGATGTGACTATCAAACGCGTCCAGAAATTCGAAGCTTCAATAACTTCCAGATAAAATAAGATTTTTATCAAATTTTCGTATGAAATGCTATAGCAACATATAAGTCATGAGATTAAACAGAAAATTTGAGTAAATATTAACTTCAAATCGTGTCTAAGCACCTTTAAGGCAAAAAGGATAATATACAAATCCACTAATGATGATACAAAAGGTCCGAAAAAGTTCGCAAGACATCTCCTGTGAAACTCGTGTAACTTAAAATATCACTACATTTTCTGGAAAATAACATCAAACACGAAAAAATCAATATAATTCCAGTCTGATAACCGATCTCTTAAATTTTCAAAATAGGTGTTACAGATTTCTCCAGCTTCCTTGTCATTTCTGGTTTTACCGAGTCCCGCCATTAAAGTGCAAAACAGCCATAACCTCACATTGCCAACAATATCTTCTGAAATAAAAACAAGCGATCCAAGGCTTAGAATTCTCTTCTGATAAATTGTACAACTCCATCATTTCTGTTCTTAGCCCCATATTTTTGAAATATTCATATAAAGCCTTAAAAATTCCAAAAGTAGGTCACAGTGACCAAATTTTGTGATTGTACGACCTTTCATTTTTATTCTAAGCCACTTATTATTTGGAACATTTAGTTACTTTTTATAAAACAAACTCGGTGGACCCAAGATAAACCAACTGACAATGTTTCATGATTTTAAGCCAATTAATATCTGAAATATTTAAATATAGCCATGAAGTTCCAAAAATAAGTCACGTGACCCAATTTTTGGCTGAAATACTACAAAGACCCAAGATTCATCAAGTGAGCAAGTGACAAAATTTGATTATTCATTATCCGAAATATTTCGATATAGTTGTGAAATTCAAGAATTAGGTCACCCTGACCATACTCCGACATTCCAAGATGCACTTATTGGCAAAGCTTTATGATTCATAGCCTCTTATTACTTGAAACATTAAAATATTGCCTTAAATTTCCAATAATAGGTTACCGTGACCTACTTTTTATTTGACACTCTCCGAGGACCCAAGATGTATCAACTGACAAAGTTTGATGAATCTAAGCTAATAAGTATCTCAAATATTTAAATATAGCCATGGAATTTCTTAAATAGGTCACTGTCACGGTAGCTCGATCAGTAGAGCGCTTGCTCCTTGATCGGAAGGTCCTGTGTTCCAATCACTGCCGCGACTGACCTAAGTCAATAAAAATAGCAATGAAAGAAAAAGTGAGCAAGCTCACATACCCCACGCTTCCCCAAAACTCGACAATGCAACACGTAATGAATGGCACAGTGCATTTTAAATACACAGTATAATTCAAAAAAGGGGCATTACTTGCAAAAAATCATCACATCAAAACTTCTTGCATATAAGGACATTCAAATCTTTGTATGTTACAAATTTAACTGGGCTGAAGTTTCTAGATAAATAATGGAATCAAAATTTCTTGGTAATATACAAATCTATACATTATTCTGAAATACCTACAAAGTTTCAGGAAATTCAGTGCCGGAATTATGCTGACAAACTGTTATTTAAATTCCTCAGTGATTTCGATTTGTTAATGAGTGTAAGTCCATGTCCAACACATGACAGTTTACACATTTAAATAATTGATGGAAACAAAATTATGATGTAGTCATATGAATCTGTTTATATACTGTACTTATCAAATTATTTAAGGCAAAGCACACCAATTTGAAGGGGGGGGGGGGGGAGAACTATCGAAGATGGTGTGTGTGTGAGTGTGTGTTTGTGTTAAACCATTAATATTTTGATCTCAAAATCAATAGGGGTCTTTTAAGGTCATAAAATATTTCACATAGAATTTCATTATAAAAAGCTGATTCCAGTGGAGTTTCTTATTACCTAGCTGGAAAGTTTCTTCAATAAAAGGCAAAACTCTTAAGGCAAAAATAATGGAATCGGAATTTCCTGGTAATATGCACATCTACACACTGTGTACTAAATATCTGCAAAGTTTGTCCAAATTCTGTGCAGCGGTTTAAGAGGAGTTGTGCTGACAAACTGTTCATCTCTATATTCAAGATATGGCCAAAAACTTAAGTTGAAAAGTGCCCAAATTCCCAGAAAAAATAATGGAATCAGAATTTCCTGGTAATATGCACATCTACACACTGTGTACTAAATATCTGCAGAGATTGACCAAATTCTGTGCAGCGGTTTAAGAGGAGTTGTGCTGACAAACTGTTCATCTTTATATTGAAGATATGGCCAAAAATCTAAGTTGAAAAGTGCCGAAATTCCAAGAAAATATAAAGGAATCGGAATTTCCTGGTAATATGCACATCTATACATTGTGTGCTAAATATCTGCAAAGTTTGACCAAATTCTATGCAGCGGTTTAATAGGAGTTGTGCTGACAAACTGTTCACCTCTATATTCAAGATATGGCCAAAAACCTAAGTTGAAAAGTGCCGAAATTCCCAGAAAAATACGGAATCGGAATTTCCTGGTAATATGCACATCTACACACTGTGTACTAAATATCTGCAAAGTTTGACCAAATTCTGTGCAGCGGTTTAAGAGGAGTTGCGCTGACAAACTGTTCATCTCTATATTCAAGATATGGCCAAAAATCTAAGTTGAAAAGTGCTGAAATTCCCAGAAAAATAACGGAATCGGAATTTCCTGGTAATATGCACATCTACACATTGTGTCCTTAATATCTGCAAAGTTTGACCAAATTCTGTGCAGCGGTTTAAGAGGAGTTGTGCTGACAAACTGTTCATCCTTATATTGAAGATATGGCCAAAAATCTAAGTTGAAAAGTGCCGAAATTCCAAGAAATTATAAAGGAATCGGAATTTCCTGGTAATATGCACATCTATACATTGTGTGCTAAATATCTGCAAAGTCTGACCAAATTTTGTGCATTGGTTTATGAGGAGTTGCGCTGACAAACTGTTCATCTCTATATTCAAGATATGGCCAAAAATCTAAGTTGAAAAGTGCCGAAATTCCGAGAAAAAAATAAAGGAATCGGAATTTCCTGGTAATATGCACATCTACACATTGTGTCCTAAATATCTGCAAAGTTTGACGAAATTCTGTGCAGCGGTTTATGAGGAGTTGCGCTGACAAAAAAACAGGACTGACGGACTGACTGACTGACTGACTGACTGACTGACACACTGACTGACTGACTGACGGACGGGTAAAAAACATTATACCTCACGCAACTTGTTGCGTGGGGTATAACTATTCCTTCCGCAAGAGCCCAGCACTTTGAAGTGAAAGTTGCGGATCTTTCGGATGAGACCTTTAAAACCGAGGCCTTGTGTCACGGCAGGCGTTGGCACGATAAAGATCCCTCACTGCTCCATGGCCCGGAATACCGAGTAAAGGTCTAAGTTTGAAGCCCTTCACCGGTATATGGTGGCATGTACGAGTGAAAATTTATCAAAAGGGCCGTGAAACAAAATACAATCAATCAACAATCTAAAGTAGGTCATCGTGACCTAAGTTTTAGTTGACTTACTCCGAGGACCAAAGATGCATCAACCGACAAAGTTTGATGATTTTAAACCTCTTGCTATTTGAGATATTTAGATATTGCGTTAAAATTCCAAATAAGGTTACCATAACCTACGTTTTACTTGACACTATCTAAGGTTCCAAATCTATCAAGTGACGAATTTTGATGAATCTTAGCCAATTAGTATCTGAAATATTAAGATATAACCATGGAATTAGAAAAGTAAGTCACAGCGACTTACTTTTAAGTTGACAAGCTTCAGGGACAAAAGATGCATCGAGTGACCACGTATGATGATATCAAAACTCTAATTATTTGAAATATTGCCTTAAAATTCCAAACGTAGGACACCATCACCTACTCTTTGGTCGACACACTTCGAAGACCCAAGTTGCATAAACTAATAAAGTTTGATGATTTATAGCCAATTGTTCCGTTAAATATTTAAATATAGCCATTTAAATAGGTCACTGACGTACTTTTTGGATCATATACTTCGAGGCCTTAGGATGCATCAACTGACAAGGTTTGATGATCCTAGGCTTTACAGTGTTCAAAATATGCATCTAAAACAATTTGAAAAAAAGTGGCGTAGTGGTTAAAGCGTTTGCTCTAGAGTCGCGGAGTAAGAATTTGATCCTTACGTCGCGGGTTCAAATCCCACTGTAGGACATGGAGACCGGTCCTTCTGATGAGACCGTATAAAGCGAAGTCCCGTGTCGCAGTAGGTGCTGGCTCGAAAAAAGATCTCTCACTGCTCAATGGCCAGGACTGGTCAAAATGTGCAGCTCTCCACCGGCAAGTGGTGGCGTCTCCATACGAGTGAAAAATTCTCGAGAGGGACGTTAAACAACAATAAACAATTTGAAAATAAATACCTCCGAAATTCAGAAAGTAGGTCACTGTGTCCTACTTTTCGATATACATGTATATGTTTCAAGGCCCCAAGGAGCATCAACTGACAAGGTTTAAGAATCTAAACCTCTCAGGTATTCGAAGTAATGACCCTAATTGTTTTAAAATGATGAGCCGTAAAATTTAAAAAGAAGTCAAGGTGATCTACTTTTTGGTTGACACACATCAAGGCCCGATTCAGGAGCATACACAAGATTTATTTCTTCTAGGTTTTGAAGTGTCCCACCGTTCACGGTAGCTCAGTCGGTAGAGAGCTCTCTCCGTGATCGAGAGGTCGTGAGTTCGAATCTCGGCCGCAACTGAGCCAAGTCGATAAAAAAAATGGGTAGAACCTGTTCCTTCGCCATGCGCTCGGCACTTTGAAGTGAAAGTTGCGGGACCTTCAGATGAGACCTTAAAAACCGAGGTCCCGTGTCACAGCAGGCGTTGGAACAATAAAGATCCCTCACTGCTCAATGGCCCTGAGTGCTGAGTAAAGGTTCAAGTTTGAAGCCCTTCACCGGTATATGGTGACGTCTCTGTAAGAGTGAAAAATTCTCGAATGGGACGTAAAACAACATACTATCAATCAATCAATCAATCAAAGTGTCCAAAATATGCATCATAGTCTAATTGAAAACGAATACCTGCAAAATTAAAAAAGTACATCACCTTGAACTACCTTTTAGTTAACAAGACACAAGGTCCTAAGATGCATCAAGTTACAAGATTTGATGACCTTTTTCCTAATAGTGGTCAAAATATCCAAGTTTTAACAAAACGGAATTTTTAGGTCAACTTTGAACTGACCTTTAGACCACGCCCTTTGCCCCAGGGTGATTCCCTGAACTATTTAAAAATCTACAACACATTCTTATCCTTGTTTGGTGAAAATCTGCCAAGTGGTTCTTGAGAAAAAAATTTCAGTAACCTCTACTTTTGTTTTTATTTCCCTTATAATCTCCTCTTGTCTAGGGTTACATTTCTTTTCTTTTAAAATTAATGAAAGCCTTTGGGCCAAAGATACTCTGTGACAAATTTGAAAAAAATAGACCAAAGGGTTCCCGAGATATGACCCATATTCCAAAATTTACGCACACGTACAAATGGCCATGGCATTAACTATATACGCTCTTGGCTACATGATTATTATTATTTCAGTTATTATCAGGGAAATTAATATTTGTTTGAATTTAACATTATTGCAATTTATAAAGATATTGGTACAAATTTGAGCAACGCGCAAAGTTAAAGTTGTCAAAAACAACAGTGATGTATTACAGTATGCAATATAACAAAATTTTCACAATCGCACTCGTTTGCTAAAAAAATTCAAATATTTTACCAGTACTTCGTTGCATTTGATGATTTCATGACACAAAGATACAGACAGGGGAAAATGTACTTATTTCGTAAAAAGCCTTGTTAAATCATCAAATTGTAATCTCTTTTGTAATATTATTTCTTCTAAATATTTATTTGTCCATAATCAATTCAAGTAGTTAAGTTCACAACTCAATTATTACTTTTATTTTTATATCAAAAGAGGCATGCACAACATCCTCTGTTTAAAAGATATTTTCAGCATGTACGATATCCTTTTTACTGTGCCGTACAAGTGCACACGTCCTAGTTGAACTTAAAAACATAAGTAATGTAACCTATGCTTACTATTTTCACAGGACCTTACAGGTCTTTTCCGCAGTTCTAGAAGTTGAATGCCGATCTGCTGTCCAATATCGTCAAACGGTGCCCTGAGCTCGGACTCTGTTCTGTAGGGGTACGATGGTAGGGTTGTGTTTGACAACTCCTCCTGTTATAACAAGTTGAGACTTTTTTTTATTTACAAATGTATTACCGTATATACTCGCCTATAAGTCGGTTTTTTGGGAGTTAACTTTTGGTCCAAAACTCTATGTCCGACTTATAGGCGAGTCATCAAAAGCTTGGTATTTTTCTAGACGACGAAATGTAGTATTTTCAACATAACTTCGACGATTATCGTTGAGAAATGTCTGGACGTATTATATTATTTATGTATTCTAAGATTATATATAAAGTATAAGTATTTACATGTTTTCATGATTTTATTTTGATCTTAAGTGTATATTATTTATTTGATTAATTATAAACAAAAATATTTCTTTAATTAACTTGTGACTTACTGTAAATCTATCGTTTGTCGGTAAAATTGAATTGCGAACCCGATATACCGGTAATACGTTTAGCTTTAATGTATAATTATATGTACCGTCTGCAATGTTTTTGACAACAGAAATAATATTCTTAAAAAATAATTCGGAATATTATTCTGGGGCTATTAAAACTCGATTGTTTATGAATGAATATTCCCATGTGTAGTACACGATTTTCTCGGGGCACGTGCCACTAAATAAACACGGTGTCAGGTAAGGGATACAGGTAATTAAGAGACCGTAATTGCAAATAAAAGATCAAACATAGCGTTATTAAAAACTATAAATATGGCTTGGACATTGAGCACCTCCTAATTAAATATCATCAAAATGTTACTAGCCTCGTTACATAGTTCTTCACCATGCCAAAGAGACCGAGATCCGCCTAAGATCGAGATCGGTGTATAAAATATAGAAGACAAGGAATTTAACGCTTAAACAAAACAGTATAAAAAAGAAGACTAAAATGGTAGTGGTTTGGTTTGTTGAAAAATAAAAATATTAATTACCGATGTCATATCCTGACATATTATTTGAACACAGGTAAATACATTAGAGTATTGATATGAAATTTATAAGAGAAGAAAAAAGAGAGATAAAAAATCGGGGTAATTTCTCAAAATATTATTTAAAACGCGTTAAAATATTAGAGCATTGATTTGAAATTGTCCACCAATCCTGGCAAAAAGTTGTACCGACTTATAGGCGGGTCAATGGCAAATACCTCCAAAATAACCTCAAAAATTACAACCGACTTATAGGCGGACCGACTTATAGGCGAGTATATACGGTAGATACTTCTGTAGTAACCGGATGATACCTAGATAAGAAATTTCGGAAATGGCTCGACGACCGGGTACGGGATGACATTGACATCTGGTATCATGCTGTACCACGTCACTACAAAACTCCGTAATGATTTTACCCCATTGTTGACCTAATTATAATTTCAAGTATCTATGCTTTGTAAAATTGTTTCTCTCCGCTATCCTTACGTTGCGGGTCCGACTCCGACTGTGGGACATGGAGACCGGTCCTTCGGATGAGACCGTATAAACCGAGGTCCCGTGTCGCAGTAGGTGCTGGCACGAAAAAAGATCCTTCACTGCTCAATGGCCCTGAGTGCCGAGTATTGGTCAAAATTTGTAGCTCTCCACCGGCAAGTGGTGACGTCTCCATATGAGTGAAAAACTCGAGAGAGAGAGAACTTAAACAAACAAAATGCTTGCCTTACTAATTCAAACAATGTCTATGGAACGTATAAGCAAGAAAAGTGCTTAACGTTTCAGTCATCAAGGAGCGACAAAGTTACGATATTTCATTATACAAGAGACCGTTCACAGTAGCTCAGTCGGTAGAGCGCTAGCTCCGTGATCGGGAGGTCGTGATATCGAATATCGGCGGCGACTGACCTAAGTCGATAAAAAATGGGTAGCAACTTCGCCATGCGCTCGGCACTTTGAAGTGAAAGTTGCGGGACCTTCCGATGAGACCTTAAAAACCGAGGTCCCGTGTCACGGCAGGCGTTGGCAAGATAAAGATCCCTCACTGCTCAATGGCCTGAGTGCCGATTAAAGGTCAAAATTTGAGGCCCTTCACCGGTATATGGTGACGTCTCTATATGAGTGAAAAATTCTCGAATGGGACGTAAAACAACATACAATCAATCAATTGGTTTTAATCAAAAGTTACAAACAGAGATTTAATCTATGAAAAGTAGTTGAATCTTCAAGACCAAGGTTACGGGATCAAAATTCATAGTATATTTAAAAATGGTCTTGTCACAGGCACATGTAATGTTCATGTGAAATATGAAAGCCCTATCTCATTCAAAATTCATGACCAAGGTTAAAGTTTTTGTGAGAGACGAATGAGATTTAATATGTTCCCTCGCTTTCGCGAAAGCCGGAGACAATAAAAATGACAATAGACTACGTACTATTTTTGAATGTTCTCGTACAAATTAAGTCACATTTTTTTCAGTTTTTCAGTTTTCATGGAACAATACTCTAACAGCGTTAGTATCTAATATTTTTTATGATAACAACAAATGCCTAGTCTAAATGAAATGTGACGTTAACGATCAGTAATTTTCAAAAGTCAAGTAATGAATTGTAAATTGTGAACAGAGCAAACAAGCCTTAGAAATAGACTACGTATCTTTTGAATGTTCTCGTACAATACACATAAATTAAGTCACATTTTTCAGTTTTCATGGAACAATACTCTAACAGCTTTAGTATCTAATTTTTTTATGATTACATCAAGTAGGGGGCTCAGGTAACTCGACTTTATAGCTATGTAATCGGTGCCGTTTACATGCAAATTATTGGTGTTTATAAACGTAATTTTTGCGTTATTAATCATAATTATCTAGAAAATAAAAATAATGAACATAAAATTGTTCGAACTTTCATATGATGTGTGTTATGTCATTCTACTAAGTTTACAATAAAACTTAACCGGGTCGAAGTTGGGCTAAAATTGGAAGCAGAATTTCTCTTTCGTTGCATGACGCTGTAATTTTATCCCCGTGACGTTGACGGCGTCATTTTGATTGGCTTTCCGGAAGGCAATTTTTAAGGAATGAACGACATTGACTTATCACAGGGAAAGGTCACAATTTGAAGATTAATGTGGTTATTGTTGCATCCTAATGCAACGTGTAGAAGTTTGTGTATTTTCGTTTCAAAGGTGAAAGATCAAGTTTACTACGGTAAGTAAACGGAATAATTTTATGCCACATACACTATCAGAATGCTGAGAAACTTTCTTATCTGAATATTGTTGTTCTGTAATCATTTCGAAAACAATTCACCCGGATTACATTTCTAAAATCATCACCGCACGCGACTTTTGAACACTGTTTCTAACATGCATAATTTTTTATCGTAATACAGGAGAAAATGGAAAATTTAAGATTAAATTTCTTTAGACCTCTTGGAAGAAATCTATGAAAACTATGGTCATTTCTAACTACAAATTTAATTGTGTAGCCAGGATTTCCTCAGAAACACCCCATAATTAACTGAACTTCTAAAAACTTGTGATATAGTAAAAGAAAATTTTATTTTATTTACTTATAAAATTACTTATTTATTTTTGCTTATGAACAAGATACTTTGGTTAATTTTTGTTTCAGCAAGTATAGTTAGACTTCTGAAATGATGGATCATTCCATATCATGACTATGGTACCCGCCGGTAGTAGCTGATGCCCGAGATGAACTTACGCTCAACTTGTCCTGGAATTATGGATAATTCAGAATAAATATAAACAATTATTAATTGATATTGAAAATGTAATACCATTGTATTTTAAAGATCTGTATGAAATAAAATTGTGAATTAACTGTACTAATTTCTTTTTCCCCAACCCTTGCAGACCTGTTTACTCTTACGGTTACGCCGTATTTTGTACGGATTTTCAGTCCAAATACGTCTTACGTTTTGCTATAACAAAAATACAGAAATCCATTCATATGGATTTTAGCAAATAGTTTTCGTTATCTGTCTCAGTTTGATGCTTTTAAATCGCTAAAGAAGAGAAAATTTTCAAACATTTAAGTTGCCAAAACGCGGTGGTTTAAAAAATGACAGAAATCACTCAAAAGAGAGCAGTGTATGACGTTTTGCTTTGTTATTAAACCATGTTTTGATAATCAGAAATGTAGTTGTTTTCTAGTAATATATGTACAAACGATGAAAAGTGAAATCTTACGGGCAAATGCCAAATCTCACTGACAAATCTAATGAAAAATACTGAGAGACAACAATTTGGGTAAACAGGTCTGCCCTTGCCATGTTCATAATTTTGAAAGCTTTCTTCCTGCGATGTCGGGCAGTTCTCCGGCTTTTGGTGACCATATTTGATTTAGAAGACTATTTCCATAAATCTTTTAAAAGTAATAAATTAAATCTTATTATTCGTAATTTACATGATTTTGAAAGCATTTTATCAGTAAGATGTTGTGTCGGGCATTTTCACTATTGGTGGCCATATTGGATATTTTGCTTCCATTTTGAATATTTGTCAGCTGCCATGGAAACAAAAATTAGTACTTGCATAGACCTTTCCGAAAATATATAGTTTGCCATACTTCTAAATATAATAAGACCCTATCCCTTTAAAATTACTTAGATTTAAAGGATTTTCTTTCCTTTCATATGCCATCATTTAGTACCAATGTATAGTTAAACTTTCTTACATAAAATGACAGTATTTACAAAATTGAAAATTTCATAACTTCTGTTCTACTTGGAGAATTTTTTCACGAAGTCAAGTTTTTTTTTTATATTTCTTAATGTGTCCATGTTCATGCTATATATATTTATTTGAATATATCTCGTCGAAAATCTGTACCTCCTAAACCCCTATAAATACATCACATGCCTATTCTAAATGAAATGTGATGATAACTATCAGTAACCATACTCAAAATTCAAGTAATGAAACTATAGGAATTGTGAACAGAGCAAACAGGCCTCGGGAAACATCAGAGGTGGATCAGGCGCCATTGAGTAGTAACCATATCTTGTCGATCGGTCACACGAGCCGTGTTCCTTTGACATTATCGGGTAGAAATCTGTAGTCAATTCAGTATGAAAATAATGGCCTCACGATTTGTAGCAGAATTTTAAACAGAAAGGTGAAGGATGTAGATGACTTTTACAACACAGTAATTCTGTAACTAATTATAAATAACACAAGCAAGAAATTCAATACATGGATTGGTTTATAATTTTTGATTGAATTTGAATAGAAATGGCGTAAATAAAATCCTAAAATATAAAGAAATCGTGGGTATTCTTTGGTGTTCAATTATGCGACTTTGTGATATTTTCTGTAAAAATTTATACAAATTTTTGCACACATTTTATGACATATTACAAAATCTTACAAAAAATTTCAAAAATAACTCCGGCGATCATTATTAAAGTTATCTACATGAAAATAAACTATTACACTTATTGCTAATTTCTAATAAAAGTTTGTTATATATCCTTAACAACAAATTTGGTTTCACTCTCTAGACAAGACGGTCTCACTTGTCGCAAATGTGAAAAAAATTAAACTCACCACTACTGAAATTGACACTGTTTGACACAACCATGTTTTGGTATTTATACTGCCGAAGCACAGTACGGAAGCTATCGAAATTATACATTTTAAAAGCCTTGCATATAATTAATAAAATAATTAATAAAATAGTAAATAGGAATTGTTACCTTTGTTATGATATTTCTTTCATAAAGTTGATGGAATTCATCACAAAGAATTTCAGCTAATTCTGTAGCGTAGTAGAGCACAATACAGAGAAACACAGCACCTAAAAATGTTTAAAGATATATGACATGTTAAAAGTCATACGAAACGGTTTTAAACACAAGGATTTTACTTTTTGAATATAGAGATTGGTATTAAAGAATGTCAGATTATGTTTAGTACAAAAATACCTTTGCTTAACTGGGAAATGAAGGGGAAATTGCTATATGCTTAATGTTAATTAACTTGCGGTTGAATGACGTCACAAAGTCCCTTTGGTGTAAATAACGCATTAAACCTCGTGTAATTTAAACGTATCTTACTGAGGTAATTTTTGCTAATTTTTTTATAGATATAAATGTGATTATGTTTTCAGATGAACTATCTGATTCTATAGTGCAGTCGACTCTGTTTGAACTAGTCGTTGATTAAGCACAGCAACTGAAAACGAAAGCTTTTCATCATGGGGTGGTCTTGATGAATACTAGCTGCAGATCTGTAGCTCACTGGTCTGAAAAAATTGGGGTGGACGACCAGAGAGCTACAGTGCCACCCATTGAAAAAAGTTTGTATTTATTGTGCAGAAAAAAAGAGCTGTTTCTCGTTTTTTTCATAGTATATATAAAAATATTACTAACGTGTGTTCCTAACATATTCTTTTACTACTTCCACAACAAAACTGTCTGTACACGTCATGTACGATCGCAGCACGTTGGATAGAATTGTCTTGCCACCCAAAATGACAGTATAAATAGGCAAATTTTCGATAGCATCATTTTCAGGCCCAGGAGGACTATTTACAACGGCTTTTGGAAATGTTATTTTTTGGAAGTGGTTTAAAAGAATATGTTAGGAACACACGGTTTGTTATATTTTGAGACGACAACGTAAATAATTAATGTAATAACCTTCTTCTTTATTATCATCACTTATTCACATTTGTAGGTATGTTCATCCTCACAATGTCAAGGTTTTGTGATTTCAGAACTCCACACAAACCCTTGACATAAGTCGTTATTTAAAAGTTGGGCTTGAAAGAGCTCTACTATTTCATTTGTTCCTGGTCTAGGACCGGAACCAATCAGGTTCTGTTTACTGTAGATTCCTTTTTTTTTTACATGATGACTTAAAATCGCCTTCAAAACTTAGACGTAATCGCGAGAATATAAATTCTCCAATGCTCTTATGACGAAGACTTTTTAATGCACTCCAGCTTAAAAAGAATAAAAGCCAGTAATTTTATTTTTCGAGTGGTGCCTATACATTAACGAATCTACGTACAGTATATACTGCTGCGTTTAAGGTGATTATTTTGCATTAGTTGTTAGAAGTTAGTCATAATTAATCTTGGGGTAGTTACCGGTTAGTTATGACTTTTTGATAATGCTAGATGATACGTAGTTTGTTTTGAACACGTGACCCGGTATCAGTATCCCGATGGATGTTTCAATAAATTACACCTTATTTCTAAATTGTTCACATACAGGTGACTCTCGATTGCTCGAACTCCGATCTCTCGAAGTGAACCCCCGGTCCCGTTTTTTTTCTTCTATATAACTAAGCAAATTTACTTCCTATCTCTCGAACTTCCGATCTTTCGAAGTTCTCTATTTCTCGAACCAAGACCTGGGTCCCGTTACACACATTTCATCGTTTTTTACTCTCTATCTCTCGAAGTTTTGATTGCGCGTGTGCATGCCAATCAAGCGTAAAATTAATGCAGCTTGGACTTACCTGGATAACGGTGAACGCCTCGGGCTGGCATGTAGGTGTTAATTGGGTGTTTACATAGATGACACTATACCTGTGAGCATCCGAGTGTTTATATAATTAATTGGTTACAATTGGTAAACTATAAACGAATTGCTTCATAACTTATTTTGACTTGACAGCGAGACGATAATTTTTAGAAAATAATTTAAGAGACATGTCAATAATTTTTCATAGATTATGAAGGTTTATTAGAATTTACATAATCCCAGTATGACAAACACTGCACAAGAAATCCTATCTGAAGAACTGAATACCCATTTAATATGAGAAATCTGGTGAAGGACACGATGAAGCCCGGAGGGTAGCCACACCGACGATTGCTATTCAGGTTTCATGTTATCATGAAATGAGAACAAATAAATACTGAAACTTAAAGAGATCGTTTTATTTATTCAAAATACGATCATTGTAGTGAATTACCTGTAAAATACGAATAAAAACGTGCAATAACATTATCGACATGTGCTTCCGGTATTTATAATAGTAGAACAATGATGATCGGAACTGAAAATTCCGGATTTTATTCACTTTCTATCTCTCGAACCCCTCAATCTCTCGAACTTTTCTTGCGGTCCCTTGAACTTCGAGAGATCGAGAGTCACCTGTATCTTAAACGCTCCTTTGACTATTTAAATCATTATTTTAAATTCTATAATGTTCAAAACCTTTCATTGGCGAGTTCTATTTTGGGGCAATTATCTCTTAACCGAAATATAACTGAATATTCCTGGAAGTCACTCCTTACTGGCTGTATGCAGAATAGGTGAAAAATATATGTTATGAAGAATCGAAGTGCTCTTCTCATGAAAAAAAATAATAATTTGTAGGAATCATAATCTTTTGGCATTGGATTACCTTTTTTCATCTCTCTGGATCTCACGGAGAGAAAATTCTTCCAATCTTGGGCGGCAGCTTTTTCTATAACTTCTTTGTTTTCAGACTTCCCAGGCAGGTAAATTAAATCCTTTTCGAGACGTATCGGCCTTAAAAAAATATTGAAAGTTTTCTTTACCCCTCAATTACAAAGTGCATCTTCGAATTCCGTAGGGAGAAATAAACCCATTTTGTGTATTATTTTGTTTCAGTTGAAAACTTGAAATGTTCTGTCTGAATATTCTCACTCATCTACGTATAATTTTTGAAGGATAAATCATGATAAAATTGAAAATCTAAGGGGAAGTATTCGAGGTGATTGCACAAAATGCGTGATGTCACAAAAATTAAGAGCATTACTATTTCCCAGATCGCAAATATGTAAATGCTTAGTTTTAAAAGTCGCATTACAAATGGGTTCATGCATAATACATGTATTTATATGACCGTTTTATAAAGATGTACAAATGCAATTGTATAAGGTTCGATCATTTATTAGATTCCATTCCGCCGTATGATTGTTAATCAAACAATCTATCAAACAGCCGTACAAGAAATAAAACACGAGCGCAGCTTAATTTTTTGGATTAAATATGGACAAAAATAAAGACTTTATTATGCTGAATGTGCACATTGTACAGACCTACGGCTCACGATAAAAAAAAAAAAAACAAAAACAAGAGGCCCAAGGGCCTTAATGGTCACCTGAGTACAATACAACAATTTAGAGGATCCATAAACTGATAAATGAAGCTTTGTTGCCCAACAGCAAGAAAAATAGTATGATTAGCATCAACAAAATAATTGGTCTAGTATCTATCTGCCCCCCCCCCTCCTCCAATTTATCACTATTCCCATGCAGACTATTAACATAACGTCCATTATTTAACCCCTATTATTCCTTCTCACAATGGCCTCTCTTGGCCAGTGAAGAACATTTAAAAAGATAAGTTATTTTTGTCTCATTTTTATTCATCTATTATTTCCAAGTCATTAAAACTATAAAAGTACTTTTTTTATTATACAATAAATTTTCTTGCATAATTCTCTTATTCTATTAAGCTTTCAAATACATTATGTACAATGATTAATTATCAAAGGTGAATGGCTAAGGGGAATAACTTTGCTCAGTAGAATACAAGTTAATAGAGCCCTGGCCAGGACCAGAAAACTTGACTAAATGGTCCAGGTGTTCAAAATTCTGGTAAAAATACCCTTGCATATTAAAACTTTTACTCTGTTTGCCTTAAACATCCAGAGAAGCACAGAAGATTTTCAAAGAAATGCCTTTTCACCATATTATTAAATAAACAAAGCCCCATCCTTACACCAGAACATCTGACCCATTGGCCACAAACTCACAATTCTGAAAGAAGCACCCTTTCTCATCATAACTATACACTTGTTTCTTTAGTTTATAACCAGTAGTAGATAAAAAAAAATTTGGAAGAAATTATGCATTTTCACTATATACATGTAATCAATAGAGCTCCCCCCCCCCACCCACCCACCAAAACCCCTAACCCAGGGGCCATGAATTTCACAATTTTGGAAGAGGCATTCTTCCTTATCATAACCATACACTTCCTTTGTTTGAAAAATACTCAGGAGCAGAGAAGAAGATTTTCAAAGAATTCATGCCTTTTCCCTATATAATCAATAGAGCCCCCCCCCCCCAACACCGGAACCCCTGACCCTGGGGCCATGAATTTCACAATTTTGGAAGAGTCACTCTTGCTCATCATAACTATATACTTACATGTAGTTGTTTATTTAATACCCAGGAGCTGAGAAGAAGATTTTCAAAGAAATAATGCACTTTCACTATATGATCTATATAGCCCCGCCCTAGCACCAGAACCCCTGACCCTTGGGCCATGAATTTCACAATTTTGGTAGGGGACTCAATGCTTATCACAATGATGCCAACAGTTTGACTGCTTGATGTCCAGGAGTAAAGAAGAAGATTTTTAAAGATTGCATTAATTTTGGTGGTTTTAGCCCCACCCCTCGGGCCCCAGGGGGGCAGGGACCATGAAATTCACAATTTTGTTCCCCTTCACCCATAGATGCTATATGCCAAATTTAGTTGAAATTGGCTGAGCGGTTTCAGAGAAGAAGCTAAAAATGTTCAAATGTTAACGCACATCGCACGACGCACGCCGACGGACAAAAACGGATAGCAATAGGTCACCTGAGTGACTCAGGTGACCTAAAAAAAAAACATACAATCAATCAATCTATCCTGTTGTTGTCCATCCTGTTACGTGTACATTTATAACAGTAAAGAGAATTTTTATTACAGGAAAAACTAATACTACATAAAATGAAGATCTGAGACCTACCTTGTCATTAATCTAGCAATTAATTTTCGTACAGTTTTTTTATGAAGTAGCACATAAAATGAATACACCCTGAGTGAGGAAAAATTGGTTCAAATATATATGTTAAAACATTAAAAGTGATTTTGTAACAGGAAAGACATACACTGTAACAGTCATATTGTAACAGTTGGATACATTTTCCTAAAATCAGAAAAAAAAAATGTCGACTTTAATTTGTCATATTTAATATTATTATCATATTAATACTCCGTAATATTCCTTTTATTTTTTGTTCTTTTTTTTTCAATTAAAAAAATCCCTTTGTGGGACGTGGAGACCGGTCCTTCGGATGAGACCGGATAAATCGAGGTCCCGTGTCGCAGTAGGTGCTGGCACGAAAAAGACCCCTCCCTGCTCAATGGTCGTAAGTGCCGAGTATAGGACAAAATTTGCAGCTCTCCACCGGCAAGTGGTGACGTCTCCATATGAGTGAAAAATTCTCGAGAGGGACGTTAAACAACATACAAACAAACAAATCAATTTAAAAAAGATAATTCTTTATAGTAAAGGATTTCTTAATATAAGATTGTAACAGGAAAGACAGGGATTGTTATAGAAAAGACATATATGCATAAGCAAGCTTTTTTTCTAAATGTAAATCCAGTTTTGTTTTGTATTGAATATGTAATTCAGTAATAATTCTAGTTATAACTGTCAAATGGTAAAACTATTAAACATAATGTTGATCAGTTTCAAAATCGTCAAAAATTATGTCACTCTGACTTCTGTTTCAATGAAAAACTATTACCGGTTCTTTTTTTTTGTCATTCTTTCACATTCTAGTTTGAACAAATTTTATAATTATTTTTGCACCTCTTAATAGCGAAACTTGTATTATTTTATCTTAACAGGAAGGACAACATTTTTAGGAGAATCAGATCTTTGATCTCTTCTTACTCTGTAATCAAATAATTTCTAGGTGGGAGTTCCGTGTTTTTGTGTTCTTCAGATATGATAAATTTGTTGATTTTCCTGAGATTTTATTTCTGCGGATTTTGATAATGACTGACTTATAAATTACAAAATTATCAAAATCGTGTTCGATAAGGAATTTCCATGAATATGATCTGAGTATTTTAACATTATTTAAACAAATTAGATTCTGATCATTCATAGATAACAGATAAAGAGACGGTGTTTGAACTTCAGCGAACAGTTGCATAGCACGGTATGTGCATAATCATTCAACCTTTTTAAGTTGATCTTTTAATATTTCCAGTTCTATTTGTTTTCTCTGAGATAACACTTTGAAAGTTAGTTGAGTTGATTTCTTGATCATTCTACCGGAATGTAAATTTCACCGAGCGAAAGGTCAGGAGCTAAGAAGGCCTAATATGCATGTAATTATCGTGCGGCTGTCTTTGTGTCCGACGCTAAGGAGGCCTAAAATGCATGTAATTCTCGTGCTGCTGTCTATGTGTTTGATGTCAGTGGGCGGGGTCTATTGAAATTGATATGCGAGGCCTCGTGTAATTTAAATCTATTAGTCTACGTTTTTAAAATCTAAATTTACAATTTTATTTCACAATGAAATGGAAATATAAGGAATCACTGTCTATTTAGTAGAGTATGCCAGGGCATCAACGATAGTTGGAAACGTGGAATAATTTGCATAACGGGCGAAATCGTTTACTACTAGACAGTGATTCCTTAATTAACCCCGGATCGTAAGTTTATTTCTCTTGTAGTTCCTTTCGGGTTAAAACATAATAAAACGTCCGCCTCTACAGCTATACAAACATGTTCTTCACTAGTGTAAAAAGAGATACGATTGAACAAATTTTTCACGGAAATGCATTATATACATGTACATTGTTGAGTTTAAAAATTAAGCCGCTAAATATGTTGTTGGTATATGTAACTTAGAAATACCACATAATTATATCAGGTATAGTAATCTGGGGACTGTGAGCTAGTAAGCAAATGTTTCAAGATTATGAAATAATTTTTTGGGGGGGGGGGGATTCGTCCCGTGTTTCCCCCTTTACAATAAGTGTAAATGATTAGAAGTCCCCCCCCCCCCCAGTTTTTTCAGTCGTATTAATTAAAGTGAGCTAAAGGATTGAAAATATTTAAGGTACACAAGTTAAATGAAGAGCGACTGCATTTATTTACATAGATAAACAAGCGATCCTTTATGGCTCTATCAAATACATTTAATGACATACGTGGATACCCAGTGCACCATGAATGTGCTAATGCCAATGTCGATACTGGATTCCGGAAGGCAGCGCCCATATGCATTGCTAGGATTGATGAAAATTCGGAGGAGAGGATCATTCATTTCTTCTTTGAAAACTAAAACAGCAAATATGTATTTCTGCAGCTTGAAAAAAAACTCAAAACATAAAAAACAATTCAATATAATAAAGCTCACATTATAAAAAAAAAACAAAACAAATAACACTGCAATACAAGCGTAAAATAGTTTTCATCATCCGAATCCAAATATCACAAACAGGGCAGCGAGGTTTACGGAATTTCTATTTTTCAGCTTCAGAAGTGGGTAATTTTGTTTGATTCTATGTACCGAAAAGGCTACTTTAAAAATTCAAATGCATTTCAGCTGAAATCTCAAATTGCAAATATAATTTGGAGATATACATATATATATATATATATATATATATATAAAAAGAATGGCTGTCAAGCTTGCATCTGACTTGATTTCGTTAGGTATTTAATGAAACAAGTGTTTTGCATTATAACCATCTTATAATCATCAAATAAAACATTCACATGCATATGACAAGATAAGGAGAACCTGTAATAGTTTTGACCAAAGCGTTGAAATCGTTGGTCTTTTGATCGTTGAAAAACACAGCAATTTCTCCAGATATTGGTTTGGCTCTAATTTTTCCTGGAAGAAAAATCGACTAAAATGTATATAATCACTGTCTCAATAGCTCAGATTTGAACTCGATGTTGTTCTTTGTTGCCTTGTCAATTCTTATTATAGCAAGATATGCTGCAAAACAAAATTGAAATATTTATACTTTGAAGGCGGAACGTTCTTCTTCACAACTGCAGAATTTGTGATTAACACCTGTTCAGTGCTTACCTGCTTTTTTAGATTTGTATAATTATCATTATCAAAAATTTTATAAAAACCAGAAGTCCCTGATGAGACTGTAGCTCTACTGGTTTGTACTTAAAAGTAGCACTTGGACTTGAAACTTTGCAACAGCAATAACTAGAGTAATGATCTTTGTTGTAGTCTCTTTTTGTTTTATTGAGATTTTTGCAGTATTAAGATTTACTGCAATCAGACTAAATCTATGGGAGGATTAGTCTTTTAAAAGAATTTTACAGAAATTTCAATTTTAGTAACCATGACAACATCATTCAACCAAATCAAAAAACAATAAAGACAATTTTCTATCATAGTGTAGTCTACTTGTGTGTCAAGTTATACTGAAATCATACCAAAACTGTAGGAGGAATAGGGTTTTAAGAGTTTCACAGAAATTTCTGTTTTTAGTAACCATGGCAACACCGTTCATTGAAATCAAAAATCGATATATAGAATTATGTATCATAGTCTAGTCTACCTCTGTGCTAAGTTATAATGAAATCAGATCAAAACTGTAGGAGGAGTAGCATTTTTTAAGTATTTCAAGGAAATTTCTATTTTTAGTAACCACGGCAACACCGTTCATCGAAATCAAAAACCGATATACACATTATGTGTCTTAGTGTAGTCTAATTGAGTGCTAAGTAAAACTTAAATCGGACCAAAACTGTAGGAGGAGTAGTGTTTTAAAAATATTTCAAGGAAATTTCTATTTTTAGTAACCATGGCAACACCGTTCATCGAAATCAAAAACCGATACACAGAATTATGTATCTTAGTGTAGTCTACTTGTGTGCTAAGTTATATTGAAATCAGACTAAAACTGTAGGAGGAGTAGCGTTTTGAGAAATTGTTTACAGACGGACGGACAGACAGACAGACGGACGGACGACGGACACTTTATTATCGCATAAGCTCTTCTGGTCTCTGACCAGTAGAGCTAATAAGGATGTAAAATATTATTATGTATTTGGCTAAAAGAGAGAGCAGATGCTTACTCTAGAGAGAATAAAAATATACATAACCGTTGGCCACGAGGGGGTTGATCTTTTCACCTGGACGGTTCCAAGAAAACGATTCATTAGAATGCAGTTGTTTAATCGTTTATCAAAAGTTACATTGGTTAGGATGAAGGGACAACCAATAGTATTGTAGTGACCATAGGTCAGCTGTTGGTATGAATTAGTTACAACATATAAAATTTAAAGATTGGAAATTATATTTTAATGTGCATTAGGAAATTAAAGAGTGTTGGAGGACAGAATAATAATTATTAAAATTCAAATATAAAGTTATTATTGCAAATTTTGAAGGAATTACAAATATGGAGGTGTGCGGATACAGGGGTATAAAAATGCGGGGACGGACCCAATTTAGTCAGAAACTGGATTGTGTCTGGCTATGCTTGCATTTTACACAGGTGAGATAATTTTTAGACTTACCATGAACCATGGGTCTAGACCTTCATCTGAATTTCTTAGACTATAAGCACTTGGGCCGAAACTGGTAATAATGCAGCAAATCTTTAGTGAAAACTATTTAGCCATTTTCATAATAATTTCAGGATTTAAGAAAAGTTTCAATATATGACCACATAGGGACTTAATCCCAGAGGCGTCAAATAAGTTGTACAGGGCTACAAGTAGCTACTCTGTTATCAAACAAGCTGCCTGTTACCTGTCCATTAATTCCAAATATTCAATAGTTATGGCCAAGGTTAGAGTTATTTTTCTTTCAAAAGTGAATGAAACTCTAAGATCAAGATCAAATCAAGTCTTAATATTGTTGGTACCCAAGGGGGGGGGGGGGGGTGTTGCTAAAACGCGGAACGGAAAGCGGAACGGAACGGAAAACGGAAAATTTAATGTCAAGTTTTTCAATTCAGACATAGGGAGCAATTTTCTTTATCTAATACATGTAGTTCGTATCTACATATAATTAATAGTTACCGTAACAATGTGATTTATTTATGATTTTTTTTTCCTCAGAACATTAGCATATACATGCATTTGTCAATAAAATACACACTAATTAGACTGCATCCCAATTATCTATCAGAATGTCTCACTTATCATGCGCGGATCTAGAGGGGGGGGGGGGGTCCGGACCCCCCCCCCCCCCCCCGTGAAATTTGCAGTTATAACATGTATAAACCAAACCGATTAAAAGTGACCATGTGCCCCCCCCCCTCTAGAAAACGCCCCCTCTCCTCGAAAACGCGGATCTAGGTCTGAAAGGTCATAGGATGAAGCTTTAGAAGTCAACGACTAACCCCCACCCCCACGAAACAGGTTTTTCACGTTTGCAATCTAATTAAAATTAGATGTTCCGAAAACGATACCGCTTCTCAAACGGATTCTGAACATCTAATTTTAATGAGATTGTCACCTTTGGGAAAGGGAGTTTACGTTTTTTTTTGTTTTGTTTTGTTTTTTGCTTTTGTTGTTGTTGTTTTTGCTTGTCAAGAAATTTCTATTTTTATATTTGACTGAGGTGAACCCCTCCCCCCCCCCCCCCGGTAAAAAAATTCCTGGATCCGTGCATGCTTATCACTCATCCAAATCTGAGTTTTAAACCAGAAATCTCTGACGAGACTGTAGCTCTACTGGTTGTATTTATAAAGGAAGATAAAAGTAGCACTTGGACTTGAAACTTTGCAACAGCAATAAACAGAATAATGATCCTTGGTTAAGTCTCTTTTGTGGCAAGATTTATTATAACATCAGACTAAAACTATAGGAGGAGTAGCCTTTTAAAACAATTTTACAGAAATTTTGATTTAAGTTACCATGGCAACATCATTCAACAAAATCAAAAAACAATAACACCAATTATGTATCTCTGTAGTCTACTTGTATGCCACATTATACTGAAATCAGACAAAAAGTGTAGGAGGAGTAGCGTTTTGAAAGTATTTCAAGAAAATTTCTATTTTTAGTAACCATGGCAACACTGTTCATCGAAATCCGAAACTGGTATAGAGAATTATGTATCTCAGTGTAGTCTACTTGTGTGCTAATTAGTTTTACTAAAATCAGACCAGAACTGTAGGGGTAGCATTTTGAAGGTATTTCAAGGAAATTTCTATTTTTAGTAACCATGGCAACAATGTTCATCGAAATCAGAAAATCAATATAAAGAATTATGTATCTTAGTGTAGTCTACTTGTTTGCCAAGTTATACTGAAATCAGATCAAAACTGTAGGAGGAGTAGCATTTTGAAAGTATTTCACAGAAATTTCTATTTTTAGTAACCATAGCAACATCGTTCATCGAAATCAAAAACCGATATACAGAATTATGCATCTTAGTATAGTCTACTTGTGTGCCAAGTTATATTGAAATCAGATCAAAACTGTAGGAGGAGTAGCATTTTGAAAGTATTTCACAGAAATTTCTATTTTTAGTAACCATGGCAACACCGTTCATCGAAATCAAAAACCGATAAAAAGAAATATGTATCTTAGTATAGTCTACTTGTGTGCCAAGTTATATTGAAATCAGATCAAAACTGTAGGAGGAGTAGCATTTTGAATGTTATTCACAGAAATTTCTATTTTCAGTAACCATGGCAACACCGTTCATCGAAATCAAAAACCGATACACAGAATTATGTATCTTAGTGTAGTCTACTTGTGTGCCAAGTTATATTGAAATCAGATCAAAACTGTAGGAGGAGTAGCATTTTGAATGTTTTTCACAGAAATTTCTATTTTTAGTAACCATGGCAATACCGTTCATCGAAATCAAAAACCGATACACAGAATTATGTATCTTAGTGTAGTCTACTTGTGTGCCAAGTTATACTGAAATCAGACCAAAACTGTAGGAGGAGTAGCATTTTGAAAAATTGTTTACAGACGGACAGACAGACAGACAGACAGACGGACGGACGACGGACACCTTACTATCGCATAAGCTCTTCTGGTCTCTGACCAGTAGAGCTAAAAATGGCTTATTCGTCAAAGACAAAATTGTCAGTATTGATTATGAAAGACAGAGTATACATGTATATACATTTGTGTTAGAGAAAACGATCACTGGCATTAAGAAAACAATTTAAAAAAAAAGTTTATTACAACTACAGGAGTGTTGATGAAATCCACAGGGACCTGAAACGGAGATTTAAGAAAGATAGCATACATGTATAAATGACCAAATAGTGCAAAATAGCTTAAATTGATTACACGGAATAACGTCAAAATGAAATTGATGGGGAAATTACATATTTTCGCAAAAACATATAGAGTTGTTATTTATATTTAAGTATTGGGGGGGGGGGGAGGGGCGGGGGTTACAGAGATGTACGTTATCCACACTTAAGGAGCATGGGTACATATGCATTGAAAATTATGGAATTTTTCGCTCATATGGCTCATAAGGATATCGAGTACCTGCCGTTCATATTAATCAGAGTGATCTTCAATAAATTTCTCCAACGTATCCATATTTTACCACAACATGATACATGTGTATGTACAGCATTATATATTTTCTGTTCCGTTTTCCGTACCCTGTGCTTTGTCTATGTTCAGACATCTTCATAAATAAGAGAATGAACATGACTAAATCAACTCGTATTTTAATAATTAAGGATTAAATATGAAAAATTTATATGATGTATACTGTTTCTGGTATTATTTATATATCTTAAGTGATTTAACCTTGAATAATATTTTCCGTTTTCCGTTCCGCGTTTTAGCAACACTCCCCAAGGGGGGATCTTGTCAGAAGGAATACACATGTGAAATATGAAAGCCCTAGTTCCAACCATTCAAAAACGTTAGGTCAAGATAAAAGCATTTCAAAAGTAGATCAAACTCCCAGGGTCAAGGACAAACATATTAGTACCAAATGAAAGGTCTTATCACAACGAATTAACATGTGAAGTATGAAAGCCCTAACACCAACCGTTCAAAATTAATGGCCAAGATTAAAGTTTGGTAAAATGTTTGGGAAAAAATTGGTCTAACTCGAAAGTCCAAATCTTTGGTACCCCAAGAAAGGTCTTCATGAAAAAAATGAAAGCCCTAGCTTCAGTTGATCGAAAATGTTTTACAGACAAACAGAAGTACGTACGGAAATACCCTAAACTAAATAAAATCTCTCTAAACATTAAGTCTTGGGTGTAAATCACGTCGCTGAATATCCATTTCTATCCTTCTTAAGGTATGTCTCTCGTGACATTACTTATTTCAAGGATTTTTATGCCCCGCCATGAATATGGCTGGGGCATATAGTGTTTGTCATGTCCGTCTTCCAACCTTCCGTCTGCCCTTCCGTCACAGTTTGCTTTTAGCTCTGTTCAAAGCTTAGTTTCAAAGAAACTATCCAAGATATTTTATCAAACTTCACATGCTGATAGATATTGATAAGAGCTATGGACCTGCATCAACATTTTTGACCTTGACCTTTCATTTGACCTTGACCTCACTTTTCTTAAATTAGTGTTTAGCTCGGTTTGAAAGATACCATTCAAGATAGTGTAATCAAACTTCATATGTTGATACATACTGATGAAAGCTATTAAACTGCATCAACATTTTTTTTTACCTTGACCTTTCATTTGACCATGACCTCACTTTTCTTAAATTATTGTTTAGCTCATTTTAAAAGATACCATTCTAAATAGTGTAATCAAACTTCATATGTTGATATATACTGATGTAAGCTATTCAACTGCATCAACATTTTTTGACCTTGACCATTCCTTTGACCTCACATTTCTTAAAGAAGTTTTTGCTTGTATTTTGTTTAACGTCTCTCTCGAGAATTTTTGACTCAAAGGAAGACGCCACCACTTGCCGGTGGAAAGCTGCAAATTTTGTCCTATACTCGGCACTTACGGCCATTGAACAGTGAGGGAGCTTTTTCGTGCAAGCACCTACTGCGACACGGGACCTCGGTTTTTACGGTCTCATCCGAAAGACCGGTCTCCACTTCCCACAGGGGGATTCGAACCCGCGACATAAGGATCAACTCCTTACGCCGCGACTCTAGAGCAGACGCTCTAACCATTCCTTTGACCTTGACCTCACTTTTCTTAAATTAGTGTCAAACTTCATATGCTGATACATACTTATGTAAGCTATTCAACTGCATCAATATTTTTTACCTTGACCTTTCATTTGATCCATGACCCCACTTTTAAATTAGTGTTTAGCTCATTTAAAAGATACCATTGAAGATAGTATAATCAAACTTCACCGTTCACGGTAGCTCAGTCGGTAGAGCGCTCGCTTCGTGATCGGGAGGTCGTGAGTTCGAATCTCAGCCGCGACTGACCTAAGTCGATAAAAATTGGGTAGCAACTGTTCCTTCGCCATGCGCTCGGCACTTTGAAGTGAAAGTTGCGGGTCCTTCGGATGAGACCTTAAAAACCGAGGTCCCGTGTCACGGCGGGCGTTGGTACGATAAAGATCCCTCACTGCTCAATGGCCCTGAGTGCCGAGTAAAGGTCAAAATTTGAAGCCCTTCACCGTATATGGTGACGTCTCTATGTGAGTGCAAAATTCTCGAATGGGACGTAAAACAACATACAATCAATCAATTATAATCAAACTTCATATGTTGATACATACTGATGTAAGCTATTCAAGTGCATCAACATTTTTTGACCTTGATCATTTTTTGACCATGACCTCACTTTACTTAAATAAGAGTTTAGCTCAGATTTAAAGAAATCATTCAAGATATTTTTATCAAACTTCATATGCTGATACATACTGATGAGAGCTTTTCAACTGCATCAAAATTTTTTGACCTTGACCTTTCCTTTTGACCTTGGCCTTACTTTTCTTAAACTAGTGTTTAGCTTAGTTTTAACCATTCAATAAAGTGTTATCAAACTTCATATGCTAATACATACTGATGAGAGCTATTCAACTGCATCAACATTTTTTGACCTTGACCATTCTTTTGACCTTGACCTCACTTTTCTTAAATTAGTGTCAAACTTCATATGCCGATACATACTTCTGTAAGCTATTCAATTGCATCAACACTTTTTGACCTTGACCTTTCCTTTGACCTTGACCTCACTTTTCTTAATTTGTTTAACTCAGTTTCTAGAAAAGATTCATATTTTTTTCATCAAACTTCATATGCTTATACATACTGATGTAGCCTTTTCAACTGCAACATTTTTTTTTACCTTGACCTTACTTTTGACCTTAACTTCATTTATTTTAAATAAGTGTTTAGCTCAGTTTTAAATAAACTCTTTAAAATATATTTTTATCAAACTTAAGTATGCTGTTACGTATTTGTGAGAAGTATTCAACTGCATCAAAAACATTTGACCTTGAACTTTCCTGTGACCTTGACATTTTTCTTAGATTTTCATTTTGCTTAATTTTAAAGAAACCATTTAAGATATATTTATATAAGTTTATGCACTTATACATAAATTGGCGAGAATTTATCGTCTATATCCAACTTTTTAGATTTCAATTTCAATTTTAAAGAAACTATTAAAGATATTCTCATCAAATTTTGTACACTTATACAAATTTTCAGGTTGCATTACTAATATACCCTCGGCTGGGCATTCATGTCCTATGGACATACAGCGCTATGACAACAGTATTCGCGATTTTTCAAAATGGCGGACGTAAACACGACGCGCTTCGTAAAAATAAATAATAAATTGTGAAACAATTAACAGACTTACCTTTATTAGTACTTGGTGAGATGGCCCTTAGACTTGATTACAGCTAATAGTCGACGGGGAATGGATTCGTACAGAGATTTGATATAGTTTTCATCGAAGGAATTCCAGATGTGTAAAATCGTATCAACCAATTCTTCAGGAGCCTTAATATTTGGAGCTCGATTTTGCAGATTTCGTTTGATTTTTAGCCATAAATTCTCTATAATATTAATGTCCGGTGATTGTGCTGGCCATACAATTGTAGGAATATTATTTTGTTGTTTGTAATCTTGAGTAATCCGAGCTCTATGGACGGGGGCATTGTCGTCTTGAAAACGATAGGTTTTGTTGAGGAAATGTCGGACAATGACAGGCCAAAGTTGATCTTCTAAAATGGATATGTATTTGACTGCATTAATATTTCCACTAATCATGCAAAGTGTACCTACCCCGTGGTAGGTGATGCATCCCCACACCATAACCGAAAGCCTTCTCTGCCGAGGGGGGCACATGCACTGCGGCAAGTAGGACTCTTTAGATGCTCTCCACACATACACTCTATGATTTTCTCCTAAAACTATTTGACTTTCATCGGAAAATATGATAGTGTTCCAATAATTATTTATTGTGAGTTTTCTTTTCTCTAAACACCAGGCAACACGCCTTTTTCTGTTGATCTCGGAAACGACCATTTTTTTTCTAACAATTCGTCGCTTAAATTCGTGATCACGCAAAAATCTTTGGACTGTCCGTGGGTGAACAGAGTCATTAGCATCCCTGCTTTCATTAAATTCGTTAGTAATGTCCCTTAAAACCTGTCCTCTGTTAGTTTTAGTATGTCTTATTATCCAGTTTTGATCCCTTTTTGACAGCTTCCGAGAGCGTCCTTTTCTTTTCAAGGTTCTGACTTCACCAGTCAACAAATATTTTTTTCCAAATAGATCTGATGGTTGATTCAGGTATTTGTAATAAATTCACTATTACCGATGTTTTTGCCCCTCCAGTTTCATGTCCACAATTATTTTTTTGACATCATTTGATATTTCTGTTGATTTCCTACCCATCGTAATCCCCCGTTTGTTTACATGAAATTCCAGACAGCAGACGATAAAAAAATATATATAACGTCACTTCCGATGTGAAGACAACTCTGTAAAAATTTGGGATGTCAACACGGCATTTAATTAGAGTTATTGCCCATTCCCCGAGCGAAGCAAACAGCGAGAACGACGCCATTGCGTAAAAATCGCGAATACTTTTGTCATAGCGCTGTATTTCTAGTTTGAAAAGTATATTTAGATATGTACATGTACTCATATAGCATAACCCATGTTATAACAATGCCTCGATCATCATTGTTTGATATTCCTTGAAACTAGTGTGAGTTTCCTACGCAATAAATGTTTTCATAAATATCCAGTTTCTAGTTTAACATTTTTTTTTATATTCTTTCAAGTAAAAGATATCAAATTAAAATCAAAATGGTTGTTTGTTTGCTACGAATGACTGTTTATGTGTAACATTCCATTCGGCAATTCATCACTCATATAGAGACGTCAGCGTTTCGGTAGAGTGCTTCAAATTTTGTCTTACATATATTGCGCTTATGGCAATAGCAGTATATGATCTTTAACTCCTGCCGTGACACGGGGCCTCGGATTTTAAGGTCTCATCCGAAAAGACCCGTAATTTTCACTTTCAATACCGGGCGCTTGTCGAATGAACAGTCGCTATTACGTTAAGGTCATCCGCAACGTATAAATCCATATACTTTACAATGTTCCTCTCCCACTGATACAGTGTAATCTTCCAAGATTTCCTTCAATTAAAATTCTTGTACCAACAAAAAATAGCATACATTACCACGATTTTAAACAGATACGTATTGACGTAAAATATTTGTGTTTTTATAGAAAAAAAAAGACAAAAATATAGTTTTAGATGGTCTTTCCTCAAAACTAGATTCAGAGGTGTACATAATTACTAGGCATCATAAATCCCCAAAACGTCCTTCAATTATTGGAACTCTTATATCATACAGGGACAAGAAAACATTGATGTAACCATCAATTGTCGCCCGGGAAATAAATAAAGTAAACAATGGAAATGAGTCTTGATCATCAAACCGCTTCGATATGTGTGAAAAAGGCATGCGTCTAAATGATGGAGACGATAGTAGAGAATATTTTGAAAACTTATAGTCGGATGAAAATCGAACAAAAACGATACCCTTTTAAACTTTATCAATTCCTCAAGTAAATGTTGGCTACATAAAATATAATTTGAAACCAGACACATGCATCACCTATTTTCAAAAATGTCTTTCACTTTAAGATTATAAAACACGAACTGTGTAAAGTACGTTTTTACGTTTTTATGCGATAAGTAAAATTCGATGTTCTAAAAAAGGGACCTGTCGTTTTTTAGATAGTAAATGATAAGCAACTTTATATTTTTAATATGAAAAACATATATATTTTTACAGATTCACTTTATGGAAGTAAATATATTGTGTATCTCGTAATTTATAAAGGGAAAGAACATTCTGATTAACAATCTTTTTAATGTTTAGAAAACCTTTAATTCTGAATAACTTCTCCCACCTCAATCCCCATATACCAACACTTAAACTTATATGTATAGAGCAGCCCGGTCCTCCGGGCTGCAATAAGAATAAAAATGACGATGCTAAAAACTACGTTGAGTTAGTCCTAATAAGTATTAGGTTTGACGCGGCACCTGGACCTTCCAATCACAGTGCAAACACCCAAGCAATACGCTACACTGTACCAAGACCGGTTGAATGCAGCAGATTGCTGAACTGGGCCCTTAGAGTGTGTAAATGAAGCGTAGGTCATACAAACCTATTCTCAAAATATCTAGGATTTTAAATTACATACCTTGAACATTATGAGTCCCCAGATGTAGAGGGTTAATGTATTTTGGGCTTAGAGTGTACGTTTATATGTAAATTCACGTATATTCAATAAGGCACCGTCCTAGCCCCTTATTTAAGAGCTTTGAATTTCTCAATTTATAAATAGTGGCACCTTTGCCAACCATAAACCATGAACTGATTCATCTCCTAATTAATATGGAGGAGGGGGAGGAAATGGGCTTTTAAAATGTATGCTTGTACACTAGGTCATAGATGAGCCCAACATCAGAGACCCTGGGACCTGCAATTGAACAATTTTGAAAGAGGGCTCAAAGCTTTTTCTTTAGCTATATAATCATTAGAACCTCGCCCTTACACCAGAACCCATGACCCAGGGGCCATGAATTTCACAATTTTGGAAGAGGCACTCTTCCTTCTCATGTCTAGAAGTACTTAGTTCATCGGCTTAATACCCAGGAGCAGAGGAGAAGATTTTTATAGTTAATGCATTTTTACTATATGATCATTAGAGTCCCGCTCTAGCGACAGAACCCGTCACCCTGGGGCCACAAATTTCACTTTTTTGGTAGAGGGTTCAATGCTTATTATTACAATCATGCCAACAGTTTGACGGCTTGATGTTCAGGCGTAATGAAGATTTTTAAAGATTGAATTAATTTTGGTGGTTTTAGCACCACCCCTAAGGCCACTGGATGTCCATGAAATTCAAAATGTTCCCCTCCACCAATAGATGCTATATGCCAAACTTTTGTTGAAATTTGTTCAGCGGTTTCAGAGAAGAAGCTTAAAATGTTTAAATTTTAACGCACGTCGCACGACGAACAAAAATGGATGGCAATTAGTCACCTAAGTGACTCAGGTGACCGTAAAATCGGAGAGGGCTTCATTATAGCAGCTACTTACTGGTTGACAAGTTGGTTGACAAGTGATGATCACTTCTCTTAACCACCTGATGCTACCTTTGGAATTTCGAGGGTTCCGTGTTTTATTTCATGTTCACCGATTCATATTGTTCGTAGATTTTTGAGATCGATCACTCGAGTGGTAAAGATTTTTAAGATCGCATTAATTTTTATGAATATGACCCCACCGAGGTACATGTAGATACAAATAAAATTCACACTTTCTGGCCGTGATAGTAGCTCAGTGGGTAGAAGGCTCGCACCCTGATAGGAAGGCCGTGTGTTCGAATAAGGGCCGCGACTGACCTAAGTCGAGAAAAAATAGGTAGCAACTGTTCCTTCGTCAAGCGATCGGCAATTTGAAGTGAAAGTTGTGGGTCATTCGGATGATTACTTAAAAGCCGAGGCCCCGTGTCACGGTAGGCCTTAGCACAATAAAGAACCTCACTGCTCAATGGCACTGAGTGCCGAGTAAAGGTCTAAATTTGAAGCCCTACACCGGTATATGGTGACGTGTATAACACCTGGGTTCAATGACTTTGAAATGTAATGCATTAAATTACAATTACTTAGATTTTTACCATAACAATTACCATTACTCTCATTTAGAGAAGTATTTAATTAAATTACAATTACTTTGTTTAAATAATGGATTACATTACACATTACATTTTATGAGATAAACATAAAATAACTTCCTCACATTTTGTGCTCGGTCAATATGCTTTAATTTCCTCAGGTCTATAAGTCAAAGTGGTATTTTGTATTCACTTATCATGTTCATTTAGTTTACCAATTAATCTACACTTAACAAAGAAAGTGGATAGGAACACTTTTGTTCAGTCTTTGATGTTAGTTCCTCTGTGTGTGTGTTTTGGTTTTTTTTTTTTTGAATAAGTGATAAACATTTCATAATATACGTTTTTAGTAATCATATTTAATTAACTGATAAGATAACGCTATAGATTTAAAATAAAAAGTATATATTAATAATTTTATGAATTAGCACCTGTAATTAGCTAGGCAGTCAGGTATAATTAATCAAGTTATAAATTTAACACAATCAAAGGTGATAATAACCGGTACCTAGATAAAAGGTGATAATTACCGGTACCTAAGTAAAAGGTGATGATTACCGGTACTGAGGTAAAAGGTGATAATTACCGATACCTAGATATAGGGTTTAAAGATGGAGGTGACTCTCAAGTTACCAAAAATAAATAATGGACATTATCGATATTTACATTTGGACTTAGTTTCCCTTTGTGTCTTCAAGTAGATCAGACTGATCTTGTATCCTGCTAGAATGAACTTTGTGAAAAGAAAAAAAATAAGTTGACAAATTTAGTTTGTATTTTAATTTGAAAAATTTAGTTTGTATTTTAATTGGTTGTCACAGTATGCACGTATTGTCAATTGTTATATGGCCTTCTTTAAAACCCAATGATTTCTTTTTAAATGTTTTTCTACTCTCTTCAATTGATTTAATACCTGTCTTGTCAAGAAGTTATCTATTAAAACAATTATTCAATATGTTTATCAATCACCATCGAATAAACATTTTTTTTTAAATGGTAAGCTATGAGATTTTAATTTTAAAACTTTAACATTATAAATAGAAACATACCCTCTCAGCGACCTCCACTTGTTTCAGCTTCAATAATAAAAAGAGATTAAAGTACATAATGTAATTGAAATGTAATTGAAAAGTAATGATAATTACTGACATTTTATGAAAGTAATGCATTACCATTACATGTAATTGAACGATGGATCCATGACAAATAAAATTCCATTACTTTGAAAAAAATGTAATGATTACAGTGCATTACCATAGGTCTGCTCTGTTTGAGTGAAAAATTCTCGAATGGGAGGTAAAACAACATTCAATCAATCAATCACACTATATATAAACTTTGCATCCATGGAATTGGTTGAAATTGATTTAGACATTCCAGCGAACAAGATATAAAAAAATTCAGAAATTTGGAAACCTGTAACAAAAGGTCTTCTGATTGTTTCAGATGACCCAAGAGAATTTGTTTCTAAGTAGATTTGATGTTGTTCATGAAAAATAGCTTCATCTGTAAAAGATGAAATTGTGCATCATGCTAACCCACCAGTGTTTGGCTAATTTTCGTGCGTTTAGAATAGTGGAGGCGTTTCTCTGCCTCCTAAGTACGACAGTGTGCTGGGGGGAAAAACGGCACTTCGTTCATCGTGCGCTCTTCGTTATCTTGCCTATTGTACGCTCTGCATTTTGTCTCGGTTAATGAAATCCGATCGTGTAGGGTAACCAGAACGATCCAGCCTTTGCATAATGTAAATTGAAAATAATTCTTAAAAAAATAAAGTAGTTTAATATATTAGTATACCCAATTGGTTACTAGTAATAGTAAAGTAATGAAATATATAAGCATACCCAATGGGTAACTAACAATAATAAAGTAGTTAACTAGAGCAGAGCTCGTTGCAAAGCAACGAGTAGGTCTTCCGTTGGAGCTGCGAACAGGAAGAAGTGACCTTGAGTCAAGGTCATGCCACATTCTAAGATTATAATCAATCTTGTAAGGGGTATCAACTTGCAATGTCTCACCAGTAGAAAGACAGTTAAGGAATGTTGTTTCTCCGTTGATGACCTTGAACTCGTTCAAATGACCTTGCATCAAACCATGACACACTCTGGTTATAAGCAAACCCCATCTATGTGTTACCGACTCGACAAGTTAACACATGTTCTTTCAGACCATTCATCCAGTCAAAACATTCTTTCCTTAGTGACCCTAAATTTAATCAACATGGCCGTAGGAATCGAGGGAGGGGGGGGGGGGCGTGCCCCCCAATAATTTTACCGATATATAGATTACTATAGTAGACATAGATACTATAGCTTGTGCCACCTCAATAAAAACGTCTGATAACCTTCTTTTTTTTGCTTGTCAAGGAATTTTTGGTAGTTGGTGACCTTTTTTTTTTTTGCTTGTCAGGAAATTTATGGTAGTAGTGCCCCCTCAACTGTCAACTGAAAATGTATGGCTGTGCCCCCCTCCCCCCCCCCCCAAAAAAAAACCTGAATTTGCTTCCTATGGGCCTGATCAAGGCAATGATACACTCTGTATGATATCAGCGATACCCTTTTGTGTGTTTCGGAATTGACAAGTTCACAGTTTGCATTTATTGCATGATAGTGAGGGAGACATGAAGATTTCTTCGCCCATAAAAAATCATATTCCCCGAGGGCAGCATGAAGATTTCTTCGCCCATGAAAAATCATACTCCCCGAAGGCAACGCCCGAGAGAAATATGATTTTTCATTTGCGAAGAAATCTTTATGTCTCCCTCACTATTATGCAATAAATTGTTTATAATACCGAATTAACCAAAATGCAGGAATTACAAAGGAGATCCAATGAATAAAGCAAACATGCATTTGATGAGAACGATATGAAAGAGATGTAAGTTACAGGTACACCAATAGCCTCGTTTCATTAAAAAAATTCCTACGTGACAAGTTTGTGTGATCACACCAGTAACATTCAAACACCATTACATTTTTACACATTTAAATCGACACAATCAATCAACGATATTATGTTGACGGTGCGACCGTTCATTGTTCACTTAATTTTAAGATCCGCCTCTTCAAACAGCACGAGACATTTGGAACGTCTAGACTGTGACGTCTCATGACGTATGTTAGCTGTATTTCCATAAACGAATTTTGAAAAGTGCAAACATTTTAACAAAGAACGTTTAATCTACTATCTGTATGCAATTCCATTAATTAAGGTGATTTTTTGGAGTGAATTTTTAGTTGTTGTTACCGCGCGAACGAAGTTAGCAGCGTCGCTATAAACAATCTAACTCCTCACTCGTTTAATTGTGACGTCACAATCGTGAAACACGTGGACACGTGACTTTCTCGGCCAATCAAATTCTATTTTACTAGTGATTTTTCACTTGTAAGCTAGTTTTCACAGAGGTATAATAAACGTTTTTTTAGACCATACATCGAAATAAATTATCATAATTTCTATAGTCGTAATTTATTAGGTTCAACTCACTGCTTTAAAGGATCATTGTAAATGTTTTATGCCCGATTTGGATACTGAACAACGTGTGATTTTTGAAACACTGATGCCCCCATATGGCATCTTATGGCAAAAGTTAAAAGTTTCTCAAATGCAAGTCAAACTCCATGGTCAAGATCAAAAGATAAAAAAAAAAATGTTATTACCCAAATAAAGGTCTTGAACAAAGAATATACTGTGAAATATATACTAGTATGAAAGCCACAGCAGCAACAGTTTAAAAGTTATGGCCAAGGTTAATTTCTTTAAAAGGTCAAACTCCAAGGTCAAGGGAGCATAATTGTTTGTACTTGAGGGAAGGTCTTAATTGTTACAAGGAATACACATGTGGTATTAAAAAAGCCTTAGCACCAACTGTTCAAAAGTTAAAACCAAGGTTAAAGTTTTTCAAAAGTAGGACATACTCAAAGGTCAAGGTAAAATGGTCAAAATTAAAGGTATACAATGACAGGCCTTGTCACAAGAAAATTACCTATGTAATATAAAAGCCCTAGTACTAGTCATTCAAAAGTTATTGTCAAGGCTAAAGTTGTTTAAAAGTTGGTCAAACTCCAAGGTCAAGGTCAAATGGTCAAACATATTTATACCCAAGGAGGAGACTTATCACAAGGGATACAGATGTGAAGTATAAAAGCCATAGCACCAACTGTTCAAAAGTTTTGGCCAAGGTTATAGTTTGGTAAAATTTTGCGAAAGAGGATCAAACTCCAAGTTCAAGGTCAAGAGGTCAATTATGTTGGTACCTGAAGGAAGTCCTTGTTACTAGGAATACACATAAGAAATATGAAAGCAGTAGTTCCAACCAATCAAATTTTATGGGCATAGTTAAAGTTTTTGCGGACAAAGAGGCTAACACAGTCTAACAGACAAATAGACAGGTGGACAGGACAAAAACTGTATGCCCCCCCGGATCTTCGATTACAGTAGCATAATAAAATATCGGCGTCTTTGGGTTTTCGCATTGGCCTTAAATCTGAAAATCCAAAGGATTACAAGGTGCATTACGATACGCTTTCACATCATGTTCTATAACCCAGAGCATATTGTCTGCAAAGATAAATATTTAATTCAGTATTTAATTAGCTATGCATAATTATCTATGTTGTTTTATAAAGGAAATATTAAAAAAAAAATATTTGTTTTATATTTTTCGATGTAGAGATATACAGAAAATGTTTTCCAATTTTAAGTCCTATCGAAATACACATTTTCAACAAAAAAAAGTGTGTGTTGGAGGGGGGGTCATTACATTTTTGCTGGGATTCGCCTATGTATGACCATAGAGAAACAAAGAGTGGGGAGGGTGCAAGCAGCAACTAAATCAAAATTTACATATTAAAACTACAACAAAAGACTATTTTCAGAAGGTCTGCCCCCCCCCCCCCCCCCCCGTACAATCCGTACAACGGACCTGTGAGAAAAATACTGATTCTACTTTCAGAGTCCCAGGGCACCAGGAAAGAGTGGCAAAAAGAGAATATCGGTTTATTTCAGTCTATAAGTCGAATCAAAATATCTTTTCCTCAAGAGTCTTCTTTTTTTGAGTTCTTCCCAGTGATCGTGTGATTTATTTCATTTAATTTACGTTCTGTACTGGACTTGGAAAATGAGGACATCTTTAGGTTCCTGATCTGGCCTTGAAGCCCACAGAACAGATTTTCTGCTTTATGATAAATTCAAGTGATATGTAATTCGGTAATAATTTTGTGTTGATTTTATTAATGTTAATTTCATCAAGAAATATGAAAAATTAATGTTTTAACTATACATAGTGAGGCATTTTTTGTGTGGAACGATTATTTTGGGGTTTTCACGATTTTTTCATATGGTACACATGATGAGTAAGTGCAATAAATATAATTTGTGGAAAAAATGTCCAACAAACCCCGGGGTTGAATATCGGGGGGGAGGGGGTGTCTGTCCACAAGTACCTGTTGTCAAGCCCGTAGAAAACAATTTCAGTTTTTTGGGAAGGGGGGGGGGCAAATAGAAATTTCCACAGGTACTTGTACTCGATTTTTTCCTATGGTACACATGATGAATAAGTGTAATAAATATAACTTGTGGAAAAAAATGTCCAACAAACATTGGGGTTGAATTTGGGGGGGGGGGGGGGATCCTGTCCACAAGTACCTGTGGAAATTTCTTGATACATAAACAGAATTTAAAAGCATGTATTAGACATCTTTTGAAGGGGAGAGGGCACGGCCGTAATTAAAAGTTATATGGAGACTAGGAAAGAATGAACTGTCATTAAATTTTGGTTAAGAACTATAACCTAAACTCTTCACTTTCACATTTTCAATTACAGATTCTTGTTTTTAAAAAGCTATACATGTACATTTATATGTATATATTAGATGCATAAATTATGTTATTAATCATTTTATCTTAAAGAAAAAGTAAAAATCTCAATCAAACTTGTTCCGCATATTATGCTCTCTGATTCGTTACTCAACAGATGCTTCATATAAATGTAAGAAGGGAAGACTGCAGACTGCAGGTGTGATAAATTCACAGCATGCAGCTCCAGCCTTAATTCCAACTTTGTTCCAAAATATTATTATTCAACGCGAAAAATTAGAATTAGCCGATAGAATATTTTGAATCACTTCGGAAATGCTGCCGTAACACCAGACTGAGTTCACAATATATCGAGTGATTTTGATTGACAGGTGTAGCGCCGTTGTGCATGGATTTCGTGTAACTATACATGTACTGCAGATTGTGGTTGAAAATAATAAACAAACAGATCTAAAGAAAAGATATTGTATACTGTAAATATATTTGTTAAGAACCAGTTCATTCATGAAACGAATTTAGTCGTATTATGTGGGCCCATGTTAGATTTGACAGGTTGATTTACTAGTAGAAATTCAATGGACCACAGTCATTTAGGGTATTCCGAATCACCCAGCACATCGCGACTCTCGGTAATTTACCTTACCGCTGTACCTCGCACGACACATGCACAGGTGTGACAACCAAACAGTCATTATTAGTAAGGTCTATGCTTATTGCATACAACAAATAAAGAGGTAAACATAATGCGTTAACTAAAAGAATTAATTATTTTAATTCATTAACTTCCTATCCTTTTCGAAGAAAATGCCCGTGTAGAAACGTATTTCTCATCGATGTCGTGGCGTTGTTGGTGGATGAAACATGACATATAAGGTATCGATAGAACGGCAATTTTATAAGCTTTTGTGAGTATTATTTGTTTTTTATAACACCTCAAAAATATACTAGTTATGGCCGCATTTGTAGCCCCCTACAGTTTCGAACCACGTGTGTACATGCCCCTAGCCAAATAACTTGCACACGCTACATGTATACTTGTTATATGTCAGATTATTATTTTTTTTATAACATTGTTTTTCTTAAATGCAAGGGTTATGAAAGTAATGATTTGACAAAGCAAGAGCTATAATAAGACTATCCCGGGTCCCGGTATACACTTGATCAGTGTTGATCAATGTTCATATGTACGAGTACACGTATGCAAATAATTCGATAGCTTTTGGAGATTTCAACATACATTTTTGTAACACGCATATTTGTAATAACCACTTTATATACAAAACAAAATTTCATTCTCTTATATGGTAATATGGACGTCGTAATAGATCTGACTGAATGCTTGACATGCCTGTTTCAAAAACGTTTCCTAAGTTATCTTAAGATATGCCTATAAGTTATAACTTTAGAAGTTCCTAAGATTTATCACAGCTGTATCGCGAAACAATCTTATCTAAAAAAAAATTATAAGTCATTTCTTAAGTTGTGCCTTTAAGGACTAATAAAATAACATTCCCGCTCTATATACAACTCTCAGTATGGTATATATTTTTAGATTCAAAAAGGAAGGGTGCGAGGATTGGGGATTGCCCCCACTTTTAAAGGATTTGGACGCAAGTATGCTTAACTTTGCGAAGTGTGTTGCTAGATCTAAGCATTCACAGACACACCCTTTCAAGCCATCTTCCCTTCCGAGCACACGATATTTGTATTTTAATTTTTAAACATTGTTCTAGGTGTTATACATTTACTTTATTTTGTTCTTTTAAGGTATCTACGTGTAAATAAAATTTTAAAATGAATGCTTCGTAGCGAACACATGCGAGTTTATATTTTTCAAACAATCTTTGCCAATTACTACACTGCATGTACACGTTAGTTGTTTGTGCGGTGTAGAGCAACTATCAGAGTACACAATGTATTTCAACATCGAGGTGCCCGCGGCTCTCTGTGGCCACGTGTATGTAAACGAGGACTGGACTACAACACTTAAAGACACAAAGCGGCAGAGATGGATGAAACTGTTTGCTATATTACAAAGACTTGAATTATAGTACATGTATATTTGAAGGAATTTTTATTTATGTTAATGTTTATTTAATTCTATAAATAATAAATGGACATTCACAAGAGTGTTGGTAAAAATAATATGTGCGTAGCATGCGTAGTAATTACAATTATTTACCCCCATTCAATTACAATTGCAGATGAATTAAAATACAACAACACGGGATAGAGCAATACTTTTTTTAAATGTATTGTTGCGTGAACAGACAAAAACAGCGATTAAAATTCAAAATGATTTTTATGCATCAGTGTTTGGAATTAAGATTATAAAAGATCGGTAAAGTAATCTTACTGATTCGATATAATTAAAAACATAACTTTCCATTAATTAATAGCTCTTTGAACAAAATTGACATTATATGCGATTACAAATACTAGCTTTGTTTATGGCCACAGGTGGCTAGTACACTGGTGACCTCGATCAACAGCGTGGGATTCGGGTTACATAACTAAACATCGAGCTGAACATGGAGACCGTAATATGCATACAGCTAATGATCGTGAATTATTCAATGCATACAGTTTAAAATCACTTACAAAGTTTGTTGTAATAATAAACGTAGAAAGATAGATTTAATATTCTCCACTTTTGAACACTATTAACCTAATTTAAAAAAGAAGAAAAGAAAGACTAGTTGTAATAAATAATTTAATAGTGAACAATAAACCACGTTTTAAACCTTATTAAAAAGAAAATTAACATTAAATACCGCAGGGTATATTATTGATAGCAAGTCTGTTTAAGTTATACACATGAAGAGGTCTGATTTCCTTGCCGAATGAAAAACGTTACCTGTTTACCTGGCCTGCTTTCTAATACGTATTACGCAATACCCATGGTATACTCGAACAAAACAACATTTTCATTAGATCAAAAAGGTGTAAAAGAACAATTTTGTTCCCAAGATCCAGATCGAAATATTTACCGTTTTTGAGCTATAAAGCAAAAACTTTTAAGGGCCCAAGATCCCTAATCATAGGGGCCAGCCCCTTTTAAGTAGTATAATATGAAAGCCCTTGCAATTATGCACAACTTTTGTTCTACATGTCTTAACAAAATATTTCTAGTTTTCAAGATATAAAGGAAAATATGTCAAATTTTTTGCTGTTTTCCGCGTTCTAACTTTTGACCCCTCTCTAGTGCCATTTTTAATGCAAAAATCAAAAAACAAAAACCGATGTGCACAACTTCAATGCTTCCTCTTTTCAATTTCAAAGGGTTTTGTGCTCCAATTATAACCATTTCTGAGCCTTTGTCTGGAAATCGGAGGCATGCAAAATTCAATCAAAGGGGAATAACTCGTGAACAGAAGGTAATTTCCGAATTGTATTACGGTATTCTGACAGTGTTTTGTAAAGTCTAAAAGCTGTGAAAATTTGAACAAAATCTGTTTAAAAATGAGGAAGATATGAAGCGTCAAAGTTGGCGTCTAGGAAAAAAAAAAAAAGAATAATAAGAACTAGAGCAGAGCTCGTTGCAATGCAACGAATAGGTCTTCCGTCGGAGCTCCGGACAAAACATAGCGACCTTGAGTCAAGGTCATACAACATTTTAAGGTTATAAACAATCCTGTAAGGGGCATCAACTTCCAATGTTTCAACCGTAGAAAGACAGTAAAAGAATGTAAAATTCCCCTGCAGTGAACTTGAACTTGTCCAAATAATCGTGCGTCAAGCCAGGACACATTCTGCAGCTGGTTAAGAGCAAACACCATCTGTATGTCATCGACAAAAAAAAAAAATTCACAGTCACGTATTCTTTCAGACTATTCATCCAAAACATCATATTCTAAGTGACATCGAATTTAAGTCAAGGCCATTACACACTTTGGATGATATATTTATCATCTTTTCAGTGAAATGCAAATGCATGCAATTTTTTCTATTACAAAATTAAAGACCTTTTTGTTTGTTTGTTTGTGTGTATGTTGTTTAACGTCCCTCTCGAGAATTTTTCAATCATGTGGAGACGCCACCATATTTGCCGATGGAGATCTGCAAATTTTGACCTATACTCGGCACTCATGGCCATTGAACAGTGAAGGATCTTTTTCGTGCCAGCACCAACTGCCAGACGGGACTTCAGTTTATACAGTCTCATCTGAAGGATCGGTCTCTGCGTCCCATAGTGGGATTCGAACCTGCGACATAAGGATCAACTCCTTAATCCACGACTCTAGAGGAGACACTCTTACCACTGCGCCACGTGGGCGACTAGACCTTTTTGAATTTTACATTTATTGTATCAGTGACCTTGAACTTGCCTAAATGACCTATTTTAAGGTCAAAAACAACCTTTGAACTAATTATGAGCTTCCAGTGATACTCAATGACCAAGATATTCCTGAAAAAGAATATTGCACTTTTCTGTCAGTGACCTTGAACTTACCAGAAAGACCTTGGATCAAGGTCAAAACACATCTTTGGATCATAAGCAATCTCTGTATCAAGTAATATCTTCCAGTGGTTTTATATTACAAAGTTATAGCATGGGAAAAAATTAATATTTATCTGCCAGTGACCTTGAACTTGCGGGAAAAAACCTCTATACAAGGTCAGGACAAACCCATCTCAAGCAATCTGAGAAAAAGTTTCCTGTGTTCCTCCCACCCCTTATAAATTTATAATCCAGGCACGAGTTTTGCCACTTCTTCTGCCAATCTAGTACTATGTTATCTCAAACCGGTGGATCATAAGCAATCTTTGTTCCTAGTATGAGCTTCCAAAATTATAGCACATACAGTAATCTTACACTTTTCTGTCAGTGACCTTGAACTTACAGGAATGACCTTGAATGAAGGTTGTGGCAAACCCTTTTTGTCATAAGCAATTCCTGTATCCAGTGAGCTTCCGGTGACTCTCTATTACAGATAAATGAGTCGGACAAAACTTTGCTATTTTTTTAAGTGACCTTGAACTTGCCGGAATGATGTTGGATCAAAACCATGACACACCCTCATTAGTAATCTTTGTACCAAGTATGACCTTCCAGTTTCTTCATAACAAAGTTATATCCTGGGCAAACTATCACGTACAGACGGACAGCTAGGCAGACGGACAGTGTGATTCCAAGACTCAAAACACCCCCACCCCAAACCAACACACTTCGTTTGGGGGGATATATAAATTCCTATGTTAAATTATGAACACTCTTTCCGGCCCAAACCTTCTCCCTTGAATCAAGATTTGAAAAATAAAATGAATGTATGCTATGTTGGAAATTTTCTCATTCTAGTCCAGGGGTTCTTGAGAATACTATTTTCAAATGACCCCATGCGCGGATCTAGAGGGGGTTGGGGGCAGTTAAATGTATATACTAAAGCAAGTAAAAGTAACCATCCCCCCCCCCAGAAAACGCAGACCCTTCCTCGATAACGCGGATCTGTGTTAAAATGGTATGAAAAGTCTTAGGTATGAAGCTTTAAAAGTCAACGAACCCCCCCCCCCCCACACACACACACACACACAAACACACACACGAAATAGGTTTTTCACGTTTGTGAAAAGAATTTCTTTTTTTTGGCTCGTCAAGAAATTTCTGGGTTGAAATATTTTTTATTGGGATCCCCTCCCCCCCCCCCCCCCGTGGAAAAAAAATTCCTTGATCCGCGCCTGGACCCCATCTAATTTTTACTACATGTATCCGTTAAAAGAGGATGTGACCCTTCATTTGAACAAAACTTTACCAAAAATATTCTATGTTAATTTTCGTTGTTATGGCCCAGTGGTTCTTGATAAGATAAAAATGAGAAAATTTTACAAGTAACTTTAGAACGACAACGACGATAACGCTTATATACGCCAAGAAAGCAAACAAAGCTGAAAAATTATGAACAGAAAAGCTTACTTTGGGCCTTTGGGCTTGGGAGATGAGATACTTATTTAAGAAATAAACAACAATGTTAAAAAGTTCTCTGGGAAAGGTTAGGTTGAACGTGATCAAATCCTGTGAAGCCCTAAGGGCTTCTCAGATTTGATCAGGTACCAACCAAGTTCATTTCCCGGAGAACTTTTTAACATTGTTGTTTATTACTTTTATTTACATTTGAGACGAATTTTCTGAAAAGAACTGCATTTATTACACGAACGGCCCGCCGTATTCATGCTATGTTGTGACGCGAAGTGACCTAGAAGCTGTTTGGTCTTGAGAGTTCGCCTCGCTCCAACATTTGAATACTTATATTGCTGTTCAGCAGTCCAGTTCAGGATATATCTATTCATAATTAAAAAAAAAACAAAACAAAAAAAAACAATGATCGCTACTGAGAATGATCTTACTATTATTGTATGAGTTCTTTATATGAAGTCAAAAGCGGTGATATCGTCTTCAGTTTACATACCTTCAAAGGAATTTCGGGTTAAAAAGGTAAGCGTGATTTTAGGCTAATTAAAAACATTCTTCACACCGAAGAAAGAACTAATGATCATTTGTTGAACGAAAAAAAACATATATGTTTCAATAATTTTATCTTTTTCATCGCTTTAACGGCTTAGAAGTTCCGAAACCAGTGTCACCGGGACAGAAATATGTAGACAAGATATCATCTCGCTGTGTGATACGGTCACGCCATGACCTCTGACCCCCTAATAAGTTTGTACAGAATTGAACATATTTTCTCTTCAATAGGTTCACCGAAGAAAAATATTTGCAAATGTAAATATTAAAAATTGAAATTATTTTGTCATTTTTTTACGATCGACGGGCCTGCATTTCAAAGAGAGAGAGAGAGAATTTCTAGCTAGGTGTTTGAATAACAGTGACATCGGTTCAGAAAACCAGGTCCCTAGGAATGTACATGTATATAAAATAGGCAGTGCCTTTCTCTCGGAATTCATCACCTGCTTCTGTAAAGCTCCATCCTCGCTTGTACTTACACAACCGGCTGCGAAGGAAAACATTCTATTTATTTCGGGGATGGGGGTATACGTATAGCGATGAGAGGCAATTTATTCACCTATACGCTATACGTTCATTAAATATGAAGATTGCTTCTGAGTATTTGTATACGATCGCACGACTTTCGTGTTAATTTATAAAAGTTAGATTATATAAGCAAATAACTAAACTAACTTTTGTTCTAGATGAATTAAATAATTACTTAGCCGTTTGTAAGTTTTTTTTTTACATTTGTAAGAACCACTTTATTTTAAAAAACAAATAATCGTCCTATTATGGGCGCCCATGATATATTAGACAGGATGTTTAAAATATAATTCAGATATCGACATCCAAGAGAACAACACATTCTTTTTTTCAGTGGCGGATTAAGGAATCTAGAAAAGGGGGCCGACCAGTTTTGGGTCGGGGTAGGGGCCCAAAGCCACATAAAAATTGATTTATTAAATCTTGTGTATATTTTGGATACAAAAAGGGGGCTTGCAGGCCCCCTGAACCTCCTCTAAATCTGCCAGTGGTTTTTTTTTCATTAGTCAGCCCGTGGGTTGACTAGTTACGGTGGGATAAAACTGCAAGTACGCTTGCATAATTTGGAATTCTGGGGAAAAGATGTACACGACTTGTTCTAAAGAAACTCGTGCTATTTGCTCCAACCAACAGAGCTGACCAAAGGGCGTGATTCTTCACAAACACCTCTAAACAAAGACGCGACCTCGATCTATTTATAGACTGCATTGTTCTTCGTCGTTCTCGACGAAAAATTAAAGAAGAGATTGTTCTAAGTGGGAAATATGATACTATGAAAATATTTCAGTGCTTCTTATAGAAGATGAGAAGTTTATATGCAGAGCACATGATTTAACACTTGATTTATACCCTCAATCGCCGTTGCAAGTTCAAGGATTTGTGTGTATTCCTCTGAATGCCTGATGCAAGACTCCCTCGATCAATACCTGGCATAAGACAGGTACGGGTCGGAATTCACACAATAATCCACTTGCACAAAGGTCCCAAGACAGTGAAAAAAAAAGAATCTCTTTACTTTAATGATGAAAGTTATGAAAACGTCAGAATATCACTTAAGATGTGTAAATTCTTATAATTTACACGATGATAGACATGTACATGTAAGTGCCGCTAGTGCACGTGAACGCGCCCACAGGTGAGAAACTGACCACAGTAGAACTGCGCGGATTTATAGACAGCCCCCCCCCCCCCCCCCCCCAATTAGAGAGAGTGAGCGAGATGGAATCCAGTATCATTTAGGGTATACGTACTGTGTGTATAAAATATTTTGAATCTCCAGTTTATTACTTTATTTTGGAAGCAATTCTTTTCTTTCCTAATAACACTAAAATGGATGCTTAAATTTAGAAATTGAATTAAATATACATACAGTATGCACCCTCCCCCTTCCCCTATCATGCATTGCCTCGAACCTGCACGATTAAAAAACTTTTATCTAATAATAATTAACACAATCTAACCCAAGGTCTACCTTCCTTTTCAGCATCATAATCTATATTATTTATAAAATTTAACAGTGAAAATGAAAATGTATACATTCTTACACGTTCAATGATTGGGATCATAGTGGCTTTGTTCATTTCTGAAACGAACTTTATCTGATGTCCGCGCCCACGAGAAATTAATTGGAGGTCATCATAATGATCACGATGTAGTTTAACTAAAATTTATTCTATGCTTTATTATTTATTATGTACAGAATTATGTTACAGATAAGAAAACGACTGGGCGAATTTTAACTTAGACGACAATGACTTTTAGTGAACACAACATGATGGATAAAACAAATCATATACCATCACAAACCAAGAAAGAAACTGTCTGTATTCCAGTGGCTGACTCTCAGCTTTTTTTTTTAAAGCTAATCTTCTTATAAAGACTTGCAGAATAAGCGAAATACTCCAGATATTTAATAAAAATCTCGAACCCGATCTAAAACGCGTTGACAAAGTCAAACCAGACGGTTTTAGTTTTTAGGGCATTTTTACAGTGATATGAGAAAAGTCTGATAATTGCTGTTAATTTTAAGAAATAAAGTTCGTCATTTTTCAACCTCGTTCGGTATAATATAATTTACTGATAATTTTTTCCGTTAAGGAGGAACACATGGGCGAAGGATAAAAAAGAGGTATTCTGCATGTACATGTACACAACATTGTTATTGTGTACTCGGATTAAACCGAAAATCCTTCGTTACATTGTATTTGGGTATAATTTTCACATGTTCTCAGGCGAATATTCATTTATTTTTATCTGTCTAAAGATAATAATTTCAGTTGATAGAGAAATGTTTTTATTTCATCGTTTTTCCCCATCCTTTTGATTTACACGTTTGCGTTGTACACAAAAGCGTGTGTTCATATACCGCTGTTTCTACGCGCTATCGATATGATCAGGGAGAACATGATATTCTCCAGCAATTTATTTTTATGAAAACACTCAATGAAAACATATTAGGTGAAAATATATATACCGATAGTATCTTAATATCTTATTAGTATATACCTGTTTAATTGCAATGTAACCAAGCGTAACGATCGCTGGCCAGGACTTTTTTGAATATAATTTATAACCGTTATTAAAACAACTCGTCAGCTGAGCGGACCTATGATTTAAACAGTAAAATAGGGAAATTCCAGAGTTCGAAGTGTATTTATTTTGGGCGCTCTTCCACATAAACAAATAAGACCGCATTTACGCGTACTTACATGCATGTACCAGTAATTCGTATCATGGGAAAATTCAGTTCATTAGATGAAATAAAACAAATGCATAAGGTTAATCTTCCTAAACAACACAGTTTTAAAACAATCTCTAATATAACTGACGGTATAAAATAACAAAGAAATAACGGGATTGTGTAAACTTGTATTTAATTTGGAATGAGAACAAATCTTAACCTGTCAAATCATTTATAAAACATACTTCGTTTTCCAGACACTAATTGTCGTGCGTAATCTTCACATGCACTGACCAAGAGGTCACAAGTTTGAAATGTATGGCTTCTCATTGCGTGAGTTTTGTCAACACATGTCGGAGTAGACTATCTAAGACAATTGATTCCCAAAGAAAACTGCATAGGAAGGTTTTTTTGTACACTTTTTAACGGGTAAAATTCATTCGACGCTCGATAGAATTTTCAAATACAAGTGAAATATTTAGGTTACTTGCGTCCGACCTAGTATTTTGTATGCAATAATATTGTAAGTTAGGAAGAAAATAATACAAACTCAAAAGTACTTAAATTTATTTTCGATTTTCCTGACAATTAAAAATGTGACCTCTACGTACAATTATCGTAATAATTATATACATGCTGTTTAATGTTCATGAAAGAAATAGCAACTCGTTAAATGATAACATTAGAGAGATAAATAAACTGTTTCTTTAATACGCAAACAAAGTGGTCTTTTCGGTATTTGAAATGCATTGAATTTGAAGTCAGTTAAGACTAGTTGATTAAAACGAGCGAGTGATAAACAGTAAGACGAAATAATATGAAAGATTCTGAATGATTTTAAAGTAATTTTTCACAAAGCGCAATTATCTCGATATCGAGAAATACAATGTTTATAAAAATAAAATTAATATGCAACTTTCTTGTAATTCAGCGAATAAAATATAAATTGAAATGTACTAGCGACTTAATCAAAGATATTATAAAATAATCTGAAAGATTCAACATATTCATCCACTCATCACTTAGTTTACAAAATGTATTTGGAAAGGCCATTCTATGGTATGTTTTGTGTATGACCTTAGGTCGCTGGATCACACGCCGATTGATCCCCGGTGACCTCCTTTGCCACGCGCTATCGAGGGAGGGGTTACATAATTGTAAACACACAAGGTGAATGTAAAAGGCGTGTACTTAATGGCTGTGAATGGTCTATGTTTAAAGTTTCGTTTTATTTTCTAACTTTTTTCCCTGTTAAGTAGACTGGTTTATCCAAATTTGAAAACAAACGAAATAAAAGGGAAAGTTGTCAGTAAATAATTTAGAAATAAAGCTCAGAACACTTCAAGAACCCGATTCTAAAGAATATTAGCATCTAATGTAGCTAGGTTTATTATTTATAGTAAGTTTATTTTAATTACACGCATGAAGAGCTCTTGTTTACTTGCTGAATGAAAACGCTTACCTGTATATGTGTTATGCTTCTAGCTCATTTAGAACACAAGACTCAAACAAAATAACGTTTTCTTGAGATCAGTAAGATGTTAACTAACAACTTTAATTACGGCAGCTTTTTCGAAATATTTCGATGTAAATGTATTGTTGCGTGAACAGACAAAAACAGCGATTAAAATTCAAAATGATTTTTATGCACCAGTGTTTGGAATTAAGATTATAAAAGATCGGTAAAGTAATCTTACTGATTCGATATAATTAAAAACATAACTTTCCATTAATTATTAGCTCTTTGTACAAAATTGACATTATACGCGATCACAAATACTAGCTTTGTTTATGGCCACAGGTGGCTAGTACACTGGTGACCTCGATCAAAGGCGTGGGATTCGCGCGTTGGGTTACATAACTAAACATCGAGCTGAACATGGAGACCGTAATATGCATACAGCTAATGATCGTGAATTATTCAATGCATACAGTTTAAAATCACTTACAAAGTTTGTTGTAATAATAAACGTAGAAAGATAGATTTAATATTCTCCGCTTTTGAACACTATTAATCTAATTTAAAAAAGAAGAAAAGAAAGACTAGTTGTAATAAATAATTTAATAGTGAACCATAAACCACGTTTTAAACCTTATTAAAAAGAAAATTAACATTAAATACCGCAGGGTATATTATTGATAGCAAGTCTGTTTAAGTTATACACATGAAGAGGTCTGATTTCCTTGCCGAATGAAAAACGTTACCTGTTTACCTGGCCAGCTTTCTAATACGTATTACGCAATACCCATGGTATACTCGAACAAAACAACATTCTCATTAGATCAAAAAGGTGTAAAAGAACAATTTTGTTCCCAAGATCCAGATCGAAATATTTACCGTTTTTGAGTTATAAAGCAAAAACTTTTAAGGGCCCAAGATCCCTAATCATAGGGGCCAGCCCCTTTTAAATAGTATAATATGAAAGCCCTTGCAATTATGCACAACTTTTGTTCTACATGTCTTAACAAAATATTTCTAGTTTTCAAGCTATAAAGGAAAATATGTCAAATTTTTTGCTGTTTTCCACGTTCTAACTTTTGACCCCTCTCTAGCGCCATTTTTAATGCAAAAATCAAAAAACAAAAACCGATGTGCACAACTTCAATGCTTCCTCTTTTCAATTTCAAAGGGTTTTGTGCTCCAATTATAACCATTTCTGAGCCTTTGTCTGGAAATCGGAGGCATGCAAAATTCAATCAAAGGGGAATAACTCGTGAACAGAAGGTAATTTCCGAATTGTATTACGGTATTCTGACAGTGTTTTGTAAAGTCTAAAAGCTCTGAAAATTTGAACAAAATCTGTTTAAAAATGAGGAAGATATGAAGCGTCAAAGTTGGCGTCTAGGAAAAAAAAAAAAAAGAATAATCTTAATCATCACAATCAGTAGAAGGTCTTCCGTTGGAAACGGAAGACCTTAATAATCTTAATCATCACAATCAGTAGAAGGTCTTCCGTTGGAAACGGAAGACCTTAAATATATTAGCATACCAAATGGGAAACTAATAACATTTGTTACAACTTCGTTTTGTTGAAGTTTGTTTAATTATTGAGAATCGACTGAGTAAAAGAAAATAAAAATCCCTACCGATCAGAATTTTCAGGAATGGAGTAATAGCTTGTCCGTCGCACGTCCCGAAGTCCACTATATTGACAGGTTGATCACAATATTCATTTAAACCTAAAAAGTTGAAGGAATAGAGTCTAATAAGATTCGTTCGTAAGTTTTGCATTTGCTGTAATTTTGAAACTGTTTAAATGATTTTCCCCCTTGTGTATATTTGTTTGAATCAAATTTTACTTGTATGTTAGAATTTCGTAAGGTGCTACTCACTTAAAAAATTTAACACAGGCTCCAAACATGGTTCAAGAGTTTGATGAAAATGATCCGAAAGTATAAATGTTTCGTCTGGCAATCTTTTATATTCCATCATGTACTACTCCCGTTCAGGTATAAAGACAGAGTATATTATTTATTCAGGGCGTCGATTGTTTTAAAGGCACATACAAGGGGTTATCAAAAAGTTCATGGACTTGGTGCGATAATATATTATAATTATTTAAACTTTACTTTAAAAATTTTAAAGAATCGCAAAACAACAATATCTTTAGAAGTTTTAATCTAATGTCCCATCCGAAGACTTGGAATTATAAAAATATGTAAAGTAAGGGTTTTCTGGTTCAAAGTATCATTATTTTCTGCAAAAAAATTATCTCCAATATTTATTATTATTTTTCACTTAACTGTTGATTATTTATTAAATTAATCTTAAAAATAAATGCTGTCAAAGGAATATTCATTTAGTACGATGCTACAGGATTAAATTAAGATACGCCAACATACATGTACGGATACGGTGCTGCAACGTCAAAGACCACAAATCGTTGATACTAGAGAGATGACAACCCAGGTCGCTTTATTTACCAACTGCTGAATAATTACTACGATATTCATTACCAACAAGTTTTTTTTCTCCCAGTTACAATAGAAATGCATGTACATGTTACAACTATTTCTGAGAATTATAGATAGTTTTATGGATTAATTATAAATATCTACGGAGTGATGTACATTGATAGTACTCTTAAAAATTTAGTCATTTAATTGTAATGCACTAAAAGAAATTATAACAGCAAGTTTTTGGTGGAGCTGGAAGGGTATAAGGTTTTCTTCTTCACAAATATAACCAAAGTCTATTGTAAGAGAGGAAAAAATCCTTCATCATTGTAACTATTTATAAGTTTACCACTTAATTTAGTTACGAGCCCCCCCCCCCCTTTCCTATATCTGCCACTTCGTCAGTATTTGCAATAAATTTTAGCTCACATTAAAAAGGAAGTCGATGCTTTTTGTGACATCAGAATTTCAGTTTATAAACGTTCTTGCATCTATCATAGTCATTAAGCAATGAAGGTCCAAAATACACGTGTCGACGGTGGTATTTGAATTGGCAAGGATCAAATTCATGCAGCTTAATTATTCCAAGTGTTTATGTCCAATGCATTTTATTTATTCATTAATTGATTATTTTTGAGCAATGTTTGAATCAGATCTAGAAACGATCAAAAAGTGTTTCAAACTCCTTGGGAACACTAGAACATTGCCTTGGGTGTGACGAGACTTTTACAGCAGCAGTCAATGGCATTGATTCACAAGACAAGCACGTGGACTTCATGTGAACTTGAAGCAGAAAAAAAAAGATTATGATTGCCAAACAAATTGTTTTGTGGATAAATTTTTTTTTTCACTGCCTGATATATTAAAAAAAAAAATAAAAAAAAATATATTTGCTTGATACAGGTACATGCCTATGGCGAGGGGGGAGGCAAGACGGAATCTCTCTCTCTCTCTGTATAATTTGTCTGTTTATATTTAAATATGGCAGCAAAGTACATGTTCTAAAATATCAATAACTGAAATTCAAATCTAAAACAAATAATATGAATTTCTCCTTGTATCCTCTTGTCCACAAGTCATGACGGGGAAAGGGGGGGGGGGTCTAAAGTAGAATTCTGCTCAAATAATCATCGTTAAAAATTAAAAATGCCAAATAAATATATAATTGACTGAAGATTTTAGAATACATGTGTATTTATGTTACACATCCACAGACCTATGTAAAAATATTTTTAATTGTGAATTTTTTTTAGAAATTATTTAACATGTAATCGCCTCTGTGTGGAAACACGTTTCCTTGTAGTTTTCTCTACGTCAACTACAGGGTTTTGTATTAGCAACAATGTTTAACAGCGATAAATTGTTTGTGACTAAACAGCTTAACATTAAATATATGTGCAGAAAAGTCTGTAAGAAACACAATTAGCTGGCGCACTTAATGTGCATGTATCATTTTCTTACGATAATGTGGGAGCGTTTATCTATTTATTTGATAGTTTGTTTATTTATTTGTTTGTTCTGGAAGTGTTAAGAACAACTTTAACATGGTATGCTAATGTCAGAACTACATTCCGAATAGACCGACCATCTTCCGTTCACCGTTCATTCACTTTGCGCTTATATAAACTATCTACAGGAGAAGTTCGAAAAGCTCCTGAGCAAAGTCGAAGGCCTTGATGGTGTATTGTATCAAGAGCTTTTACGTATGAAGTTCTTGCAGAGCCATGCACAATACTGCCATAAGCTAACTTGGATTATACTAAAGAGTGATAGAGTTTTAAATTAAAGAGTATTTTTATCCCCCCCCCCCTTTTGTATCTGCAAACATCAACATCAAAAACCTTTGTACATTCTTCTTTTAGCATTTTAATATGCGAAACCAAAGAGAGTTTACTATCAAAGATGATACCTAAAAACTTTATCTCTTTAACTATTTTTATTGGATTTCCATCGAACCACATACGTGGTTCGTCACGGGCTTTCCGTGTGGAGCAAAATGCACGGAAACAGATTTACTTTTACAGAACGTAAATTCATTAACATCAGCTTAATTTTGAATTTTATTCAGACAAAACTGTAATTTTCGCTCAATATAATTCATATCTTTGAATTTATAACAAAGATCAATTTAATCGACATATAAACTTCCATACATATCATTATTTTAAGAACTTATGCTAAGCTGTTAATTTTTATTCTGAATAAAGTGACTGATAAAATACTACCTTGTGGCTCGCCTATTTCCTGTTTAAAACTTTCCGAATAAGTAGACCGCAAGCGTACTGAAGTATTGTGCATCATTCATGGACTTTAAAGTGTAAAATCGAGCGGAAGCTGTGCAGACTTTGTGTTCTGGATTAACTTAGATCTCCACGTTCTTTTTTTATTTACATGTAAATTAAGCGTATTTAAAGTATTTGTTCTTGGTTACCTCTTGGACACATTCCAAAATTTACCCGAAACTCTCCATTCTGTTTGTTTTAACTGTCCATTCTCTTTAGAAAAAAAACTGGCCATTCTTTTTAAGAATGGACAGTTTTCCAAAAAGATTGAACACTTACAGGTAACAAAATGGATTGTGTCAGGAACTAGCTCAACACTGAGCTATAAAAATGACAACACAAACAAAAGGTTAACGTCACAATCACGTTTTAAAAACAAGTAATCTTGACAAATTTTCTCTGCCTCTCCCGCCTGTTTAAACATTTCCAATGTCTATGCCATTTTTCTGAAGTTAAACTTTCTATAGATTACGGGAAACGACCGATATCTATAGAAAGCATAACATTCTTACCCCAGCCCGTTGTCATTTTAAGGCCTAGTTTCCTTTGGCATTATATATAGAATTTACGATAACATTTCATAAAACTCCTAAAATAATGTAAATATTGCAAACTTTACATTTTGTATGCATCAAAGGAGTAAAATCATTACATGATAATTGTATGACAAATTCTCATATCAAAAGATTTGTTGCCGTTCGACTCAGATAAACGTTTGTATTTTGAGGTTGCGCCTTGTAATCATAACATTGCATACAATTAACCATATCTAAAACATATGACTAAATTATGTATTACAGAATATGTCTAACAAGATGTAAACTTTCAATCTCTTACAGTAAACTGTTGCCTTATCCGCCCGATCAAGGCAGTAGCTAGGCTCAAATTTTTAGTGAGACAAGGGATCTGAGAGTCACCCGAGTCCCAAGCGGGCCCAGGGTAGTGTCCTGTAGGTTTTCGGGGGAGGAGAGGGGGAAGGATGAGTTCCAGAAACCTGGGTGTTAGTAAATTAAAGACTTAAGTCTTTGAAAATTCTCATGTTTTGAATTATTTTTTACATGCGTTCTAAAAGATCATGAAGCACATACTTGTGAGATGATCGATTTACAGAAATTGAAACAAAAGTTGAAAGTATTAATTTAGTACAAAGACACAAATAATTAATTGAAGTTCAAGACCCCTATAAAATCCGCCATTTACAATGTACTTTCGGTTTTAAATCTTCACATTTGGACAAAATAAACAGGGGAAACAACTTTCCGGAGGCTATCGAAGTCCAACTTGCCCTTCATTGATAAACATACATTGTTTCTAAGTTATGGCTTTCACTAAAAGTACGGAATTAATTAGATGTATTTTTAAAAAATATATGCATTTTTATTAAAGAATTTTTCTCGATAAATATTTTTTTTCAGTATTTGTTATCAAGTGATACTTTGTATCTGTTAATCAATGATATATTTATAAACTGTAAAAGTTTTAACTTTATAAACCACATAGTTTTGGAGCTATTGTAAAAATATTTTTTTGGACATGTTGACCTTTGACAAAACCTTAATGAGATTATTATTTCTTCCTCCATCCTTTTACTACTGAGAAGAAGAGATAAACTTTGCACATTTCTGAACTTTCCAGACAATTTTTTTGAATGCGTATATACTATTCATGTCTACTTGAATATATTACAAAGTTAATACATGCATTGACGTCTCTAACAAAAACAACTCACCGTATAATTTATTCAATCTCTCATCTGTATCATTTAGAAAACTGACAATTAGACGTGCGAGTGCGTATATTTTCTGTGTAATTATTATTTCTTCTACCCATTTTAGTGATAAATTGGGAATCTCTCTGACCTTTCCTGACGATGTTTTGAATGCGTATGAACTAGTCATGCCTACTTGAGTATATTACAAAGTTAATGTATACATTACAAAAATCACACCCGTATAAATTTTCCAGTCTCTCGTCTTTGTCATTAAAACTGACCATCCAATTCGCATAGGGATATACATCTACATGTTCGAATGCAGTTCAAGGGATGGGAGTATGACAATTTTATAATGGAAATCAAAGGGAAACCTGTCTATGTGACACCATTTTCAATTGATCTGCAAAATATATAAGAACATCTTGAAAACTGTGTGAAGCTATCGGGAAATGCGCAATATATTGCAAGAAAGAAGTTAAACAGCTGGGGCTCGTAGCATAAAGCTTGCTAAGTTTTTGACTTAAGAAGGGTCATAAGTATGTTTTACGCGCATTCTTTAGACCTGCCTAGGTACTACTTAAGTATGTCTTAAACCGTAACATAAAACGAACTTAGCTAGGTCTTAGCTAAGTCAAACTTATGTTCAAAATATTTCTTATGAATCACCCTAGTTTTTCAGTTTATTTAGATATATTGTTAGAAAATGATTCAGTTACGTTTTTAATTATATATTATATTAAAGTTGGCGTCCTTACCTATCGGTTTTAGTAATGTTAGAAAAGATTTCGTATAAAAAAATGTGATGAGAACTGTTAAAAATTATTCTGAATATTTGAAAACAAATACTGCACGGTCACAAAGTGGCAATTAGTTGGTTCATTGTAAATGTGTGACTATTGCTTATCATTTGAGATTGCGATGTTTTCAGTTTACCGTTTGTTACTCTTTCGTTTTGACAAATGTTCACTTGCTTAATTTGTCATTCTCGCAGACATGGCATGATAACCGAATGTGGATGTACTTGAAATATTGAAACTCTACACAAAAGTACAAAACATTTTGAATTCTCCCCCCCCCCCCCCCCAATGTATCAGCCCATGTCAGCAAGCAAAGACTGCAGACGTTTTATGAAATACTTATTTACAATTTAATCATGCAAGGATCATGAGGATGGAAAAGAACTGTATTCAGAGGATAATTTTTCGTATGTCTCCAAGTTATTAACATCTGTCTCTCTCTCTCCCTCTCTCTCCCTTGAACGGTGGTGAACCCCGTCTGAATCCGCGCTTGATGTGTTCTACATTTAATCTAATTTACAGACACTTTTTATTAGTTTTCTTGTCATTATTCTCTTACTCATCAACAATTGTTCTGTTTTTTTAAAAACCTATTTCATCTAAATATTTTCACAGTGAACATACATATCCTTGATTTATTACTGTAAACAATTGACTTATAATGATTAGTGTTTATAACCGAGGTCCCAGTAATATTTTAAACGTATCCCATAATGAAATTTGCATTTACAATTTCCATGTATGCCATGTTCAGAGAGATACGGAATCAGAGATCAATAAAACTGCCCCCCCCCCCCCCCCGGACAAAAAATGAAAATTCTTATACTAGTATTAAATAGAGGTAATTATTTTCTTTAATGCATAATATGAATAGAGGAATGTTTTAACATCGAAAGACAACATTATATAGTTCTAAATATATGTATAAAAAAGTTAAGATATACTTAAGTCACCTCTACCGGCCGCCTTAGTTTTGCTAAGACTGTCAAATCTTAGCACGTTTCTGGTTACGGTCTTAAGTTTAAGACTGTAGTTATAGGTCCTACTTAAGTATGGTCTTAGACTTAAGTACCCTTTACGTTACGACCCCCTGGTGTTTTTCCAATAAACAAAGTGGAGGGAACTAATTTTGTTACAAAGATCAACATCAGCAAAATAAGCATCAGCTTCCAGCTAGCATCAGGGTCAGCATTTAAAAATAGGATTGCTAGGATCAGCATCAGCAAGCAAAGGATAGAACTAGCATTGACCTAGGCAACACAACTAAGGTTACCAATAACGTTATACCTATGTATTAGACCCTTATAAACAAATAAAATAGTCAACTAAAATATGAGTGTGTTACATCAGTCTAAAAAAGTTTTCATGATAAAGTCTTTAATATACTCATTCTTCTTTCGATCATTATCTGTAATCGGGATACCCCATCAATCACTTGCCTCCTTTCTTAAGAATGAAAAACTAGGTCAGTATTAAAATCCAAAAGTGCAAGGCATACCCTATTTTAAAACAAATTCTTATCCCAAAATCAAAGTTACAATAGTATTTATCAGAAACAGTGCTGTAATCCTCGTATTGTTCTGTGAAATATACAGCAAGGTCATAGAAACGTACGTACACGTGCACGTAAGCCTTAAACAACAACGATATTACTCCTAATATCATTAAATTAAATCAGATTTCAACAGGATCGCAGCACATTTCTCTTTTGAAGAAATCAAAATGAAAACACACCAAAGACCAGGATCATGGGGACATAACAAGGATAGATAATTATATTACAATGGGAGATAATCAAGAATTAGTATAAACTTAATGGCATCTTTCAAAATATTATCAAGTACTACGGGAGAAGAAAAGATAAACTTATTCTGAAAGCTTCATTACATTGTGTAGATTTCACTATGTTGAGTATGTTCACATTATCACCCTCGAGGATTGGCTGAGGCCACAATGGGAGATCAAAGTTTAACACAGGAATTTACAGGGGAAATGTTTCAAAATATTTTTCTTTTGAACACCTGGGCCAGAAGAGTAAAACTTAGGTGAAGTTTCATAACCTAGTGTAGATTCAATTTTTTTTTTTTTAAATCATGACACCCGGGGGTAGGGTGTGGCCTCAGTGGATGATCAAATTTTACATATGAATATGTAACCAGGTTTATGTGTTATTAAAATATTAAATGCAATTTGCGCTGCTTTCGCATATGTGAGTATGTGGTATGAAAGACTTTGTGTGAATGTGGTATTGTTATTTTTAAACACTGAACAGACGGTCACATGACTTCACATTTCTATTCACTAAATTCCCGCCTTTTATTACTAACGACCCCCACTCCTATCCTAGCCATTGAACCGGTTTGACGTATTTCTCAGTGTAACTTCCATACATCTAGAAATATATGTATTCTTACATGTGTGTGTCCCGGTTAGAACTAAAGTTGTAAAATGTTTTATGTAAATTCTAATTATGCTTCAATTGTCTGTCTAAATGTTTCTTACGTATGTGTTTTGTGTCGGCCATACGTTTTCTGTAATTATAATATTCAGGTTTTTGTTTACCATCTTTATGAAAAATATATGAACCTTAATCAGTCTTTATCCGATGTTCTACCACAGCTGCTAAAAATATATTGGGAAAAATATTTAAGGACTAGTAACGGCTTTATAAGGAGCGTGACAAGGAAACATCCTAAGGTGAAGTAGACTCAAATTAGTTCAAATCATGACCCCGAAAGTTGGGTGGGGCCACAGTTGACTATCAAAATTTTATTTACAAAAGATGGGAATCGATCTCTAAAAATCTTTTCAAGAATGTCAAAGGCATGATAAATCATATTTATATCGAAGCATTCTCAGGTTGTGTATATTCAGGTTTGCTCAAATCATGATCCCAGGGATAGGTTCGGGTCAAAACATAGTGAATAAATCTTCAGCATAGATGAAGAACGACAGGACCATTTAAAAATTCAGGTGAGCGTTACAGTGTCCTATATCAATAAATTAGTTTATTTAGGCATCCACTTCTCTCCAAGTGCACACAAATTATTTTGCAATAAAAAAAAAACACCCGAATATGCATTTGAATTCTAGATGTCTTTTTTTAATGGTGATTTTTTTTCCGAAACTATCTTCTTTTCACCTTACATATTAGCACAAGATGGTACATTGTATAACATTTGGTATGAATTTTCTCTTATCGCCATTTTTACACTCATTCTTACCACCACATCACATTCAAGGTCTACTTCCCTCATATTCACGCAAAAGGTGTGCAATACACAGAGAGAAAAGAGAAGAAAATTAGTTTGACATCCTAACTATCAAAACACAGCAGACTGCGAAATCTGGACTCCCAATAGCATAAATCATCTCCAGAGCACCTGTCTATTTTGAGAAGGACGCGTATTGAACAAAATTAAAAGTAGAAAAGCTGAATAACCCTAGTTTGTTTTGTTTGTTTGTTTGTTTTTTTTGCCTTTTAGAACAATTGGATTAGCATCGTGAGTACTCCCAGGATTACCCTTTCAAATATATGTGAAAAGCAGATTTCATTTGCTAAAAGCTAATGCAACGAAGGAGTAATATCTTTTTGATCCTATTACGACTTGGGTTTCTCTCTTGGTGCTTTAATTGGTATGTGGGATTCCATCAACAGCACCAAGTTCATTAAACATCCCTCATTTTCTCCCAATGTCTCGCTTGTTTTGTGTACTCCGTTTACTATCGGTCACTGTATCACATCGGCCATTCATCAGAGTTGAAAACTGACACAACGAATTTTATGTCTTACGCATAAAATAGCGATTTGAAAATCGCAAAATGATAACAGTGAAATCAACAATTTTCCTGGGTTGTAATTTTCGTTGTTTTCGGGGTATTAAGAAAACCTGGAATACATGTCCACCACGAACTGCTCAGCATTCCCCCAACAACGAAATCTAATCTCACAAACCAAATTTCTTCTTCAAACCGAGAAAACTTAAACCCACGAAGATATGTGATTTCACAGTAATAAAAACAGTACAAGCCATTGGAAAAGCAAGACTTTTATAAAGCCTTTATTTATTAGGGTGACATATTTAGCAACATTGCTAGTTTTCAATATGGCCCTGAATATAACACATAAAACAGCTAGTGTAAAATCACGTATTTTCATGGGGTCAATTTTTCGTGGAGATTTGATTTCGTGGATGAAGAAGTGATAAGTTGTAATTTATTTGAAATTTTACATTTCTTGGAAAACATAAGTTCGTGGGTACCTTCGTACCACCTAGTAAAAGAGTTAAAAAAAGTACAGTGCATAGAAGCTAAATGAATTATTGTGAATATATATTAAATAAGAACCAAATAACATTAAAAATATGAGTTTAATTTCCCTTTAAGCATACTACACCTTGAATTTCTAATATTCACACAAAGTATTCCACATATTACTACCCGATATACTGAAAGATTTTTAGAATTCTCAGTTTTCGGCCTGGGTACATACAGTACATTTGAATTAAAATTCTATGAAGTTCCTTTTTACTGCTCCGGGAAATTTAGGAGGCAAACGGAGCACAAAGTTGAAAAAAGCAAGGGTGTTTTACCAGATTTGTGAAATGCCGCACCTCTGGGTCAAGTGTGATGGTTCGCCAAGCGCTCGGCACTTTAAAGTGAAAGTTGCAGTTCTTTCGGATGAGACCTTAAAAACCGAGGCCCCGTGTCAAGACATGCGTTGGCACGATAAAGATCCCTCACTGAGTGTCGAGTAAATGTCTAAATATAAGGTCCTTCACCGGTATATGGTGACATCTCTATATGAGTAAAAAATTTTTGAATGGGACGTAAAACCACATACAATCAATCAAGTACTAGGGTGCTAGACAGAGCTCTATTGATATTGTAGGGACACTTGTAGTCCACTGAGATAAGTCGTTCCCTTTGGCAATTTTCCTGGTAATGATAAATTACTATAAAAATGTTATTGATAGGTCAGATTGAATAAAAAATATAAACAAGTATTTGTAATGTATAATAGAAAAGGTTCTTTTATATTTTTTTAATGGCCAAGTATAGACTTGTAATAATTAAAAAAATACACAAGTTGAAAAATACCTTATCTTTTAATTACTATATTTTCTTGAAAGACCAGGAGAGGCCAACGTGTATCGGATTGCTAACGGTTTACTCCATGGTCTCGAGCACCATTTTATTGTTTAGTCTACAAAATGATGAAGGTGGTAAATGTATTAGTACTGACAAACAAATACATGTACTTTATGAATAACTATTTTTTTGATACCTAATTATCATATATCTCTTGCTATGAGAAAAGCATACATGTATATTCATCTCTCAGTTCATTTGTATCGTACTTAAGTAGATCCATTTCTTTGTTGTACTCGGATGACTTATTTATCCATGTTTTATTTTTTATATTAATTTTCATACTACCATTACATGCTGCGTTTTGGTAAATGCATCTTTATAAGTTTACCTTTCAGTAGCTGTTTGTAGTTAAAAATAACCCCCATCCATAATTCTGTTCAACAGAGTATTGATTAGTCATCCTTGAATAAATCCAAAAGCATGTGAATGAATGTATATAGATGATAATTAAACGATGTTTATCAAAAAATTAAAAATAATTATAATAATCATTTTACTGCTCTCTTTGCTTAATAATACTTTATTGGTGCCTGTATCCACTAAACTGACCGTTTTTCATCTTGACTACTTTATCCATTGCGCTAACATCTTCCGTTGAGGTGCTAGGGGTCCACCACGTAGCTGGCGAGAAATCACTCTGGAGGTTGCAGGGACTACATGAACTAACGTGGTTAACAAACTACATGTAGACTTGTAGTCTGTTTCAAAGTGGCACTTTCTGTATATGTTCTGCGTCAAACTCTATTCGACGACCAGTTTATTCATAACATGACTAAATACAGTAAATTTGGGCGCAATGTTGTTTTAACTTGATTATTGTCAAGAAAAATGAACGTGTCCCGAGAGCTGTATCTTCAATGGTTCGTTATTTTTCAGGTAGTTGGAAATGGTTGTATAAGAAGCAGGTGGATTTTCTGTACATTTATTCATTTTGAACACGAATCCTCTTTATACTGAACATTTTTTGTAACAAGTGTTTTTTTTTAAAATTTCAATTTTTTTTTCCAGCGAAGTAGAGGCATCCTTCACAAAGATAAAACAGCTCTACGTAACAGGGAACCACATCCAATGAGAGTCTTTATGACATCCACCCTTATCTTTCTGGTAGGCACGGATACATGTTTCGACATTGCTACTGCAGCATTCCTCATGCCTTATACAGTTGCAAGAAATTTTTTGTTTCAGAGGCATTCTTTTAAAAAATAAAATTCAGTTGGATATATTTTTTAATTAAGAACACGGTTCAGCAAAACAAAAGATTCGTACTCTGGTTGAAAATTGACCTAGGGAAGCATCTTCACCGTTGAATATTGAGGGGAACGTTGTATAATACAAACGTATGACCTATGAAAATAAGCCTCTAGGTCTGGATTATAGTTTTTCTTTATTCTATTGAAAGAATCGGATAGAGAAGTTTAATAAAATCATGAATAACAACATCCACATCGTACATAGCACAACACCATGAAGGAGGGTCAACATTCAACAGGGTCATTTTTCAATGCAGTGCCGTCGCCCGCGTTGCGCAGTGGTTAGAGCGTCTGCTCTAGAGTCGCGGAGTAAGGAGCTTACGTCGCGAGTTCGAATCAACTGCAGGACCTAAGACCGGTCCTTCGGATGAGACCGTATAAACCGAGGTCCCGTGTCGCAGTAGGTGTTTGAACAAAAAATGATCCCTCACTACTCAATGGCCCTGAGTGCCGAGTATGGGTATAAATTTGTAGCCCTCCACCGGAAAGTGATGGCGTCTCCATATGAGTGAAAAATTCTCGAGAGGGACGTTAAGCAACATTAAAACAAACAAATCAATGCAGTATATAGAAAAGAAGTAACAAGTTGTTGAGAAATGACCCTGGATATGAAATTTTATTACTTTGTTTTCAATTTTCTTAGGAGGACAGTCATCCTTTTTAAATATTAAACTTGGTAAAAGGAAAACCATGTCAATTTTCAATAAGGCCACTGGATGAAAAGTCCAGTTTCGGACTTTCCACAAAACTTAAACTACATGTATATCAAAACCTTGTTGAAATTAGATGTGGAAGTTTCGTATTGAAACTACATGTATATAGTTTCTGTACCGTTTCCATTTGCTGAAACTAATTGTTCTGTTTCCTAATGGTTTCCGCGAAATGAAAATCAGTTTTACATCAATTTAGCAATACTAGTACGTTTCAGTTTACGGAAACTATTGATTTCTCGATTCCTTATGGTTTCCGGAATGCTGAAACCAACCTGAAAGGAGATGGGTGAACAAGGCGTGCAAAATGCCTATATCTTTAGATATGTTAAGAAATCATGTTCAATTTGTGAATTTAGTATTTATAGTAAAGTTTTCATTATTGAAATTTATAACATAATGATAAAACTTTTCTGAGGAAAATTTATGCTGCAAAAATTATTCTGTTATCAAAAAATTCTGTGGTATTCGTGGGTTTCGAACCTTAGGAATAAAAATGTGAGCATTATTTCGTTGAGACTCACGCGCTAACCACTACGCTACAAAGATTCTGGTGAATAGTGGCATTTAAATCATGTTTGTGATATGACCCTTGATTAAATGTATATCTCGAAAGATGGAAATGTTCTGTCATAAAAGTGTATTTTTAAGGTATATTGAGTCCTTTTTTCATGTTTTTAAAACAAAAAATGTATATTTTTACGCAACTTTGAGTATAAACTTTCAAAAAACATGGAGCGAAGACCCACTCATCTAAAACTTTTGTTACAGTACGAGAAATTGATTCTTCTGGTCCTCTTTAGCGTGTGTATGCTATCTCATAGACAAATAATTTCAATCTTTGTCAGATGTTTGCAAATTGTGGAGATCTCACATCAAGTATACTTTAATGTTAGATGAAATATCAAAGAAAATTTTGTTGTGATTGAGGTTTAATTTCTCACCTTCATGTTTGTCGAACTATAGGAACTTCCATCGCCTTGTTCGGCCATCTTCTTTTCTACATCAGTTTTTTTTTAATGGATAGAAAAACATTTTCATTTATTAATACAGGTATTGAAAAGTAGTTTTCTCATTTAATTTGATAATCTTAATTAATTTTACGACTTGTTTGCGCACTGCGGTAATTGCTTTATTATTTCAACGAATTATTTAATAAGGTTTTGTCTTAATTATTATTTTTAGGTACCTACCTACCTGGGTCATTCAGGTGACCTAGTGCTATCCGTTTTTGTCTGTCGTAGTCCGTTGTGCGTTAACTTTTGAACATTTTCAACTTCTTCTCAAGAACCGCTGAACCAATTTCAACCAATTTTGGCATATAGCATCTTTGGTAGCTGCAGATCTGTAGGTCGCTGGTCTGAAAAAATTGGGATGAACGACCAGAGAGCTACAGAGTGCCACCCATTGAAAAAAGTGTATATTTATTGCACACAGAAAAGTGCGCTACTTTTCAATTATTTCTCCGTATATATAAAAATATTACTAACCGTGTGTTCCTAGCATATTCCTTTACTACTTCCACAACAAAACTGCATGTACAAGTCATGCACGAAGCTTCTTATCTTGCCATTCAAAATGGCAGTATAAATATGCGAAATTTTCGATGGTCTCAATTTCATGCCCAGGACGGCTATTAACTATGGAGGGTAATCGTGTTCAAAAATCCAGACTTGTAAGTTTGTAAATCCAAACTTGTAATTTGCAAATCCAAACTTGTAACCGTATCAGTTTCATAGTCTACATGTGTAAATAGGTAATTCCGACATCCTAGCATGTAGTTCCGAACACACAATTGTGTTGACTTTGAGTTTATACTATGAATGTGTGTAGTTTCGATGTTGTAAACTTTGTTTTCCGGAATTTATATTTCCGCGCTCTGAATAAAACACAAAGACAATTGACAAGTCTACAAAGTCTACATGATTGTCGAATTTTGATTATGAGAAACTACGGAGGGGCATCAGTGCCACATTTTTTCCCTTTTTTTTTTAATTCTAACTTCTTCTTTTTCCAACTGAAATAGATTATTTAGATTTTTTTTTTTAATTCTAACTTCCAATTTTATATTACTATTTTCATTTGATCATGAATTTGTTATTTAATTTTAATTCTAACTTTGTTTATATGTTCCAATTTTATTTTATCTTCTTAATTTCATTTTATTTGACGATGTGACATGAACAATTACCCGCTTTTTCATGGCTTGCGCGGATCTAGAGGGGCTTCGGTTTTTAAGGTTTCAACCGAAAAAATATTCACGGCTTGCGCGGATCTAGAGGGGCTTCGGTTTTTAAGGTCTCAACCGAAAAATTATTCAATTTGACTTTCAATGCCGAAGGAATAGTCATTACCAAAACGTATATTAAACGTCTTATATTTTGCCGGCCGGCACTAGGAACTTAGGACAAGCGAACTCTTACCCTCCAATGGCCGACGAAGCTAGCGCCCAACCACTAGGCTACTGTGATCAGTGCCCCAGTTTATTAAGAACCAATGTAACTGCAATGATATCATATTAAAAAAAACAACAACAACTCCTCAGTAGATGAAGATCCGTATCAATGTTTATCCGGGCTCCAAAAAAATTGACGATGAAAAAAAAATAAACTGCCCAAACTCCTCCTTCATGGGAGGCGATGTATGGATATCCTAAAGTTTTCAGTAATTTTTTTTTTCAAAGCAATAATTTGCCAGAGTTTAATGATACTGCAAAATAAGGGGGATGGGGGTGGGGGTGGTTGGGCATACAGCCTATAAATGAATTGTCATATTAAAACAGTTAAAAAGATTATTCTCCACACAAAAAAGTTGGGAGCCCAACCTTTCGATCCCTCTTACTTCGGACCTGGGATTTTTTAGTGAAAAAAATTTCTCTGTCCTACTTTAAAAAAATAATGTGATGACAATATCAATTTAAAGTGTACCATAAGCGGGCAATCAAAAATGGCGGTCATATTTATCATATTTGAAACATCTTGCACCAGGGCAATAAAATTTAGACGAGCTCATTTTTGATCACAGTCTCACATTTACCAAAGGAATTAACAGTATGTAGAAAAGAGAAACAGTTTTATGGCCCCGAACCAGGTCCGTAGGTAGCAAGTGGGGTGAGGGTGCCAGTATATACTATACCAATAAAAAAGCAATTTCTGATTGTGCCCCTCTCAATAATTTTGTCGGTAAATACATAAAAAAAGAAATAAGGCTAATTAATCGTTGTCCCCCCTCAACAGGAATGTTTCATTTGGGGGGGGGGGGTATCAAGAAATTTTCGTTTTGTGCCCACTGCTCCACCCCCACCAAATGAAAATGCTTCCTACGGGCCTGAAAAAGAGAGAAAACACGCAAGAATGATATCATATGGTTTTTAAAATAAAAAAAAATATGCTCCATGGAAATGTTTCTACGTTTCGTAGCTAGACTGTTCGGCAAGATCTCTATGTACCTGTACATAAAAAGCCGTAGCGCCCCTTTTCGTTTAAATTTTATTCGGATTTCTTAGTTTAACTCTGTAAGTTCTACTTTCTTAAACAAACTTTAGATTTTGCTTATAATTATTACCAAAAAAATTAAGTATTGAGTTAGGTGAAGTGAAACATAATTGAAATTTCAAGATACGAAAGGAATCAAAATTGCCATAATAAAATAGATAAAATAAAACTGGAAAATATAAACAAGAACAGGCACGGACCCAAGGGGGGGGGGGGGGTCCATCCCAGTCCAAAAAAATCCAACCCAAACATTTCTTGGCAAGCTAAAAAAAAAAAAGTAAACCCCTTTCCCAAGCATGAAAAACCTATTTCGCGCGCGCGCGCGCGTGTGTGTGTTGGGTGGAGGGGGGTAGTCGTCAACTTAACACAGATCAGCGTTTTCGAGGGGGATCCAAGGTCACTTTTAGTTCGTTTAGTATAAACATTTATTAAGTCTGCAAATTTCAGGGGAGGGGTGGGGGGTCCGTACCCCATTCTAGATCCGCGCCTTCAAGAAGTAAGAATAAAATAAGAAATAAAAAATGAAGAATTTAATATGGAAAACAAAAAGTTAGAATAAAAAAGAAAGTAAGACCATTAAAAATAATTTTGGCACTGATGATTCTCACTATCAAAATTCGACAAACGTGTAGACTTTACATTAGGAGACTTGTCAATTGTCATTGTGTTTTATTCAGAGCGCGGAAATATAAATTTCGGAAAACAAAGTTTACAACATCAAAAATACACACATTCATAGTATAAACTCAAAGTCAATACAGTTGTATGTATGTTCGGAACTACATGCTAGAATGTCGGAATTACCTACTTACATATGTAGACTATGAGACTGATACGATTACAAGTTTGGATTTACAAACTTACAAGTTTGGATTTACAAACTTACAAGTCTGGATTTTTGAACACGATTACCCTCCATAATTAACAACGGTTTTTGGGAATGTTTTATTGTGGAAGTAGTAAAAGAATATGTTAGGAACACACGGTTAGTAAAATGTTGAAATGGAAGCTTAAATATACGGAGATGTAAATCGAGAAAACCGCGCACTATTTTGTTCGCAATAAATATACACTTTTTTCAATGGGTGGCACTGTAGCTCTGTGGTTCGTGCATCCCAATTTTTATCAGACCAGCGAGCTACAGATCTGCAGCTACATCTTTGGGTAAAAGGGAACAAAAATTGTGAATTTCTTGGTCCCTGTTCCCCTAGGGCCTCAGGGGTTGGGCTAAAACCTCCAAAATTGATGCAGTCTTTATAAATATCTTCTTTACTGCTGGACATCAAGCAGTCAAACTGTTGGCATGATTGTAATGAGCATTGGGCCCGCTACCAAAATTGTGAAATTGATGGCTCCAGGGGCTAGGGCGGGGCTATATAGATAACATAGTGAAAGTGCATTATTTCTTTGAATATCTTTTTCTCTTCTCCTGGGTCAGGGGTTTTGGTGTTAGGGCGAGCTCTATTGATTATATAGTGAAAATGCATTCATTCTTTCAAAATCTTCTTTTCTGCTGCTGGGTACTATTAAACTAAATAAATGCATGGTTATGATGCACAAGGATGGTTTTTTTTTCTTCAAAATTTTGAACTTCATGGCCCAAGTGTCAGGGGTTCTGGTGTTAGGGCGAGGCTTATTGATTAAGGGTGGGGCTTTATTGGTAATATATTGAAAATGCATTAATTCTGTTAAATAATCCTGTCTGCTCCTTAGTGATGAGCAGATAAACACAATGCATAGTCATGATGAACAATCAATTGTGCTTCTTACAAATTTTTTAAAACTTATGGTCCCCAGGTTTTTGTGCTTCTCGGGGGAAGGGGGGGGGGTATTATGTGTTAATTCTTTGACATATGTTAATTCTTTGTGAATCTTCAACTATTAAAGTGCGTAGTTATGATAAAAAGCGTACCTCTACCAAATTTATGAATGTCATGACATGGGACATGGGTGTTAGGGTAAGGGTGTGTTGAATCTGTAGTGAAAATGCGTTATTTCTTCGAAAATCTTCTCTGCTCCATGGCATATCGAAGGCAAACAGAATTAAAGTTTTAAGTAAGCAAGGGTATTTTTACCAGATTTTTTAACATCAGGGCCATTTGGTCAAGTGTTCTGGTCGTCGCCAGGGCTCTATTAATTTGTATTCAACTGAGAGAAGTTATTCCCCTTTTGCCATTCATTTTTGATAATTAATCATTGTAAATAATGTATTTGAAAGTTAATGTAATAAGAGGCCAGTGTGAGAGGTCACAATATGGGTTTAAACGTAGTACAGAAGATCTAAAAGTTTGAATATTTCATATGAAGTTTTTTGAAGTTTCATATGGAGACGCCACCACTGGCCGGTTGAGAGCTACAAATTTTGACCTATACTCGGCACTCGGGGCCATTGAGAAGTGAGGGAATCTTTCGTGCCAGCACCTGCGACAAGGGACCTCGGTTTATACGGTCTCATCCGAAGGACCGGTCTCCACGTCCCACAGTTAATTTACAAGTTGTTACTGAATACTAGACTAATTATTTCATTGATTCTGATCATCCTATTTCTCTTAATTTTGGGCAACAAAGCTTCATCTATCAGTTTATTTTATACTCTATGGATCCCCAAAATTGTTGTATTATACTCATGTGACCGTTAAGGCCCTTGGGCCTATTGTTTCATTACTCAACATATCTCGAAAGATTTATTCATTTTATTTCAAATTAAATAAATCGGTGTTTACACAGCGTGTATAGCTTTACTTGTAAAATGGCAATGAATTGTCATTGCATGTCATGTCAAAGATTGCAACAAATTTCCATTTGAATTCTGCAATTTTCCATTTTTTTTATTATATATTTCACAATTTTATATTGGATTTCTTTTAATTTGAATTTTGTAATTTGAATTGTAGAAGTCTTAATTCTTTTCTATAATTCTTTGTCTTGTATTTTTCCATTTGAACTGTAAACTTTTTAAAGGAGATCGACCCGCATAATCCGATAAAACAAATAAAATATATATTGAACGTCTAATGATTTTCACTTTCAATTTCTTGTCCACATAAAAAATCATGCTGAGGTCTTCAGTTGCAGGGAATGCTAACCTCGCAGAAAAGTCTATGAACCTTACCGCAACCCCTCGTTTTGTGTCCCTCCTTATCATTATAAAGAGACATTTGGTACATGGAATAATATTCGCTTTAACAGGTTGGGCACACCTCCCCCCCCCCCCCCCAATTGGTGGTTCGAGTCCCATTTGGTGGGCAAACGCCTAAATGGTATACAAATAATACTAACGATATGATGGTCTTTTATATTCGCGCTTAAACTAAAAAGAAAATACATGAAAGCACATTTGCACGAGAAACAGGATTGTTTGTTGGCATCTCCTACAACTATACAAGACAACTCACCAGACATCCCATGTGTGAATCTCGACTGAGGTGGATCAGCGCACGTCTCCCAAGTAAGTCTACTATTGTTCCTCCATGTTCTTAGGCAATTATAAGAGTATTTTTATCGATAATTATTATAAATTTCGACGTGGGAAGCTTCTTACACCTTCTTTTTTCCCAAATCAAAGCGTTCTTTTGATCAGGATCACGAACAACCAATGAAAAGTACCGTTATAATTAACTGCATCCTCTGAAAGTTTGTATGGTGGTCAAAAAGTGTATAAAACATTCAAAACAGATTTCGGATTTATATTTTAAAGTAAAAATGAATTTCTTTATTTATTTGATATAGAGATGCCTTTCAGTTAAATATGTGGATGCAAAAATCACCATGTATTTTGCGGAGAAGAAGAGTTTAAAATCTTGAAAATTGATGGGGAAAAATAAAAGTTTCAGTTGTGGAGAAGTTAAGGTAGGAGGGGCACATTACCGCCCGCACAGATAACTTGTGCGAAGGATGCGTTAAATATGCTATCTCTGTCCCCTCTCATTCTTTCTCTCACTCTTTCTAATTGAACTTCTCTCTCTCTCTCTCTCTGAATGAATAGATTAAAAAAAAAAAAAACTATGATTTCATGAAAATTCAAGATCGTTATATATTTTGTCTCCGTATGTTTCATATTTCTTGTTTTATAATTTTTAATAAGACGCACTAAGTTAAAAAAAGGAAAAAGAGTAATATGGTTGCTGAGCTTGTAGAGAAGATTGAGAACGGAGAGATTGAGGATGAAGAACTTGCGTCAATCATGACTGCGATTGGTACCAAATTTAAAATAATACTATTATTTTAAATTAGTGGCTAAGCATTAATAATTATATTGTGTTGTAATTGTAGTTTTTGGAGATTTTTTTGATAAAATTTTAATATATTTTGAATGTAACACAGGAAAGAACCAAACTAGAAAAATATTAGATGACAGTGTGGTTGCAGGGAAAATTTATAAAGATGATGAAAAATTCAGAACATTTGATGCAGCAAGTAAGTTGATAAATAAAAATATGACTGTCACAATGATTTACTAGTATTTAAAAATTATTGAACATTTTTATGAAAATGTTATAAAAAAATAAATGATTATAATTTTGTATGTTTCATCTGAAGGCTATTTCTTGGAAAGAAACACCGTCATCCTAGGGTTCTTTAAAGGATTGATGGGCGACCAATTCAGTGAAGAATCCTATGCCACTGGCATATGCGCTGCTGTGGAAAGCATGTATTATTTGAAAAACAGAAACTTTGTAGGCCCCCTGGCATTTGCTAAATCCCTTTTACTATAAACGAAAACGGGTGCGTTAATTTCCAATAAAATTTTTAAAATTCCAATTTTGCATAAATATATTGTATTTGAATATCAAAATATAATATGATTTTTATACTGACATCCTTTAAATTCCTGTTATTTCCTTGCATACTAATCGTTTACTTTAAATATCCATAGGAATCAAAGAAGGGTTGAATGTTGTTTCAGCTGCTAGTCCAGCTGGCAGCTACACAACAATTCTTAAGTGCTTAAGAAACCACAGCCAAGAGAGAATTAGATGTCCTGATACAAATGACATCATATCGTTTTTCGACAACAGTCAGGTTAATAAAGTTTTTGGAAATATATTTTTTATTTGTAAATTTTTTTACATGTGTGACCGTGTTTTAATATTTTTTCCTTCCATTTTAAATGTCATCGGTCGCAAATGGAGAGTTAAGACCGACTTTAAGTCGGAGTGTTCCGTGATCACCTCTGTGGTCCATATGGTGACAGATGACAACCTCCAGGCCAGCGCAGACTACTTCCCTTCCTCTTGGCAAAAATTTGATACAGAGGCAAAACAATCTATTATTTGCCAAATGAAAGGAAAAGAATCTTTCTTTGAACAAGAATTTATTAAAATTAGGTATTTAAGCCTTATTAAAAATGAAATTTTTCGCTATGATTATTAGATATAAAATATTTGTTATTATGTTACTCGGTATACTTTATTTATCAGAAATGATTTCATCATAAACCAAATTCAAAAGGTTATGAATCAACAACATAATGAAAATGGCCAATATGTTGACCACATTGACAAAAAGAATGCCAACCTTACGAGAAACTCCAGCACCATCAGAGAGGTACGCCTCTTTCTCAAATGATACGTGGGATATCAAGTCATTTACAAACTCCACTTGATTTTACTTGTGTTAAACTGTTTATTTGTACAGTTACTTGTGTTTTCCTGTTATAAATACAGAGAAAACAGGCTATTATGAATTACTCATGGGGGAAACAGTATTTGAGAATCCATGTTCTTACGACGCCGTAGAAAAAGTAATGTATTTAATGATACAAGTACATACATGCAAAAACTTGACCAATAAACTTGATAAAAATCATATTTTGTGACATTCACAGGTTTTGGACCATTTTCTAGAGGAAGTGGGTGTGGGGACAACACGACATTGGGCAGCTGTCGGCTGTGACGGTTTGCCATACGTATTGGTATCCAGAATCATTGAGGATGTATTTGTATGCCCCGTTTGTCATAGGCAGTATGACGGCTGTGCGGAATTCAATTCCCATATATCCCACACTGGGCATGTAGATGACGCCGAGGATGGAAGAAAATACAAAAACATCCTCATGCTTACAGTTAGATAGCAAATAAAATATACTAATACATGAAATATTGATTTAGTTTATATTTTGATTAAAATATTGAGAAAATTATTGCAGGTCATAGACATTTTGAGATAAACATGACTAAAGCCATGTTTAAACTCCTGTGGGAGTTAGCCCTAGTTGACCTCGACAAAATGCTTGGTTTTAGAAGCTTAAAAGCGCTTGCTGCATCCCAGAGTGCAAGTGGTATAAATCTTTAGTAATATTTCAATAAAAAATCATGAACGCGTCAATTCATACCCACCCTTATAATCATATACATTTGTATTAATGATTCGATTTGTTTCAATATTTCAGATCATCATAAAAGTTGGCAGATCTTGGAAATATTTTTTTATGCCATGTCTGCAGAACTAATATTGCCTTATGCCAGACGCGTCCTCGCAGATAACCTGGAGCCTTCTGTCCGAGGTTTTCTGGAACATCTTCGAACCCCAAACCAGAAATTAATGTACTACATTCTTTTCAATTTCAGCTTAGCTCTCCATATTTTCAGAGCAGGCGTAAGATGGAACAACAGTGAGGTAATTCTTGCCAGAAGGTCTAAATCTTCACCGTTGTTCTTTGGTCTTAATATGCCATTTTACATGGAGGCATATTCAAGGGATTTAATGATTCGTATGCAGTGTCCCTCTGTGGTTAACGAGTTCATTGCAAATCATGAGTCCTACAGTGTCAGTGGCAACGAAAGTAAGGGTGGAGGGGGAGATTTTGTACTAGAGAATCTTAACAGAAAGAGCAAAAGCTTTATGTCCCCAGGACTGCAATCGGAAGAAAGATGGAAAATCATGTACAGAAATAAGGATAGATTGGACAAGGTAAAAAGTTTAAGCACTTAGTGTTTAAGAAATACTATGTTTTATGTTGTTTAATTATAAATACATCAATGCTGAATGATTTTGTTTTTCAGATTAAAGCAAACTTGCAGATGCAGTTGTCAATAGCAGAAAAAGACACAGATTACATGTACACATCAGACATCACAGACGAAATAACATCATTTAGAACATTAATACGACAAAAGCAATATCTACAACAGAACACTCTTACAACTCTCTCAAACAAGCCTACAGACAGCAAATTACTTCAGTTTTCAGAACACGCACAACAAAACAAAGATTTACATTACTCACATATTACAACCCACAAACTTTCATTAAGGAAACTTACACCCATTTTTATTCTACAGGAGCACAGACAAAAACATTTTGACATAGCAAACAAAACAAAAACAGACATAATTTCACAACACAGTTTCATAATTTTAAATACAGTTAAATGTAATGAACTCTAAAACGCTTTTTGAAAAATGGAAAAAAAAAATAAGAATATGGAGAAAAGTGTTCTCTTGGAATTTGTCAGAGAAATTGAAGAGCTGAAAGAGGGTCAGAGCGATTCTGTTGGAGAATAGTTTAAGGTAAAGATTCGTGGACACTATAGATAATTTTACTTTTTACGAACTAAATATTGGGGACAAAAAAATTTCCAGATTTTTCAGCGCATTCTTCCTATATGCAGTTACTCCCACGCACCATGCATGCCGCCAAAATGAACATTCTTTCTCCATACAATCTACCCACAATGTATCAGATAATCCCTCCCCACATAACCTACAACTGCTGTCAATATTTCCCTGAAATACAGTTTCTGTGGTTTAGACAGCCTGTTCTTGTACGCGCACTGAGGGATAGGACGATGATGACGACGCCGACGATGAGGATGACGCCGACGATGATGAAGGCGACACCGTCAAAGATGACGACGAAGAGGCACATTTGGGTCCGTCCACAGACAAAGAGCTCTTTTTAAGTTCCTAAATCCAACATAGTGTTTTACTTCATTTTTTTTTTAATTACTTTCATACCAAAAAGATACAATTTTTTTAATTCTACAATGCAATAAATTATTTTCTATCTACATTCAGTGTACTGTTTGACATACACCTCAGCTGAAGTTGCAGTATAAGGATCTTGTACCTGTGGAATTTTAATATGCTTTTAAATATTCATTTTAAAACATTGTATTGCATACTGATGATATCTTATTGTTAATTAGAAAAATTATCTATGTGTTTAATATTATAATTACAAATGGGCAAAACTACTAGCATTCTTTTTTTCTAATATTGAATAGTGTTTTTTTGTGTCGGTAGCATCACTTTTGAAAGAGGAAAGTGGGCAGACCACAGGCGCCAGAAGTGTGGATCGATATCCCCCCCCCCCACTTCAAATTAAACAAGATGTGTTTGTGAAACACTGATGCCCCCGTATGGCATCTTATGGCGAAGGTTAAGGTTTCTCAAATGCAAGTCAAAATCCAGGTCAAAAGATAGAAAATGTTAAATTTGAAAGCCCTAGCTGAAACTGTTCAAAAGTGATGGCCAAGGTTAAAGTTTTTTAAAAGTAAGAAAAACATCAAGGTCAAGGTCAAAGTTGTTGGTATCCAAAGGAAGGTCATGTCACAAGGATTTACATATGTGAAGTATGAAAGCCCTAGCTCTAACCGTTCAAAAGTTATGGCCAAGGTTAAAGTTTTTCAAAAGTAGGTCAAACTCCAAGGTCAAGGTCAAAGTTGTTGGTATCCAAAGAAAGGTCTTGTTACAAGGATGACTTATGTGAAGTATAAAAGCCCTAGCTCCAAGCGTTCAAAAGTTACGGCCAAGGTTAAAGTTTTTCAAAAGTAGGTCAAACTGTAAGGTCAAGGTCAAAGTTGTTGGTATTCAAAGGAAGGCCTTGTCACAAAGAATACACATGTGAAGTTTGAAACCCCAACCACCAACTGTTCAGAAGTTATGGCCAAGGTTAAAGTCTCATAAAGTTTTGCAAAAGTGGGTCAAACTCCAAGGTCAAGGTCAAACATGATGGCACCCAAAGAAAGGTCTTGTCACAAGGAATACACATGTGAAATATGAAAGTCATAGCTCCAGCCAATCAAAAGTTATGGGCAAGGTTGACAACAGACAGACAGACAAACAGATAAACAGACAAACCGATAAACAGACAGACAGGACAAAAACAATATACCCCCGGGACCTTTCGATCCGGGGACATAAAAAAAAATATAAGACCTTATAATTTCTCAAAAATATAAAAATTTTCCCGTCATTTACATTCATATGTTGTTCTATGTAAGCAGATTGTAGTTTTTTTACGTTTAGAGAATGGCCCTGTACGGTATAATAAAAATAAAATATGTATTTTTATTATACTGTACAAGATCATTCTCTAAACGTAAGAAAAAGTACAATCTGCTTGCAAAGAACGACATATGGACCTGATTGACGGAGAATTTTTTTTATATTTTTGAGAAATTATAAGTTCTTACAATTTTTTAAAAATAAAATGGTGGGTATCGATCCACACTTCAGGCGCCTGTGGGCAGACTTTCCCAAACCGACATGCAAAACAAATTAAAAAAAATAAAATAAAGAGAGAGGGTCTGATAAACCATAACTTTTCCAGAAGAGTATCTTTTCGTTTGCTGAATGACCGATTATTTTTTTTTGTCTGTTAAAACTTTGTAGGCTCTTTCTTCTTCTTTGTACTTTTAAGGATGGACACCTTGCCTGTTTTTTGCTAACAAAAAATTAATAAACATATCATTACAACACATGAAACGATAATTTTCAGTGATGTTATAAGAATTATAGAAAAATTACAATAATAACCTTCCATAGAAAAAAATTAAGCTTTTGACGTATATCATTTTAGATCAAGAGATTTCATTGGTTATAATTTTTTTTACGTCAACAGGATGCTTTAAATTGAAAGTAGCCATGTCGAAGAAAACGCTCAAGCTCAGAGCAGGCTCTGAAAACGGATTTTAAGGTGATATGATGCAAATTAAGTGCTTTAAACAAGGTATTGTTGTAATATATGCTTATTTATAACAACTAAGCGCACAAATTTCCACATAGGATTTCCAGAAAACTCAAAATATCAATAGAACGAATATTGAACTACTCACCACACCACTCGCCATCATGCGCCTTTCTCTTTTCTTAGCGTGAAGCAAAACACACTATTTTTTACTCCCGAATGGCTAGTATATTGTGTGTACGATTTGGTTCATTGCCCACCAAATGGGACTCGAACCACCAATGGGGGGGGGGGGGTAACCTGTTTAACTTTATCATTCAAGACAATGATAAATACTTGCATATGACAGGGGTAGAAATAATTATTGTTTTTTTACTGATCACTCGGGCTTTCACCTGAACTTTTTACTTCTCAACTAGAAGTTTTACTGTCCAACTGGGCCATATTACATTATAACATATTACATTACGATACTGAGTGCAAAATACTCTCAAACGTGTCGGTAGGTTGAACTTCTCGTGAAATATTTTGTATGTAAGTAATACTGACTTTTCCCAAGCACATTTCGGATAGAGAAAGATACAATGAGTTTATTTATATAACAATAAGTTTACATTAATTGAGTTAATCGGCTGCGCCAAGGCGATTTATATGTAAAATCAAAAAAATTGTGAATTACTTTCACGTGGTCAAAGTTTTATAAAAAAAAAAAAACTGCAAGAATAAAGCCGAAACAACCCTCTATAAGAATAAAATATTGTATTTCTTAGATATTTTATTTGCAGAATTTGAGGTACAAATAGTGTACGGTATACATAATCATTGCTTTCTCCCTTTGATATTTTGCATTAGAGGCAGAGAAATGATTTTGTTTGTTTGACAGGGGATGCATACTTCTTCATGGCAACTGATCTCAACGCTGTTTTCAGAGGCCTGTTAATAATTTGTATAGGTTAAATAGACTTTTTGTAAATGGTCCATTGTTCGTAGTCTTTGCACTCTATTTTAGTGTGTCCTTATCCTTATAATTATATGACCGATCAATTTTGCGTCACATGTTGATTAACCCAGTTTCTAGAAGATTATAGCCTTTAGCCGGTCATTAAGTTGTTTTCAATAGAACCTCGCAGAAAGGAGGTTTTCGAGTCTTTTTAAAATCAATTTCAAAACGAAACTGATATTAAAATATTCTACATTAATTTTTCTAAAAAGTCTAAACAATAGTTTGTTTCTTCAAACATCTAGAAAGTAAACTTATGGTTGTGTCGTTAGACGGCCTTTATTTTATCACGCCTTAACAACGACAGCCAACATTTGGTATACACGCCTCTCCTTTGGTACAGCACTCGACCTTTCCTGGCAGATACTCGCACTTAGTGGTTCCAATCTTGCAACCAGTGAAATATACGGAGTGGTTAGAAGAGGTGGACTGAAACCAAAAGAAATATGAATATCGCAGACTTAACAAAGTAATAACTATTTTGACAATCGAAAATAATAACTTAACTCCTTATTAGATTCTTTAGAGATAGGTATTCTGGTATATAAAGTCATTCAAATATATTTATGCCTTGATCGATAGTTTTTCCTTAAATTTTACCATTATAGTAACAAATAATAAAATTTTACCCCGTTCTTTAGGAGCGGATCTATAACTTTCTTCCACTCTTCTAGACTCCATGATGCATCAGCTTGCACTATTACATCATTTACCGTAAACATGGGGGTTCCGGATATCCCACCTTAAGAAAGATACCTATGATGTACAATATATCCTAGAGGTTTTTAATAAAATGTTTACCGTTACGTTATATCTGGGACACTAAACCGAACATAATATTTTTCATGAAAATCTGAAAAGGAATTATTTTTTTTGTCTGTTAAAACTGATGGTTTTTATGATTGACCTATTTGACTCGAAAGCTAGAGCTTGTTTTCGTAAGAGTGTAATGAATAATCTTTTTCATACTGGAGTTAATCAGTTAAAATTTGCATTAAGGATCATTTTAAATTCCAAAATTCAAGTTTAAAACAAGTCAGCTTATATGTATGTTTTATCTATAGACAAAATAATCCCTAATGCATTAATTACACTTATCAAGAAAGTTACAATTTTATACTCCTAAAGATTTTAAGATTCCAAACCTTTAACAGAAAAGAGTTACATTTTCCTCGTGTTTTACATCGCAGTTTTTTTTTATCTTTGGAATTGTATTATTTTATGAAAACAGCCTTGCAAATGAGTAGATTACGTAGAATTTCCTGAACTGGCAATAAATTTTGCTGTTCTTTAGATTAGTAGAAAGCTTCACGGTAAGAAGACTATCTTTATTATAATGTTTAATTTATCATAAATCTGTATGGATATGGTACATGTAACTTACGAGTGCATGTGTATTTCCATTCCACTCGTGTGTCCTCATCGACCATAGGGTCTGCCATCTTTTGGATAAAGGTCGATTTCTGTACCCCTAGCTCCACTGCTATATCACTAAGCATACTACATGAAAAACGTGTATGAACATTAGCAAGAGTCAGCAGCTAGGTTCACTTTATACAAAGATATTGAATGAATGTCTCATTTCCTAGACCTGTCTAAAGACAGGTGTTTTAGACAACCTTCAGAAAATAATTTAAATCTGCAAACCCTTTCATCCAAAATTTAAACATTTTTACTATTACCCGAGAACAATCTATTATCATATAATTGTACATTCATAATCAGAGGACCGACTTTTTGAAAAAATATTGAAATTTTTTTTGCACTTTTTGCTATTTTTTTTTATGAAATTGTCAAGATTTGGAAATAAAAACGCAGTTCATGATGTCATAATACATGGAATAGTGAAAAAGGTCCAAATGATAATTAACGATAATTAACACATTGTTAACTAAAACTGGGCTGTTTTGTTTTTCTTAGAAATTCAAAGGGTCCTTTGTGAAACTTGCTCTTTCTTTTTCCAACAAACAAATTTTAACGATGAAACCCAATGTCTCAAAAATGTTGCATTCTCAATGAAGTACATGTACCTAACCATAAGTGTTTAAATAACTTACTTGACGGCGACATATGTTCCTGACGCATGCATATTCTCACCTGATCACCATGGTTTCGGACATTGCTTTGGTGGCGTTGTTAGATAAGCTGTCTATTTTATTATATATATTGCCCGTCCAGTTGAAAACACCTTGTTGTGAGTCAGATAGCTGGTTAATAATCTGGGCACCCTAGTACAAAAACCAGACAATGAGATAGAAATATAACGAACACTATTCAAGTTAAATGTCCACTTAAACAATACAAATCGGGAGCTGAGCCGACACGGACCTCTAAAAACATCAGAGGTGGGATCAGGTGCCATGGAAGAGTGAGAATTCCCTGCCGACCGGTCACACCTGCCGTGTGGTCTTTGTGATGATCGGTAAATGAGGGAAAAATCCGTCGACAATTCAACGAGCAAAATATGGCCCAACAACTAAAAGAATACAAATCGGGAAAGAAATCTAGGAAGAGGCAATGCTATAAAAAAAACCTTTACAAATGTGTAAACTTGAGCCTTCGTTACGTTGATATTCAAGATAAGGAATTTATGTATAGTTCAATTGCACTCCTGTAATTTTTATGCCACCACCATTAAATGGCCGGGGGCATATATTGTTACCCGGCTCCGTTATCCCGTCTTCATTGACTTTCCGTTCATTATCTCTGCAACAGGTGAACATATTCAATTTGCACCGAGCAGGTCAAGCTCGGATTTGGTCAGAGTCCGTAGATTTTTGACAGAGTTATCCTTCTTAAACTTAGTAAAAATAAGAAGTGTTCAGTTTCCGCTCTCTAACTTTTAGAGGGATATATGTAAAAGATTGATTGCATATGCAGGTATTTTACCAAAAAATTCAGGTCAAGTTCAAATTTGGTCGTGGTCCGATGATTTTTGACAGAGTTATCCCTCTTGAAAGTAGGAAGTAATAAGAATTTTCAGTTTCCTCTCCTACTTTTGTAGAAAGGTATTTATAAAATTGAAATTTTCCCTCTCTACCTTTTGCAGACCGTCACGGTAGCTCAATCAGCGGAAAGCTCTTACAATCAATCTTGTAGGAATATATGTATAAGGTTGAAATTGCATGCGCAGGTATTTTACCAGAAAATACAGTTCAAGTTTGAATTTGGTTGTGGTTCGATGATTTTTGATATATTTATCCCTCTTGAACTTAGATTGATTGATTGTGTTGTTTTACGCTCCGTTCGAGAATTACTCAGTCATATAGAGACACCATATACCGGTGAAGGGCTTCAAATTAAAATTTTACTCGACACTCAGGGCCATTTAGCAGTGAGGGTTCTTAAACGTGCCAACGCGACACGGGGCCTCGATTTTTAAGATCTCATCCGAAGGACCAGCAACTTTTACTTACCAGAGCCGAACCCTTGGCGAAGGAACAGTTGCTATCATTTTTTTTATCGACTTAGGTCAGTCGCAGCCGTGATTCGAAAATATGAACCTTCAATCTCTTGAACTTCAAAAAAAAAACAACTCATTTTCCGCTCTCTTCATTTTGTAGGAAGGTATGTATAAAGTTGACACTGGATGTGCAGGTATTTTACCAGAAAAGACAGGTTAAGTTCGAGTTTGGTCCTGGTCTGATGATTTTTGACAGTTATCTCCCTTTAACTTAAAAAAATCTAAACATTCACAACTTCTTATCATTATTTCGGCTACAAATTTGAAATTTTGGGGTGGTGCGGGGGAATATGTGGCGTTAAGACACACTATTCTACAGATTTTGAATTTTGTTTCAATAAATTACACTTCCGGTACTAGAAGTAAGGGATGAACTATTACAGTCGTTATGTTAAAACTACAAGTAGATTTGAAATTTACATTTTCCAGACAATTTCGATTGGAACGAATGATAAACTTCTTAATTTCCTTATTCCCTTTGCATGCATAACAAGTTTGTGTCCTATACATATCAAGGCACGTAATTGGGGGGGGGGGGGTGTTGTGCTGACAATCGAATCTTTTTCAAACATAACATTTTTACTGTAAAAAATGTTCCTTGAAAGACTGATTGCCCTCCCCCTTTTTGTTGCATTCCATCCCTCCTACCACTTTTTGTTGCAATTTAGTCAAATCGTCCCATGGTAATAAATTATGGAACAAGATAACCCACACAACCCCCCCCCCCCCCCAAAAATGGGATTTTAAATTTTGGAAAACTTCGCTTGTCAAAGATTTTTTAAGTTGTCAAATAATTTGTTCTGCCCCTCCCCTTTCAAAAGCTATGATCTTACGGGAAAAAAAAGCTACAGTTGTTGACTAAAAATTGCGACCTTATTAGCAACTTACAAAACATATTTGAGAGATTTTGAATTATCGTTATTTCACAAAAATGAAACTGAGCTCTCCTTAGCAGTTTAAATCTCAGACATATTACTATAACATAGACTATACATAGAAATTATGATCTCACCATAGCAACAAGAAACGAGTTTCTGTGGTACGGAAGCGGGAACATATGCATTCTGAGAGTAAGAACATTTGGTCCATAGTGATTTGCCAGTTGTAAAAGAGTAGGGAATGCCATTTTACTCTCAGGACAGACAGGTCCCATAAAAGCATCCACATTAATTCTAGTCAGACCTTTCACATCTCCATAAATGTATCCAAGCTTCCGGTTCGGAATTGGAACCTGGCCATATATAAAGTGAAGCATTAAAGCTAAAAGAAAACACCTCTTCAGCGCCATTGTTAACACGTGTCGCATCTATTTGTTGTAACCTTCTCTGACCTAATTCTGCTTAACGATAAGCACTAGTATTGTGTCGCTTCTGAATAATTCAATCTGATTATCTCCAGATAACGACATTGAATTTTCGGCGATTACATTACAAGTGCACTAACTTATAAAATATAAAAGTGTTATAATCCTTTGTATGAACTTAATTTGATAGAACAATAGCAGAGCTTTTCAAATAAAAAAAATATTCACTGGTCAAGTGGACCAGTGATTTAGAGAAAATCACTTGTCCACACAAATATTCACTGGTCAATCAGCATACATATCGATACTAAATTAAAAAAAAAAACTGAGAAATTGTAATTCCAGTTACATTAGAGAATAATTCCGACTACGTGTCTTTTCGTGGTCTGTCACTGACGAGAGGTGAAAATTTTTTGAACCCAAAATGTGTTGTTTTACGTAAGATTCGAGAATATTTCACTCATATAGAGACGTCACCATATACCAGTGAAGGGCTTCAAACGTAGGCCTTTAATCGGCACTTAAGGCCATTGAGCAGTGAGCCTCGGGGATCTTTATCGTGCCAACCCTGCCATGGCACGGGGCCTCGTTTTTGAAGGTCTCATCCAAAGGACCCACAACTTTCACTTCAAAGTGCCGAGCCCTTGGCGAAGGAACAGTTGCTACCTATTTTCAGGTCACCTGAGTTTACTCAGGTGACCTATTGCTATCTGTTTTCGTCCGTCGGCGTGCGTCGTCCGTCAACATGTGAGCATTTTCAGCTTCTACTCTGGAACCACTGAACCAATTTCCACCAAATTTGGCATATAGCATCTATGGATACAGAGGAGTAAAAATTGTAAAATTCATGACCCTTGGGGCCTGAGGGGTGGGGCTAAAACTATCTAAATTGATGCAGTGTTTAAAAATCTTCTTCTTTACTCCTGGACATCAAGCAGTCAAACTGTTGGCATGATTGTAATAAGCATTAAGCTCTCTACCAAAATTGTGAAATTCATGGCCCCAGGGTCAGGGGTTCTGGTGCTAAGGTGGGGCTATATAGATCATATAGTGAAAGTGCATTATTTCTAGTTATGAAGAGAAAGAGTGCATCTTCCAAACTTGTGAATTTCATGGCCCCAGGGTCAGGGGTTCTACTGTTAGGGTGGGGCTCTACTGATAATATAGTGAAAATGCATTAATTCTTTGAAAATTACCTTCTCTGCTCCTGGGTATTATTTAAACTAACTAAGTGTATGGTTATGATGAGCAAGAGTGCCTCTTCCTAAATTGTGAATTTCATGGCCCCAGGGTCAGGGGTTCTGGTGTTAGGGCGGGGCTCTACTGATTATATAGTGAAAATGCATTAATTCTTCGAAAATCTTCTCTGCTCCTGGGTATTAAATAAAGTAACTAAGTACATAGTTATGATGAGCAAGAGTTCCTCTTCCAAAATTGTGAATCATGAATCTTCCAAAATCATGGCCCCAGGGTCAGGGGCTCTGGTGTTAGAGTGGGGCTCTATTGATTATATAGTGAAAATTCATTAATTCATTAAAATTCTCTGCTCCTGGGTATTATATAAACTAATCAAGAACATAGTTGTGGTGAGCATGGTTGCCTTTCTAGAAAATGTGAATTTCAAGGCCCCTGGGTCAGGGGTTATGGTGTAAGGGTGGGGCTTTTATGATTACATAGTAAAAATGCAATAATTCTTTGACAATCTTCTCTTTTTCTCTTGTGTATTAGGCCGATAAACTACGAGTATAGTAATGATGAGTAAGGGTGCCTCTTCCAAAATTGTGAAATTCATGGCCCCGGGGTCAGGGGTCCTGGTGTTAGGGCAGGGTTCAGTTGAATATGTAGTGAAAATGCAATATTTCTTTAAAAATCTTCTTCTTTGATCCGGGGTATTTGGCAAACAAACTGAATGCATTTATGATGAGTAAGGATGCCTCTTCCAAAATTGTGAATTTCATGGCCCCTGAGTAGGGATTCTGATGTTAGGGCGGGACTCTAATGATTACATTGTAAAAAATGCAATAATTCTTTGAAAGTCTTCTCCTTTTCTCCTGGGTATTAAGCTGATGAACTAAGAGTATGGTTATGATATGCAAGGGTACCTCTTCCAAAATTGTGAATTTTATGTCCCCTGGGTGAAGGTTCTGGTGTTAGGGCAGGGCTCTGGTGTTAGGACAGGGCTCATGGCAAAGTTGATACATGATACTCAGGTGATTTTTAAGGTCCGTGGGCCTCTTAACCCAAAATGAAACTCTGCTTGCCTACCTTAGTGTGTCCAACGTTTTTGCATGCGGAACAGGTCATTCCCACCTCCCATACTCCAACCACCTTAGGCTTTCTTGCTATGTTTTTTTTAAACTCGGGAAATTTTTTCTTCCGATTTTATTTTCAATCTAGATTGTTGTCTTTCCTCTGATATTTGATAGTCCAAGGCGCCGCCATTTTGTGAAAAACTAACTGTCTTAAAAGCGCTTGAGACAAGCAGATTCAAACGTTTTGACAATCTCACAAAAAACTTTAAATACACACGTTAAGAAGCTTAAATTCCAGAAAGGTTGATTTTTTTACTGGTCGCTAGTACCGATTACATGAAGAGAATTACTGGACTTCTGAAATGTATACTTAGGTTTTGCAAGTGAGACCGGTGGATTTTAAAAACTCTGCAATAGTCACCGTGTTTTAATAAAACATTTAAGTTGGAAATAAGAAAGTGGGAACCGAATGTAGTTGAGAGTCAAGGCAGTCAGCGGATCCAGTGCAAGGCCCTGGTCGGAAACCATGAAGACTGGGGCGAATAAATAAAAGCATTTTCGAATCATTTTCCTAACATCGGCACGATTTTTAATCAAATATCTATTGCCTAATTTGACCTAATATTAATGTACATAAATGTTGATAATTTTTCTTTTATGTCCAATAGTATTCGAATTTTATTTTCTCATGTAGAGGTACTTCTAGGTTACGTATAGAAATGAACGGTCCATGCGAGGCGTTTTCAGCCCTAACACGGTGGGTTTTTGATTGCAGAAGTGTCTACTATAACCTTTAGTTACAAGTTCATTCTTAAAACAACAAGAAGCCAGCACCCACCAAGTAGGCTGTCGCGTCCGGTAAATTAATTGAAAAAAGCGTATTCAAACTGCTGTATAAAGTTTAGAAGAAATTTTGGTAGCTTGAATATTTTTTTGATTCTTCATTTGTCTCAGAAACTGAGTAAATAGAAGGAGCCGAAGAAACATTGGGGTAACCTGAAGAAACAGGATATAATTGGTGAAACAAAGTAGGTGTCTTTAAAAAAAAAAAATCCGCATTGATAGCAGCAGGTGATAAATGTAGTTTATACCTGACGGAAATGTCATAATAACGCCTATTCTGCCTCTGTAGTATTTGTACCCATGATGGGTTATCGGAATAATGTTTTCGCACATTAAATTATATTTCATTAGGGCTACAGTCATTATTTAGAGGTCCGAAATTCAACTGTAAGCATAATTAGGAATAAGGGTCTTTCAAAATAAAAAAAAAAAGAAAGAAATTTATTAATAATCATCAGATATGAAAAAAAGGGATGCACCATGGGGCACATATACCGAAATCCCTGCATTTCTTTCCAATACGATGTTTTATGTTACATGTAACTTTCGTTACGGTACATGAAAACATGAAGGTTTTCGATCCCGTATAATTAGGGCTGATATTCGGCCTATTTCCCAACGTGTAAAGTGTACCTTTCCCTAAATATTTGAGTGTGATTTTCCCCATTGTGTGATTGCCTTAAATTCATTTAACCATAAGTCTCAAACGAGACTGTAGCTCTACTGGTTTGTACTTAAAACAAAGAAAGATAAAAGTAGCACTTTGGCTTGAAACTTTGCAACAATAAATAAAAATAATGATCCTTGGTTTAGTTTCTTTTTGTGGCAAAATTTATTGCAATCAGACTAAAACTGTAGGAGGAAAAGCCTTTGGAAAGGATTATACAGAAAATTCGATTATAGTAACAATGGCAATACCATTCAAAAATTCAACAACAACAACGTTCCGATTTTTGTATAAGGAAAACATTTTAAAGCTTAAATCATTTAAAAATAGACTTACTCCTCCTCCATTCTCCACTGATGTTCCATCTACTCTGTCCTTACATCCACTGCTATTTCTTTTGGTGTCGCTAAAATTTGTTATGACACCAGTATATGGTAGTGTTGTCGAAGTAATCAGTTAATATATAAAAAAAGAGATAGAGTTAACCGCATTTCTACTACTTTAGCTGACATGACTTGTTGATAAAGAGCTTTTCCTCTTTGCTGATTGTGAAAATATACTAGGTTAGTATCGAGCCTTTTAACAACTGCTTTTCAGCCTTGTAGTGGACATCGTTTTAATCTTTAAAGATAAAGAATTGAACGGTAATTCTTGCAAAATGCGTTTGTCTGCATAATGGTCATAATATGTCTCGCGTTTTTTTTCTACTAGGCACTTGTCCTCTTACGACAAGTGATGACACTGTTTTTTATCTTTGTAAAACACATCCTAGAATAATCTCCAATTCTTCGACATTTGTAAACCGTCACGGTAGCTCAGTTCCGTGATCGGAAGGTCTTGTGCTCGAATCACGGTCGCGACTGACATGAGTCGATAAAAAAATAGGTAGCAACTATTTCTTCGCCAAGCGCTCGGCACTTTGAAGTGAAAGTTGCGGTTTCTTCGGATGAGACCTTGAAAACCGAAGACCCGTGTCACGGTAGGCGTTGGCACGATAAAGAACCCTCACTGCTCAATGGCCCTGAGTGCCGACTAAAGGTCTAAATTTGAAGCCCGGTATATGGTGACGTCTCTATATGAGTGAAAAAGGGTTAGAAGGACGTAAAACAACATACAATCAATCATTCAATCGACATCGGTAGCATTTTGGTTAAACGCGAATCATAAAACGCTAGGGTGCACATTTCCATACATTCCGAACATAAGATATTGATATGAAGGGAAGTTGAAATATTCCCGTCTTCTCTGCAGTTGTAAGGAATATTCAGGTCCGTATAGTCTCAAGAAGACTTCATCAAATCCATAATTGTATAGTATATAAAAAATAAACTATAATTTATTGTTCGTATACTGTTCCAACAAAATGCAGCACACTTGTTAACATTTTTCAAATATTTCTAAGCAGAGGAAATAATAACATTTCTGATTTTTGACTCGTATACTTCAATTAGCCAAAATTCTGATTTCATGTTATCTTCAAAATGCATTCCGAGTTCCCCAGAAAATGATGATATACAAGGAAATCTTGCTAGATTTTTAAAGTCCTGTAAAGTTTTCTCATTGGGTTGTCCCACAGGACCATGGAACATTTTACAAAGACAAAAAAAAATCTCCACCATTTTTGAGAATGTCTTTCAGTTGTTATGATTGCTTTTCCAGCCTAATGAGTCGTCATTGAGGATTTCATTAAAGGATTTGGTTCAAAGTCACAATCAAAGGAGAACGGTGTTGACAGTAGCAACAGCGTGTTTCATGGTAGCAGGAATATGATTGATTCACTGGTAGAAACTCATTAAAAAGCAGACAAATGGCGATTGAAACGTCAAAAATTATCTGTTATAGCTGTTTCAAAACATATCAGCAAGTAACAGAAATCTGAGACCTGATCAGTGAATAATGTGAATCTTGTATTATTTATATTAACGCTGAATTTCATTTTCTTTCCTTAACAAGTAAGAAAGTTATAAATACTAGCAACCTTAGCCAATCAGATTTCAGCACAAGTGCATGCATGTCCCTGCATTCAGTTTTGATAGTAGCATAATGTAGGAACCCAATATACCTATTTATATTAAATTCTTCATAAAACATATTGTAGAATCTTGTAATATATATTTATATTTTAAATTCAAAGTATTTTGTCAAAAAAACAAGGAAGATATTGAGATTTTTATTTCAGCAAATCAGAGCAAAGCGGACGTGCATGCGCGTGAGTTCATGCTTATTTGAATATATCATGCTTATATCGAATAATCTACACTACTAATATAACTTTATGTTTTGAGTTTCAGAGCATTTTATCCAACAAGATGTGTTTGTGAAACACTGATGCCCCCGTATGGCAGCTTATGGCGAAGGTTAAAGTTTCTCAATGCAAGTCAAAATCCAGAAAATATATCAAATGTTGGTACCCAAAGAAAGGTCTTGTCTCGAGGAATACACCTGTGAAATTTGAAAGCCCTAGCTGCAACCGTTCAAAAGTTATGGCGAAGGTTAAAGTTTTTAATTAGTAAGTAAAACGTCAAGGACAAGGTCAAAGTTGATGGTATCGAAAGAAAAGTCTTGTCACAAGGATTACATATGTGAGGTATGAAAGCCCTAGCATCAACCATTCAAAAGTTATGGCCAAGGTTCAAGTTTTTCAATAGTAAGTCAAACTCCTAGGTCAAGGTCAAAGTTGTTGGTATCCAAAGGAAGGTCTTGTCACAAGGATTACATATGTGAAGTATGAAAGTTCTAGCTCCAACCGTTCAAACGTTATGGCCAGGTTAAAGTTTTTCAAAAGTAGTCATAATCCTAGGTCAAGGTCAAACGTTGAAATTCAGAGGAAGGTCTTGTCACAAGGAATACACATGTGAAGTTTGATACCCCAAGCACCAACTGTTCAGAAGTTATGGCCAAGGTTAAAGTCTCATAAAATTTCGCAAAGTGGGTCAAACTCCATGAAGTGATGGTACCCAAAGAAAGGTCTTGTCACAAGGAATACACATGTGAAATATGAAAGTCATAGCTCCAACCAATCAAAAATTATGGTCAAAGTTAAAGTTGACAACAGACAGACAGGACAAAAACAATATACCGCGCGCAAAATGACCTTCGTTCCGCACATCAACACAACATGCCTGTTAACCCTAAAAAGGTTTCATCTATATCGGATGAGTAGTTTCCGAGAACACTCATGGACAAAAAAGTACCGGAGAAGAAAATTTGACAAAAAGAAAGTAAAAACAACTAGAAACTCATTGCGAGCAATGAGAGGTCTTCCGTCCGATTTGAAAATAAAAAGAAAATTTAAGCTGAAAAAGTGATAAAAGAAATTCAGACACTCTTGAGATTTATCCCTGATCATTAGCGTGAAAATCCAACGCGATAACCATTAACCATTCACTTTTTTGTCACGACCGGAAGTAACAGCGATGCAAGATTTTCTCACTATTCAAATAAACTGATGACTGACTATCAGTCCTGAAAATTTTAGACTTAGTCGTTTACTGTTGCCGAGCAGTATTTTGAGACCAAATTCTAATTTTGAGGACAGGTAGACACTCGACCGGAAGTGAATTTTTTAAAAATCTCTGACTGTTCTCTGGACATCTGCAGTATCTACAAAATGAATAAAAACATTTCAAGTACTTTATAGATAAGCAATATTTATGAGAATGTTAAATATCGAAATTTTGATTTCTTTAATCACTTCCTGTGACGACCGGAAGTTACGACTGACGCGTTTAACAAAAATTGTTTTGCCTACTCCTCAAGGTAGGTTACTCATAAAAGTTTGGCGTCTTAATCTCTTATCTGTTTTTGAGATCTCGCTCAGACAATTTCTCATTTTGAGGACAGAAAAAACACGCGACCGGAAGTGAATTTTTGAAAGCTATTTGAGGCTACTCTAGACATTTGCTGTCTGAATAACATTTAAAATTCATTTCAAATACTTTATTTATAAAGAATATTTATTGGAAAGTAAAATCTCAAATTATTTAGTTTTTCTCTTATAACCGGAAGTTGTCGTTTTTGTTTCCGGTGGGACCAACATCTTTCGAATCTGCAAAAAAGATGCATTAAAGTGATGCAATAATTAATTACAAAAAATTGAAATTTTCGATTTCTTTGATCACTTCCTGTGACGACCGGAAGTGAAAGCTGACGCTCTGAACCCAAATGGTTTTGCCTACATCTGAAGGTATGTTGCTTATATAATTTTGGTGTCTTAATCTCTTACCGTTTCCGAGATCTTGCTCAGACAGCATCTCATTTTGAGGACAGAAAAACACGCGACCGGAAGTGAATTTTACAAAGATATTTGACGTTCCTTTAGACATTTGCAGACTGAATAATATATTAAGAATTCATTTCAAATACTTTATCTACAAAAGTTATTAATGGGAAAGAAAAATACTCAAATTATGTAGTTTTTCTCTTATAACCGGAAGTTGACGTTTCTGTTTCCGGTGGGACATATTTCCAAACTACAATAGAGATGCAATAATGTAACGTAAGTATTGATTTAAAAAAGGAAAGTTGAAATTTTACGATTTCTTTGATCACTTCCGTAAGCGACTGGAAGTGCCGACGACAAATGAAAGGTGCCCTCTCCAATCTCGAAATCACGTTCTATCATCTCTAACAAGTCTCCAGTTCATATCTTTAGCCATTCTTGAGAACACTTACGGACAAAATTTCATTTTAAAATTAGAAAATTGTCCATAACTTGGCACTGGAACCGAATTTACCAAAAAACGGAATTTTATATAAACTTCATATAACGACCTTTTATCCCTGAAAATTTCAAAGAAATTCATTGAATAGTTTTCGAGAAATCGCGTGCACAAAATTTTGTCTAAAAAAAAGAATAATAACTAGAAACTCATTGCGAGCAATGAGAGGTCTTCCGTCCGATTCTGAAAATAAAAACGAAAATTTAAGCTGAAAAAGTGATAAAAGAAATTCAGACACTCTGGAGATTTAACCCTGGTCGTCAGCGTGAAAATCCAGCGTGCTTACCATTAACCGTTCACTTTTTTGCATCACTTTCTGTCACGATCGGAAGTAACGGCGACAGACGATTTTCATACGATGCAAATGAACTGATGACAGACTATCAGTCCTGAAAGTTCCAGATTTCAGTCCTTTATTTTTGCCGAGCAATTGTGAGAACAAATTCCAATTTTGAGGACAGGAAAACACGCGACCGGAAGTGAATTTTATTAAAAAATCTCTGACGTCTCTAGACATTTGCAGTATCTGCAACATGTATTAAAACATTTCAATACTTTTTCTATAAGCAATATTTATGAGAAAGTTGAGTATCGAAATAACGCATTTTATCTCCTAAAACCGGAAGTCGACGTTTTCGTTTCCGGTGGAGTCTAACATATTTCAAAAGAGCGAAAGAGATGCAATAAGGTGATGCAAGTTTTACTTTGAAAAAGAAAAGTTGACATTTTTCATTTCTTTGATCACTTCCTGTGACGACCGGAAGTGACGACTGACAGTTTAACCCAAACGGTTTTGCCTACTCTTCAAGGTCTATTATTCATGTAAGTTTGATGTCTTAATCTCTTACCGTTTCTGAGATCTCGCTCAGATATTTTCTCATTTTGAGGACAGGAAAGCACGCGACTGGAAGTGGATTTTGCGAAGATATTTGACGTTACTGTAGACATTTGCAGTCTGAATAACATATCTAAAAATCATTTCAAATACTTAATCTATAAAAGATATATATGGGAAAGTAAAATACCCAAATTATGTAGTTTTTCTCTTATAACCGGAAGTTTTCGTTTTTGTTTCCGGTGGGACCAACATATTTCGAAACTGCGAAAGAGTTGCAATAATGTGATGCAAGATTTGATTTAAAAAAAGAAAAGTTGAAATTTACGATTTCTTTGATCACTTCCGGTGACGACCGGAAGTACTGACGACTCATAAAAAAATCGTTCCACAAATCTACAACTCATGCTCTTTTATCTTTGACAAGTCTCCAGTTCCTCTCTTTAGCCACTCTTGAGAAAATTCGTGGACAACATTTCATTTTAAAATCAGGAAATTGCCCATAACTTGTAACCAGAAGGGAATTTTCCAAATTTTCTCGGCCATGCCACAAGATCATATCATTGCTCACAAACGCTGAAAGTTTCACAGAAAATCACTGAATAGTTTTCGAGATATCGCGTGCACAAAAGTTTGTCTAAAAAAAAAAATAATAACTAGAAACTCATTGCAAGCAATGAGAGGTCTTCCGTCCGATTCTGAAGAAAAAAAAAACGAAAATTCAAGCTGAAAAAGTAATAAAAGAAATTCAGACACTCTGAAGATTTAACCCTGGTCGTCAGAGAAAAAAATCCAACGTGCTAACCAATAACCATTCACCTTTTTGCATCACTTCCTGTCACGACCGGAAGTAACGGCTATGCAAGATTTTCTCACGATTCAAATAAACTGATGACTGAATATCAGTCCTGAAAGTTTTAGTCCTCAGTCGTTTACTGTTGCCGAGCAATATTGTGAGAACAAATTCTAATTTTGAGGACAGGTAAAGACGCGACCGGAAGTGAATTTTATAAAAATCTCTGACTTTTCTCTAGACATTTGCAGTATCTACAACATACATAAAATTAATTCAAGTACTTTATCGATAAGTAATATTTATGAGAAAGTTAAATATAAAAATAACGTAGTTTCTCTCCTAAAACCGGTAGTTGACGTATTTGTTTCCGGTTGAATCATACATATTTCAAAACAGCGAAAGAGATGCAATAAAGGGATGCAAGTTTTAACTTAAAAAACAAAAGTTAAATTTTTTGATTTCTTTGATCACTTCCTGTAGCAAGTGGAAGTGACGACTGACGCATTTAACCCAAATGGTTTTGCCTACTCCTCAAGGTCTATTACTCATAAAAGTTTGGTGTTTTAATCTTTTAACTTTTTTGAGATCTCGCGCAGAAATCTTCTCATTTTAAGGACAGGAAAACACGCGACCGGAAGTAAATTTTTGAAATATATTTACGGCTACTCTAGACATTTGCACTCTGAATGACATAATTAAGATTCATTTAAAAAACTAAATCTATAAAGAATATTTTTGGGAAAGAAAAATACTCAAATTATGTAGTTTTTTCTCTTATAACCGGAAGTTGTCGTTTTTGTTTCCAGTGGGACCAACATTTTTTAAATCTGCGGAAAAGATGCAATAAAGTGATGCAATTTTTAATTAAAAAAAAGAAAAATTGAAATTTTCGATTTCTTTGATCACTTCCTGTGACGAACGGAAGTGACGGCTGACACTCTCAACCCAAATGGTTTTGCCTACATCTTAAGGTCTGTTGCTCATATACGTTTGGTGCCTTAATCTCTCACCGTTTCCGAGATCTTGCTCAGGCAACTCATTTTGAGGACAGAAAAATGCGCGACCGGAAGTGAATTTTACAAAGGTATTTGACGTTACTCTAGATATTTCCAGTCTAAATAACATATTTAAAATTTATTTCAAATACTTTATCGACAAAGGATATTAATGGGAAAGATTGATTGATTGATTAATTATTATTGTTTTACGCCGAGTCGGCAATATTTCAGCCATATTTCGGCGGACAAAAAAATACTCAAATTATGTAGTTTTTCTCTTATAACCGGAAGTTGACGTTTTTGTTTCCGGTCGGACCAACATATTTCGAAACTACAAAAGAGATGCAATAATATGATATAAGTATTGATTAAAAAAAAGAAAGTTGAAATTTTGCGATTTCTTTGATCACTTCCGTAAGCGACCGGAAGTGCCGACGACGAACGAAAAGGTGATTCTTTTCACTTATAAGTCATGCTCTATCGTCTCCAACAAGTCTCCAGTTCATATCTTTAGCCGTTTTTGAGAAAAAGGGGCGACAAAATTTCATTTGAAAATCAGGAAATTGTCCATAACTTGGCACCGGAAGCGAATTTTCAAAATTCCTCCAAGATGTATCAAGTTCCTATAGATGCGCATTATTCCTGAAAATTTCATTGAAAACCACTGAATAGTTGCTGAGAAATCGCGTGCACAAAATTTAGGGGGAAAAAAATAATAATAAGAAACAGTAGAATCACTATAGGTCTTCCGTTGAAAAGGAAGATCTAATAACTAGATGAGATCTCGTTGCGAGCAAAGAGTAGGTCTTCCGTCCGATTTTTCGATAAGATGAGATATGATTTTGAATATGATCTTTGTTAAAAGATAATAATATATATAGACTTCCCTAATTAGATTTCAATCCTTTGATTTATAAACATTATCAAAGAGCTATCGATGAATTGCTTTTGGCCCCTCTGAACCCCAAATTTGAGGGGTCAGCCCCTTATTCTTGATATCAAATGAAAGCTCTTGTGATTTTGAAGATTTTTTGTTCAACAACTATTCAGAGATTTCTTTTCGTTGTGGAGATATGCTGAATGCAAATATTTAGGGGCCACCCCTCCAAGTCCTTAATGGGGCCGTTTGACAAAAATTGAAAGGATGCATATTGTTTAGAACATTATTCTGACCATCTTTTGTTCGGTATTGCTTATCAAAATATTCCCCCTTTTCGAGATATAAAGCGTCAAAGATTTAGCATTCTGGCCCCTTGTGACCTCTTATTATGTAACATATGACCAGAATCTTATCATATATTGATGTAAATTGTTAAGATAAGCATCTTTGCTTCAATAATGTATTACAAATTATTAATCGTTAAAGAGTTAACGATGAAAGACTTTTGGCGCCTCTGAGACCCTTATTTGAGGGGTCAGCCCCTTTTTCTTGATATCAAATGAAAGGTCGTATCATTCTGCACAACTTTTCTTCTATATGTTTTAACAAATTATTAACACGTATGAAGATATGAAAGAAAAGGTGTTAAATTTTGTGAGATGTTTCTGAGACATTTTTTGAGCCCTACCGAACTTCGGCGCCGTTTGCGCTAGAGAGATTTGGACACCTGCCTGCAAATTTACAAACCTTCCCCTACCTTCACTGAAAATCTTGACTCAATATCTTAAGTCGTTTCGGAGGAGTTTCCAGGACAAACCGACCCTCTGAAAATCAGAAAATCTCGAGATGGAAAGTGACGTCATCAACGAAAAAAATTTCCAATAAGGTTCAGATCAATACCTATCAGATCTGAAAGTTTCATGAAAATCGGCCAAGACGTTACCGAGAACTTGCGTGCACAAAATCGGTAATAATAATAATAATAACTAGAAACTCATTGCGAGCAATGAGAGGTCTTCCGTCCGATTTTGAAAATAAAGACGTAAATTCAAGCTGAAAAGGTGATAAAAGATATTCAGATACTCTGGAGATTTAACCCTGGTTGTCAGCGTGAAAATCCAACGTGCTAACCATTAACCATTCACTTTTTTGCGTCACTTCCTGTCACGACTGGAAGTAACGGCGATACAAGATTTTCTCGCTATTCAAATAAACTGATGACTGACTATCAGTCCTGAAAGTTTTAGACTTCAGTCGTTTACTGTTGCCGAGTAATAATGTGAGAACAAATTCTAATTTTGAGGACAGGTAAACAAGCGACCGGAAGTGAATTTTATATAAAATCTCTGACGTTTCTCTAGACATTTGCAGTATCTACAAAATGCATAAAAACATTTCAGTACTTTATCGATAAGCAATATTTATGAGAAAGTCAAATATCTAAATAATGTAGTTTATCACCTAAAACCAGAAGTTGACGTTCTTGTTTCCAGTGGAATCTAACATATTTCAAAACAGCGAAAGGGATGTAATAAAGTGATGCAAACCTTAATTTAAAAAAGAAAAGTTAAAATTTTTGATTTCTTTCATCACTTCCTGTCACGACCGGAAGTTACGACTAACGCGTTTAACCAAAATTGGTTTTGCCTACTCCTCAAGGTCCGGTGGAATCTAACATATTTCAAAACAGCGAAAGAGATGCAATAACGTGATGCAAACTTTAATTTAAAAATCTTTGATTTCTTTGATTACTTCCTCTGAAAACCGGAAGTTACGACTGACGCGTTTAACCAAAATGGTTTTGCCTACTCCACAAGGTCTGTTACTCATAAAAATTTGGTGTTTCAATCTTTTACCTGTTTTTGAGATCTCTCTCAGACAATTTCTCATTTTGAGGACAGAAAAACACGCGACCGGAAGTGAATTTTTTTTAAAGATATTTGACGTTACTCTAGACATTTGCAGTCTCAATAACATATCTAAAATTCATTTCAAATACTTTATCTATAAAGAATATTTGTGGGAAATAAAATACTCATATTATTTAGGTTTTCTCTTATAACCGGAAGTTGTCGTTTTTGATTCCGGTGGGACCAACATCTTTCGAATCTGCGAAAGAGATGCAATAAAGTGATGCAATTTTGAATTAAAAAAAGAAAAGTTGAAATTTTCGATTTCTTTGATCACTTCCTGTGACGACCGGAAGTGAAAGCTGACGCTCTGATCCATATGATTTTGACTACATCTTAAAGTCTGTTGCTCATATAAGTCTGTTGTCTTAATCTCTTACTGTTTCCGAGATCTTGCTCTGACAACTTCTCATTTTGAGGACAGAAAAACACGCGACCGGAAGTGAATTTTACAAAGATATTTGACGTTACTCTAGACATTTGCAGTCTGAACAACATATTTAAAATTCATTCCAAATACTTTATCTACAAAAGACATTAATGGGAAAGAAAAATACTCAAATTATGTAGTTTTTCTCTTATAACCGGAAGTTGACGTTTCTGTTTCCAGTGGGGCTAACATATTTCGAAACTACAAAAGAGATGCAATAGTGTGATGTAAGTATTGATTTAAAAAAAGAGAGTTGAAATTTAACGATTTCTTTGATAACTTCCGTAAGCGACCGGAAGTGCCGACGACGAACGAAAAGTAGCGACCCGGCTAGTACCTATCACGAACTATAATCCCTGAAAGTTTGACATTGATATCTCTTGTCGTTCTTGAGATTATCCGCGGACAAAATGTCATTTTGAAATCAGAAAATGGTCTGTAACTTGGCACCGGAAGTTAATTTCCAAAAAATCTCTCAGATAGATCAAGTAAATGTTACAACACACTTTTCCTGAAAATTTCATGTCAATCCATCCAATAGTCTTCGAGAAATCGGGTGCACAAAATTAGAAAGCCAAAAAAAAAAAAAAAAAAAGAAATAATAATAATAATAACTAGATACTTATTGCCTAGGCAATAACAGGTCTTCTGTTTTCTTGACTTCTTTGAAAAAAAAAAACAAAACAAAACAAAACAAAAAAAACACAATCTTCTCAATAAGATTACTCTAAATAATTAACAAATGTTATCTCAAGGCTTCCAAAGATATGTAAATACAGATAAAAACAAACGGAATTACTTTCCTGTTTTCTTTATATACTTCGTCATGAACGAAAGTGCTCCAAACGAATAAAATGTTCATTCTACACCTAAATTATTCACAACTGATCATCCCTAAGAGTTTCCATGAAAAACTACTCATGTTTGAGAGAACTTCTGGTTTTTTTGTTGGCACTTCCGATGAAAATAATTTGCATGGTCATGGTCCATCTATCATCTGCATTAGCCAAACATTTCTGTAAAAAGAAAAAAACTTTAAAAATTCACTTTTTTGCATCGCTTCCTGTCACGACCGGAAGTGACGGCAACGTACGATTTTTACATGATGTAGATAAACTGGTGACTGACTATCAGTTCTGAGAGTTTTAGACTTCAGTCATGTACTGTTTTTGAGCAATTAGGTGAACAAAATCTCAATTTGAGGACAGAAAAACACGCGACCGGAAGTGCATTTTTCTAAGATGGTTGACTTCACACTAGACAATTGCAGTCTCAATAACATATGTAAAAATCATTTCAAAAACTTTATCAATAAGTGATATTTTTGGGAAAGTTAAAAATCCCAATTACCAAGTTTCTCTCTTATAACCGGAAGTTGTCGTTTTTTGTTTCCAGTGAGACTAACACATATAGAAACTGTGAAAGAGATTCAATTATATGATGCAAGTTTTATTTCAAAAGAGAAAATTTGAAATTTCTGATTTCTTTGATCACTTCCTGTAACGACCGGAAGTGACGGCTGACGCTATTAACCCAAAAGGTTTTGCCTACTCATTAAGTTCTATTACTCATATAAGTTTAGTGTCTTAATCTCTTACCGTTTCTGAGATCTCACTTTGACAAGTTCTTATTTTGCGGACAGTAAAACACGCGACCGGAAGTGAATTTTACCAAGATAATTTGCGTTACTCTAGACATTTGCAGTCTAAATAACATATCTAAAAGTCATTTCAAAAACTTCACCTATAAGCGATATTTATTGGAAAGTTAAATACTCAAATTATATAGTTTTTCGCTTATAACCGGAAGTTGACGTTTCTGTTTCCGGTGGGACCAACATATTTCGAAACTGCGAAACAGATGCAATAATGTTATGCAAAATTTAATTAAAATAAGAAAAAATGAAATTTTCGATTTTTTTTATCACTTCCTGTGACGACCGGAAGTGACGGCTGACGGATTTAAACATATTCTGCAAACGTACTTGTCATGATCTATAATCCCTGAAAGTTTGAGGTCTTAATCTTTTACCGTTTCTGAGATATCGTCCGGACATGATCTCTTTTAAAAAAAAAAGGAAATCGGACATATCTAACGACCGGAAGTGAGATTTGCAAAATCCTTAAAAACGTTTTTAATATTTTTTATTTGTCATAATCCCTGAAAGTTTCAAGAAAATCCATCGAGCCATCTCTGAGAAATCGCTTGGACAAAAAATGGGAAAAAAATAATAATAATAATAATCAGTAGAATCGCTATAAGGTCTTCCGTCTGAAACGGAAGACCTTAATAACTAGATGAGATCTCGTTGCGAGCAACGAGTAGGTCTTCCGTCCGATTTTTCGATAAGATGAGATATGATTTTGTTTATGATCTTTGTTAAAAGATAATAATGTATAGACTTCCCTAATTAGATTTCATTCTTTTGATTTATATAACATTATCAAAGAGCTTAGATGAAAGACTTTTGACCCCTCTGAGCCCCTAATTTGAGGGGTCAGCCCCTTTTTCTTGATATCAATTGAAAGGTCTTGTGATTTTGAAGACTTTTTGTTCAACAACTATTCAGAGATTTCCTTTCGTTGTGGAGATATGCCGAATGGAAATATTTAGGGGCCACCCCTCCAAGTCCTTAATGGGGCCGTTTGACAAAAATTGAAAGGGTGCATATTGTTTAGAACATTATTCTGACAATCTTTTGTTCAGTATTGCTTATCAAAATATTCTCCCTTTTCAAGATATAAAGCGTCAAAGATTTAGCATTCTGGCCACTTGTGACCCCTTATTACGTAACATATGACCAGAATCTTATCTTATATTGATGTAAATCGTTAAAATAAGCATCTTTGCTTCAGTAATGTACTACAAATTATTGATCGTTAAAGAGTTAACGATGAAAGACTTTTGGCCCCTCTGAGCCCCTAATTTGAGGGGTCAGCCCCTTATTCTTGATATCAAATGAAAGGTCTTGTGATTTTAAAGACTTTTTGTTCATCAACTATTCAGAGATTTCTTTTCGTTGTGGAGATATGCTGAATGGAAATATTTAGGGGCCACCCCTCCAAGTCCTTAATGGGGCCGTTTGACAAAAATTGAAAGGGTGCATATTGTTTAGAACATTATTCTGACCATCTTTTGTTCAGTATTGCTTATCAAAATATTCTCCCTTTTCGAGATATAAAGCGTCAAAGATTTAGCATTCTGGCCCCTTGTGACCCCTTATTACGTAACATATGACCAGAATCTTATCTTATATTGATGTAAATCGTTAAAATAAGCATCTTTGCTTCAGTAATGTACTACAAATTATTGATCGTTAAAGAGTTAACGATGAAAGACTTTTGGCCCCTCTGAGCCCCTAATTTGAGGGGTCAGCCCCTTATTCTTGATATCAAATGAAAGGTCGTATCATTCTGCACAACTTTTCTTCTATATGTTTTCACAAATTATTAACAGGTATGAAGATATGAAAGAAAAGGTGTAAAATTTTGTGAGATGTTTCTGAGACATTTTTTTGAGCCCTACCGAGCTTCGGCGCCTTTTGCACTAGAGAGATTTGGACACCTGCCTGCAAATCTACAAACCTTCCCCTACCTTCACTGAAAATCTTGACTCAATATCTTAAGTCGTTTCGGAGGAGTTTCCAGGACAAGCCGACCCTCTAAAAATCAGAAAATCCTAAATATCTCGAGATGGAAAGTGAGGTCATCAACGAAAAAAATTTCCAATAAGGTTCAGATCAATACCTATCAGATCTGAAAGTTTCATGAAAATCAGCCAAGACGTTACCGAGAACTTGCGTGCACAAAATCGGTAAGAATAATAATAATAATAATAAAAATAATAGGGAAAAAGAAACCGAACGAAAACAATAAGGTCTTCCGTTGGAGACGGAAGACCTTAATAATAGGGAAAAAGAAACCGAACGAAAACAATAAGGTCTTCCGTTGGAGACGAAAGACCTTAACTAGATGAGATCTCGTTGCGAGCAACGAGTAGGTCTTCCGTCCGATTTTTCGATGAGATGAGATGTGATTTTGATTAAGTTTTTGTTTCCCCCCTTAGATTTATTTATTTATTTTTTTGATTTATATAACATAATCTTCAACATCTTTTGTTTCAATATTGTTTTTCAAAATGTTTCCCCTTTTCGAATTAGGAAGCGCAAAAGAGTTATCATTCTGGCCCCTTATGGCTCCTAATTACGCAATAGATAATCAAAATTTTACTACACATTGTTGCATATAATTAAGTTAGGCATTTTTGCTTCAGTAATTGATAAAAAATTCTTAATCATAGAAGAGTTACATATTAGTCTTTTGGCACCTCTGAGCCCCTAATTTGAAGGGTTAGCCCCTTTTTCTTGATATCAAATGAAAAGAATTGTGATTTTAAACATTTTTTGTGCAACAACTATTCAGAAGTTTCTTCTTGTTTTCGAGATATGTAGAACAGAAATATTTAGGGGCCAACCCTTCAAATTCTTAATGGGGCCGTTTTGCAAAAATTGAAAGGATGCATATTATTCAGAACATTATTCTGAACATCTTTTGTTCAATATTGCTTATTAAAATATTTCCCCTTGTTGAGATATAAAGCGTCAAATATTTAGCATTCTGGTCCCTTTTGACCCCTTATTATGCAACATATGATCATTATTTTATAATATATAGTGGCAAATCGTTAAGATGCGCAATTTTACTTCAGTAATTGATAACAAAATATTGATATTTAAAGAGTTATAGATGAAAGACTTTTGGCCCCTCTGAGGCCCTAATTTAAGGGGTCAGCCCTTTTTTCTTGATATCAAATAAAAGGTCTTGTGATTTTGAAGACTTTTTGTTCAACACCTATTCAGAGATTTCTTTTCGTTGTGGAGATATGCCGAATAGAAATATTTAGGGGCCAACCCTCCAAGTTCTTAATGGGGCCGTTTGACAAAAATTGAAAGGGTGCATATTGTTTAGAACATTATTCTGACCTTCTTTTGTTCAATATTGCTCATCGAAATATCCCCTCTTTTCGAAATATGAAGCGTCATAGATTTAGTATTCTGGCCCCTTTTGGCCCCTCATTACGCAATATATGATCTTAATTTTATAACATATGGTGGCAAATCTTTAAGATGAGTATCTTTGCTTCAGTGATTGACAACAAAATATTGATAATTAAAAAGTTATAGATGAAACACTTTTGGCCCTCCTGAGCCCCTAATTTAAGAGCTCAGCCCCTTTTTCTTGAAATCAAATGAAAGGTCTTCTGATTTTAAACATTTTTTGTTCAACAACTATTCAGAAGTTTCTTCTCGTTTTCGAGATATGTAGAATAGAAATATTTAGGGGCCAACCCTTCAAATTCTTAATGGGGCCGTTTTGCAAAAATTGAAAGGATGCATATTGTTCAGAACATTATTCTGAACATCTTTTGTTCAATATTGCTTATTAAAATATTTCCCCTTGTTGAGATATAAAGCATCAAAGATTTAGCATTCTGGTCCCTTTTGACCCCTTATTATGCAATATATGATCTTTATATTATAATATATAGTTACAAATCATTAAGATGAACATTTTTGCTTCAGTAACCGATAACAAAATACAGTAAAACTTGTTGAATCCGGATGTTGTGCATTCCGGCATGTTGTTCAGTCCGGCGTAATATTTTAGTCCCCTGAATTTCCTTTATAATTTATGTTTAATAAATGTTGTTCAATCCGGATCTTGCCTATTCTGTAAACCGGCCGCTATTTAAAGAACTAGCTGCTCATAATTAGTACAAATTATCTCCTCTAATCCGGCCACTTATTTTTACCTGTGCCCGCTGGTCATTAGAAAAGTCTCGCGTGGGGTAATTATTGTCCCGTTAATGATCTATCCTGTATCGACAGTTTAGATTTTAACAAACGTGATAAAAAAAAATCATTAATGGCTCAAGTAAGGCGAGGAAATTAACTCGCAAAAGAACGAGTAATAGTGATGGTTGGGTAGAAAAACTTGGAGACTTGTTCATGACCAGTCCTCCTTTCTACTTTCGTTTTGTGTGCACGACGTGTAATTCGAATTACTTCCCTTTGTGTCGCTAGTTTACAACGACCATAACGACACAAGATTTTGGTTCAATATTCATTATAACATTTGAAGTGTCTTAATATTCAATCATATTAATTTTAAAAGAAAGAAATTAATTAGGAATCTGTCCCTAACAAAATAATATTTACAACGACGATGAGGTTTTGGGGTGTGTTTAAAACATTTAACGATTTTCAAATTTAATAAATGACCAAGAGATATTATATTTCGTTACTGAATAAAAAACTTAAACAGAAATGAAAATTCTGAAGAACAAACAGAGTTTAAAACAAACGGAAATAGAGGATTTTTTTTCAAGTGAAACGTAAAAAATGACACATTTGATCAAGTATTTATTTACCACTCTATGTTTATGTAATTTTTAACTTCCTATAATGGTTCAATTTTCTCCAATCCGGATGTTGTCTAATCCGGCCAAAAATTTTGGAACCACTGGTCGCCGGATTAGACAAGTTTTACTGTATTGATATTTAAAGAGTTATAGATGAAAGACTTTTTGCCCCTCTGAGCCCCTAATTTGAGGGGTCAGCCCCTTTTTTCTTGATATCAAATGAAAGGTCTTGTGATTTTGAAGATTTTTTGTTCAACAACTATTCAGAGATTTCTTTTCGTTGTGGAGATATGCCGAATGGAAATATTTAGGGGACAACCCTTCAAATCCTTAATGGGGCCGTTTGACAAAAATTGAAATGTTCCATATTATTTAGAACATTATTCTGACCATCTTTTGTTCAGTATTGCTTATCAAAATATTCCACCTTTTCGAGATATAGAGCATCAAAGATTTAGCGTTCTGGCCCCTTTTGGTCCCTTATTACGCAATATATGAGCCTAAATTTATAAAATATAGTTACAAATTTTTAAGATGAATATTTCTGCTTCAGTAATTTATAACAAAATATTGATCGTTAAAGAGTTATAAATGAAAATATTTTGGCCCCTTTGAGTCCCTAATTTGAGGGATTAGCCCTTTTTTCTTGATATCAAATGAAAGGTCTTCTCATTTTGCACATCTTTTGTACTATATGTTTTAACAAAATATTTACAGGTAAAAAGATAAAAAGGAAAACGTGTCAAATTTTGCGAGATGTTTGTGAGCCTATTTTTGGAGCCCAGGCGAGCTTCGGCGCCTTTTGACCTGGAAAAATATAGATGCCAAATGGCACATCTACAATCTTTCCTCTATCTTCACTGAAAATCTTATCTCTTTATCTCTATTCGTTTAGGAGAACACTCCAGTACAAGCCGACCCTCTGAAAATCAGAAAATCGTCCATATCTCACGACCGGAAGTGACGTCATCAAAAACCAAAAAAACCTATCAAGATCAATAGAATATCTTTTACATCTGAAAGTTAGATGTAAATCGGTCCTGCCTTTTCTGAGAAATCGCGTGCACAAAATCGGTTGGAAGAAAAATAATAATAATAATAATAGGGAAAAAGAAACCGAACGAAAACAATAAGGTCTTCCGTTGGAGACGGAAGACCTTAATAATAATAGGGAAAAAGAAACCGAACGAAAACAATAAGGTCTTCCATTGGAGACGGAAGACCTTAACTAGATGAGATCTCGTTGCGAGCAACGAGTAGGTCTTCCGTCCGATTTTGCGATGAGATGAGATGTGATTTTGATTAAGTTTTCGTTAAAAGATAATGATATAAAGATTTCCTTCCTTAGATTTCATTCTTTTGATTTATATAACATAATCTTGAAAATCTTTCGTTCAATATTGATTTTCAAAATATTTCCCCTTTTCGAGATATGAAGTGTAAAAGATTTAGCATTCTGGCCCTTTTGGCCCCAAATAACACAATAGAGAATCAAAATTTTACAACATATTGTTGCATATTGTTTCGTTAAGCATTTTTGCTTCAGTAATTTAAAACAATTTCTTGATCACTGAAGAGTTACATATTAGTCTTTGGCCACTCTGATCCCCTAATTTGAAGGATCAGCCCCTTTTTTCTTGATATCTTTGATATCCAATGAAGACTTGTGATTTTAAACATGTTTTGTTCAACAAAAAGCGTCAAAGATTTAGCATTCTGGCCCCTTTTGGCCCCTTATTACGCAACATATGATCTTATTTTTATAATATATAGTGGCAAATTGTTAAGATGAACATTTTTGCTTCAGTAATTGATAACAAAATATTGATAGTTAAAGAGTTATAGATGAAAGACTGTTGGCCGCTTTAAGTCCCTAATTTGAGGGGTCAGCCCCTTTTTCTTGATATCAAATGAAAAGAATTGTGATTTTAAAAAATTTTTGTTCAACAACTATTCAGAAGTTTCTTCTCGTTTTCGAGATATGTAGAATAGAAATATATAGGGGCCAACCCTGCAAGTCCTTTATGGGATCGTTTTGCAAAATTGAAAGGGTGCATATTGTTTGGAACATTATTCTGAACATATTTTGTACAATATTTCTTACCAAAATATTTCCACTTTCTGAGATATGAAACATCAAAGACTTATCATTCTGGCCCCTTTTGGCCCCTTATTATGCAATATATGATCAAAATTTCATAATATATATTTGCAAATTGTAAAGTTGAACATTATTGCTTCAGTACTTTATGACAAAATATTAATCATTTAAGAGTTATAGATAAAAGACTTCTGGCCCCTTTGAGCCCCTAATTTGAGGGTTTAGTCCCTTATTCTTGATATCAAAAGAAAGGCCTTATGATTATGAAGACTTCTTGTTCAACATCTACTCAGAAGTTTCTTTTCGTTTCCGAGATATGTAGAATAGAAATATTTAGGGGCCAGCCCTTCAAGTCCTTACTGGGATCGTTTTGCAAAATTTGAAAGGGTGCATATTGTTTAGAACATTATTCTGAACATATTTTGTTCAATATTGCTTATCAAAATATTTCCCCTTTCCAAGATATAAAGCATCAAAGATTTATCATTCTGGTCCCTTATTACGTAATATATGATCCCAATTTTATAAAAGGTAGTTTTAAATTGTTAAGATAAACATTTTTGCTTCAGTAATTTATAACGAAATATTGATCGTTAAAGAGTTATGGGTAAAAGACTTTTGGTCCCTTTGAGCCCTTAATAGGAGGAAACAGCCCTTTTTTCTTCATATCATGAAAGCTCTTATCATTCTACACAACTTTTTTTATATATGTTTTCACAAAATATTTACAGGTATAAAGATATAAAAGAAAACGTGTCAAATTTTGCGAGATGCTTTTGAGCCTATTTTTCGAGCACTGGCGAGCTTCGGCGCCTTTTGCGCCGGGAAGATATAGACGCAAAAAAGCACATCTACAATCCTTCTTCTACCTTCACTGAAAATCTCAACTCAATATCTTTAATCGTTTAGGAGTGATTGCCAGGACAAGCCGACCCTCTAAAAATCAGAAAATCGTCCATATCTCACGACCGGAAGTGACGTCATCGACGATGAAAATTTCCGACAAGGTTCAGATGAATATTTATCAGATCTGAAAATTTGGTGAAAATCGACCGAGCCATTTCCGAGAACTCGCTTGCACAAAATCGGTAAGAAAAATAATAATAACTAGATGCGATCTCGTTGCGAGCAACGAGTGGGTCTTCCGTCCGATTTTCGATAAGATGAGATAAGAATATGACTGAGATTTTCGTTAAAAAATAGTGATATAAATAAATTGTTAAGACAAACAATTTTGCTTCAGTAATTTGTAACAAAATATTCATCATTAAAAAGTTATCAATTAAAACTATCGGCCCTTTTTGGGCCCCTTATATGAGTGGTCAGCCCTTTATCTTGATATCATCTTAAAGCTTCCTTGATTTTGAACACTTTTTGTTCAACAAGTATTCATAAATTCTTTTTCGTTTCCGAGATATGTAAAAAAGAAATATTAAGGGCCGGCCCTTTAAGTCCTAAATGGGGATGTCTAGCAACAATTGAAAGATTGCATATTATTAAGCATATTATTTTGAACGTCTTTTGTCCAATATTGGTTATCAAAATATTCTTCCTTTTCAAGATGTATTGCGCCAAAGATTATGCAATCTGACCCCTAATGACCCCTTATTACATAATATATGATGTAAACACCATGTTATACAGTTAAAGAGTGTGAAGATGTACTTTTTCGCTTCAGTAATATATTGCAAAATATTGATAATTATATAGTTATTGATTAATGACTTTCGGCCCACCTCGGCCCCTATTTTGAGGGGCCAGCCCCTTTTCTTCATACCACTTTAAAGCTCTTATGATTTTGAACACTTTTTGTTCAACAAGTATTCAGAAATTCTTTTTCGTTTCCGAGATATATGCAAAAGATATATTTAGGGGCCAGCCCTTCAACTCCTTAATAGGGACGTTTAGCAAAAATCGAAAGGTTACATATTGTTTAGAACATTATTTTGAACATCTTTTATTCTATATTGCTTATCAAAATATTTCAAACTTTCGATATATAGAGTGCCAAAGATTTGGCATTCTGGCCCCTTATGGCCCCTAATTATGTAACATATGACATAAATATTAGAATATAAAGTTGTAAATTGTTAAGATAAACATTTTTGCTTCAGTAATGTATACCAAAATATTGATCGTTAAAGAGTTATTGATTCATTACTTTTAGCCCCTCTCGGCCCCTAATATGATAAGTCAGCCCATTTTTCTTGATATCATGTTAAAGATCTTGTCATTCTGCACAAATATTATTCAGTATGCTTTAACAAAATATTTATGCTTTTAAAGATATAATACAAAATGTCTCAAAAATTCACTCATGATTCGTGTCCTAAATTTTGACCCCTACCGAGCTTCCATACTAGACACTTCCGGAAAATATCTAATCCCAGGTGCAAAATGGCAACATGTCCTCTATCGTCACTGAAAAGCCGTTTTTGAGTTCCATCACAGACAAGGAGGTCCTCTGAATTTTATTAAAAGGGCCATAACTTTCGACCGGAAGTGATTTTCAAAAAAATATTTAGCCGGAATTAACTTCAGATAACTTAGCACCAACCCTGAAAATCTGATGCAAATCCATCAATCCATCTCTGAGAAATCGTCTGCACAAAATTTGTGCAGAAAAAAAGAATAATAATAAGAAAATTGAAAAAGAAACATAAGAATAATAGAAGGGTCTTCCGCTGAAGACGGACGACCCTAATAATAGGGAAAAAGAAACAGAACGAAAACAATAAGATCTTCCGTTGGAGACGGAAGACTTTAAAAAGAAACAATAGAATCACTATAAGGTCTTCCGTGAAGACGGAAGACCTTAATAATAATAATAAGAAGAAACAATAGAATCACTATAAGGTCTTCCGTGGAGACGGAAGACCTTAATATGTTCTCAAACTTCGTTTGGGGAACATAACTTGATTTTTTTTCAAATTTTTGTAAGAACTAGAAATTCAATACAATAGTTTCTCAGACGTCTGCATCGAATTGTTCGCGGACATCTTGGAAAACATTCCGTTCAATTTAATGAATTAACTAAATTCTAAATAACAATATAAATTTTACAGACAGAACATTGAAGGGTGTGTGTGTGTAAGAGATGACAATGTTTTCTACAGTAGAAAAAAGAAGCTCCCACATGATAATACCATAAACCCTTTTTTTTTTTCAAAATAGAAACTCGTTGCAATGGCAATTAGTAAACTGTCTATAACGGATTTTGGAGTAAATTCTCTTTTTTTCATGATTGCTCATTATCTGTGTTTCACTGATAACCAATCAATAGCATAAAATTTTTGCAAAAGAAATAATAGGATGAAAAAGAATTACCATAAGACGGAGAGTCTTTATAGATATTACATCAATATTGATAATAAGATTATCTACTCTTTATTTAGAAGGAAAAATAATAACATTTTCCAACTTTAAGTTCAATGAATCAACTAGAAGTTGGTCATTTGGATTCATCCAAGGAACAACGACAGTGTGCCAAACCTGCTTTAGAATTGTGTTGGGAATCCCAAAATCGACATTCTCACATGTCTTTCCCAATTTACTATTCAATTTCTGTTTGTAAGCATATCTTGACCTTTTTAAATAGATAAGGAGAAAACTATCATCGAACAAACCAAAAGCAAGTCAAAGCAGTCCTGCGCATCGGACGCCCTCGCTTGGCTTAAGCTTTATGCCAGCAACTACAGCGAAAAACTACCGAACACCACACAGATCCATTAACCACCTTCTTTTCCCCAAAACTTCTCTATATGAGCCAATGGTAGAGAAAACAAAGACCTCATTTTAAATATGGAAATCGGAGCTACCACATATCGCTATCCCTAAAGTAAGAAATATGTCATACATATTCACAATACAGTATAGTTGGAATCATCTAGAAATATCTTAATGGGACACAAATTCATTATTAATGCAACATGAGAATTTGCATTAAAATATGAATTTTGATTAAAATATCTGAAATTCATTCTTTGAAAATCAGTTCTTTACACGAAAAATAGTTAAGTCAGAGTTCATTGGAAAAGTTAATGGAAAAAAAAAATTAAAATTGGACACAGCTTATAAATCCTCACCAACTAATTTATCAGTGCATAAAATTCCATAAAAGACATCTGAGTCACTCAGGTGACCTAATGCTACCGTTGAACTTTGGAACATTTATCAGCTTTTCATAATACTCTATGAATTAGCATTTAGCAATGGGACAGGCAATAATTCCTATACCAACATTGTGCAATTTATGCCCCCCTGGGTCAAGGGGTCTGATTTAAGGCTTGGGATCTATTGATTATATAATCATATGGTGAAAATGTCTTGATTCTTTGAAAGTCTTCTTCTATATCCCAGTAAATTAAGCACATAAACTAAGTGCATAAAATATGAAATTTATGGCATTTATGTATGAGGCTCGGGTGTTAGGGCGGGACTTCATTGATTAAATAATGAAAGTGCATTATAACTTTGAAAATATTCTTCTCTGCTCCTGAGTATTAAGCAGATAAACTAAGTACATAAATAAGATGAGCGAGGGTGCCCGACACACACTGTGAAGTTCATGACCCTTGGGTAAGCGGTCCTGGTGTTAGGTTGTTAGGATCTACAAAAGTATATATTACAAAACCGATACATGTGTATGTGTGTGAGAGGTCGCATATTTATGCAGATTTATTTAATTATTTACTTATCTTTTATAGAAATCAAGATTTTCGAAATGTAATACTTGTATGTATATAAAAAAAACTGGGACATACAGGAAATCCAGAGGAAAAAGATTCTGATGACAAAGAGAGAACTCCATTTAAAGAAACAAAAGTAAGTGAAAATTAAAATGAGCCTGTCACAACCTAATAAACCAGAGAGCAAAAAAAAAACTAATTAAGAAAAGGAATCCGGCTTTTAAAATAAAAGTTCAATTGTTTCATATCTAAACTTACTTGTTTGCAGCCAGGAAAGGCAGAAATACTATAAACATATTAGGAAAACCAAAGCGTATCCTTCTAATTACCTGTCCGTCATTATTGATGGATTGGACGAATCCAAAACGATGCTTCCTACCTTTATACATGCTAGTAAGCTAACTAGCGCCATAAGGAAACTTTGTGTTCAGCTGGTAAGTGTGAGTTATGCCCCATCCTTCCTTTGGTTTAACATCCGCTCATCAGTTGATACCTACACAGGTAGTCGTAGAAATAACCCTCAAAACTGCATCTAAAAAAACCAATGGATTCTCTCTTTTTTTTTTTACTAGGTTGGGGTCACAGAGTTGGTATCTACGGGCTTTTTGATTTGTTCGAATTTAGTCATTCAACAAATTTTACCATATCAATACTGGTCCAAGTCTTTCTTCTGCTAAGTGACTCGCTCCCTGACGTATTATATCTTGCAATGGATAATTGTGCAAGGGGAAACAAAACAGGTAGATGAAGTTAATACTTCGAACCTCTGAAATTAAGTTGAATAACGGGGAATGTGCATCAACAACCTGAGCACAAACATTGTTAAAACGTTTCGAAATTCTTAGTTGTCAAAGATTAATACGGGTAATTGATTCTAAAAATCAATCCACAAGTAAGCAAGTTAGGAAGCCTGAAAATGAGCTGCTAGAAAAAGAACAAAATGAATAATAAGAATAAATTTATCGAAATAAAAAGGTCTTCCTTTGTTATGGAAGACTTTAATGGCAGGTTGAAATCTATTAAATTGACAGAAAGTCTTGAAATCTAGTGATTAAATCAGTTTAATGTTTAAGTGGATATATATGCATACTTACTTGTAGGAAGAGAACGTTTTATTATAGTCACTCATGGGCCTGTTAAGTTTTCCTAGATGCCTATTAGCATTTTTGTGCCACCTAGTGGAATGTTGAATAATTAGTAAAGTCAAAATATCATTTTTAATGATGGGTTACACAGAAGATATTGAACATGTTTTCTCAAGTAAAATATTTTTTTTCGTTTCTCTAAAACCATTCTTGAAAAAGTTTTGAAAAAAAATATAAATTTCTAAGCCTTTGAAAACGGGTAAGAGTTGGAGAGAAATATTACCCTGATAATACGAGATGAAATAATTTGGCAAAAAGATTAAAGATATTCACTTTCAGACTCAGTCACCTGTTATGTAGACCCGAGACATTTATCTTTCCATCTGATGAGAGCTTTTAAGAAATGCAATACACCATCCCCTACAAGTGTGAGGAGGACATCTGTTTTTAATATAATAGAGAAGATTACACCCTCCAGAAAAAAAAAAAACACTCACTCCCCCCATGCGTTCAAATCTGTAAGAAATGATTCTGGAAGAGCTGTTTTCCCTGGAATAAATAGTCAACTGACGAGGTAAAGATAATTTATACTTGTATGTTTGCAGTCTGGCTCTCACGTCTATTAAGCAAACCATTTTTGAAAAGGCGATAAATTCATTAAAACAGATTAAAGAAATTAACAATTATGAAGAGAGTATGTAAATTTGTCGACATATTCAGATGCTGTTAAAGGGCCGACGACTTCCAAAAATAAGAAAGCAATATGCTTAAAAAATAAGGTACAAAAGTCAACCTCATACTGAAATGCTTGAAATGCAAATTGTTGAACGAAAAGATTTCAATTTCAAAATTCTTGTTGATATTTGTTTTAAATAAAAATAATTATATATAATTAATATAAGAGTTATCGTTCCTCGCTAAAGAAATGACATCCTTAATGGAACATACAAATTTTACTACCATATTTTGAGCAATAAGAACATGTATTAGTACGAAAAAGGAGTATTTAATATAAAGACATTCTCTCTAGACATGGAAGGAAACACATGATTACTTACTTAAGAACAACGCGCAAGGAGTTCCAGAATTAATAAAACCAAAGTTAACAGACCTTGAGGATTCTATAGAATGGTTAGAGCATGATGTTTAAGAAAGTTACAAGTTTTTTGCGGAAAAAGGGATAAGGAGTGGTGGAAAAGGTTTTTTTTAAAAAAAATTTTTAAACTACGAACATGATAGTAAGTACCATTTCAACACATCAAACCACCCACATGTCAAAGTTATATCTATATAGATATCTATCTCTCTCTCTCTATATATAGCATTTTTTACTTTTCCCATTACCAGATGTAGAAGAACTGGACTGGCAGTTTAATAGACGGAAAGAAATAATGCAAGATCCCTCAAACATACTCAAAAGACCAACGAAAATGTTAAAGAAGACGGACCGATTTGTACGTTGTTTTTCGTCCTGTTCGAACTTAGACCTTTACTCAGAAGGGCCATTGAGCAGTGAGGGTTCTTTATCGTGCATACGCCTACCGTGACACGGGGCCTCGGTTTTTAAGGTCTCATCCAAAGGACCCGCAACTTTCACTTCAAATTGCCCAGCGCTTAGCGAAGGAACAGTTGCTACCTAATTTTATCGACTTAGGTCGGACGCGGCCGTGATTTGAACACACGACCTTGCGATCACGGAGCGAGTGCTCTACCGACTGAGCTACCGTGACGGCCGTAAAGAACTGTAATTTATAGTTTAAGACAAAACGTTAAAATTAAACCATTGTCATGTTTAATGCACGCATTAATCTTCTGTGGATTTAAAAATATATCAAATAAGAACAAGTTTTGTCGAATAGAAAATGCTGCTGAAACATCTGAACTGTAATATTTAATTTTAAATCCTGCATTTCAAAGTATATGGCACATGATCCCATATCGGTTTTAAGAGGTCCGTGTTTGCTTTGCTCCCAATTCGTATTGTTTTAATAGTTTTTTGAGCTTGATTACTTTTTGTTATCTTCATATTTCATTCTGAAATATTAAATGAAATGCAAAGTATTCTTTCATAAGTTTTGTTAACTCTGTAGTCGTTATAATGCCCTTATTAGCAAATATCACTAAATTTAACTACAGACTATTCTGTTAACCTGACCAATATGCTCATGTCGGGGGTAACCTGTGGCAGGTGATGCTTACTCCTCCTAGGCACCTAATCCCACCCCTGGAATTTTCTGGATCTGTGCTTTAAGCCATAATAACAAATTTGTATTGAATTTAACTTTTTTAAATCAATCATTGTACGTTATAGTTACCTTTTTAAATTTCAACAAGGCATATAGACATGATATGCTGTTACTGAAAATGTAGTTTTTGAGGCCAGTACCATGATTGTTACCGAAGGAGTACAAAGAGCGAGTTGCATATCATAGTTCGTAGGTATCTATTGATCAAAAATACTAGTATCCAGCAAAAATCCTTTTACACAGTTTAATGACAGTTATGATGCATTTTTTCCATGTCAGAAGTGTCAAATATGAAATGACTCAAAAATGAACACCGAGAGGTCGAGAGGTTTTCTAGGACTCTTATATACAGTATTAAGTCAAGATCACATCATTCAAACTCTAAATGCAATTTCAGACATACCTAGGTCTGTGCATGCTCGGATTCAGGATTTGTTTCAAGAGGTGGTGGCTGGAAATTAAATCAAGAAATGTCCAATCGGTAAATTGTTTTGAAAAGCAAAGACCAAAGATTTTTCCAAACTTGAAAAATAAATTTGAGGGGTGAGAGTTCATATTTTTAGTGGAGGATCCAACGTCATTTCCGTTAATTTGCATAGAATATTAATAACTATATTATCCCACTTGGGTCAGAATCCCCCTGACCCTTCTCTAGATTTGCACATTTATGTATGCTCATATATTTTAATACTCGACATAAAGCTTGTTTAAATCACTTACATTTCAACAAGATTCAAGCCAGTTATAACAGAAATCTTCTAACAACTTTTGTTTGGCATGGTCAAGATTCACTAAGGTCATGGAATAAAACATAAATCAAAACACACTCACGTATTGTATTATTTTCAATATATTGTATGTATTTTGCATTTGTATACTCAACTCAACTGTCGGAATGACTTTTTCGTAAAAGGACACTTAACTTAATACATCACATGTATACGTGTTATTTCTGTGCCTGTTTATAATTTGTGCTTTAAATCCTTTTGATTTAACAAATAGGAAGAAGGAGTCATGGAAAAGAAAACAAAATCGCATAACAGAATGAACAAGCAGTAGCCGTTTTCCCCCGATATTAGCAGCTGGGTGTTTCTTTGTGTGTGTACTTAGAATTGAGTGAAAGAAGTTCATAGAGAAGTCATCTGTGTCTTTGTTTTAGCATACAATGGCACTACTAATTAAGCGTTGTAATATAATTCTATAATAATCAAAACATACCACCGACTTAGGTAATTATAGCTGTAAGAGTTTCTAGAAACCCTAGAACACGTCGTAACATCTACTTGCGGATGGAGAAAAAAATCGCTATTACAGTGTAACCTATACCTATACATCGTTTTAATGTGGTATGGTATATACCTCTGGCGTTTCAAGAGTCAGCGTTTTTGACCCTGTCCAGGGTTCAAATTGAGAAAGATTTATGAAATTATTTCTGCCTACAGCGTGAACTATTTTCCAACACTGCAGCTTACATCAGTGTATATATCTATATACATATTAACCATTCACGGTAACTCAGTCGGTAGAGCGCTCGCTCCGTGATCGGAGGTCGTGAGTTGAATCTCGGCCTAGACTGGGTAGCAACTGTTCTTTCGCCATATGCTCGGCACTTTGAGGTGAAAGTTGCGGGTCCTTCGGATCAGACCTTAAAAACCGAGGCCCCGTGTCATGGCAGGCATTGGCACGATAAAGATCCCTCACTGCTCAATGGACCTGAGTGCCGAGTAAAGGTCAAAATTTAAAGCCCTTCACCGGCATATGGTGACGTCTCAATATGAGTGAAAAATTCTCGAATGGGACGTAAAACAACACACAATCAATCAATCTATATACAGATTAACGATAAATGACAACCAATGAATAAACGATGAATAATTTCAATAAACCACAGCTAAGTCATATTTCTTTCTCAATATGACTAAAAATATTCTTTAACTTCTTTTACATCAAATCATAATGTGCCTTTATACTGAATTAAGATTTCACTACTGGATATAAGATTTTCACTTACAATACGTGAACACACATTGTAAGTCAATTGTACAGGGGCTGACAAATCCCATTGCCCAACGCCCGGGGCTAGGGATGGGCAAGTGAAATTTTATCAACCACTTGCCCGTGGGCAAGTGACTTAAAAAAATAAAATCAATATGCAAGTCATAGATTTAAAGTCGGGCACAATGCCTTGCAGGATCTATTCAGTATTTGTTTTCCTAATTTTTTGAAATATATATAAATACAGTATTAGTTTATATTGGGGCATGCAAAAAATCTGGTAGGGCAAGTGAATTGTGACAGTGCACTTTCCTTTGGACAAGTGCCTAAAATCAATTTGTCAGGCCCTGTTGTACATCAAAAATACCTAGTGCCACATACATTGATACGTAATACCTTTAACGATTACAATATTTTTATGTAACATTAATTATACTACTTAATTACGCACTGCAAATTAAAACCCGACTGAAAATGAAGGAAAAAGCAACGCTGAGAATTATATACAACTCTTCAAAAAATGGCTATTCGAGCAATTAAAACATGATCGAAAAGCCAATGAACCATGCAATCGTATTACATGTACATCTGTCTGCTAAATTCATAGGTTTATAGTTATAACAACTTCGCAACTCTCACGCCATACGATGGAATTTTTCTACTGGCCAAAAAGACGGTGGATTAAGGGTCAGTTGTGTTTTAAATGTGACCAATAAACTTGAGTTCTGACTTTATAGTTTCATATCATCAATCACACTGACAAAGGTATACAGAAATTTAGCATTAAAAAATAGCTCTGTCTGACGACAGTGGATGAAAAAAATGTCTGAGATTGTTACAGCATTTGTAATTACTTGACATAGATTTAGTTAATTAACGATTTCAACAATATAGCTTTATAAAACAGACGAAACAATAGCTGAATCTTTTTCCCCAAACCTTACATTTTAAGTGGGGAAGGGGGCAAATCGAGGCCAATGTTTGAAATTACAAATGTGTAGTTAAAATTACTTCTAATTCTTCAGCTACTTCATTTTAGTGAAAAGTTTTTTTTTTGAGAAAGATTATAAACTGGAAAAAAAACCAAATACATTTGAACATGCGATAAGATGGGATGCCGATTTGCATGAACTGCATGAAAAGCTTGATAAATGTCGCATCTAAACCATAATTACCTGTCCTTATGAACAGGAAGATGGGCAAATAGGGCGAGCGAAATGCCTATAGTGCGACAAACATAAAGGTGAAAAATTAAATCTCAATTACAACAAAAATTTCTTTTTATAGTTCATCTAACATTAAAGAATACTTTATGTAATATCTCCACAATTTGCAAAAATCTCGCAAAGATTGAAATTATTTGCCTATGAAGTATCATACACACTAAAGAGGACAAAAGGGATAATTTTTTTTTTCATATTTAAAATAATTTTTCGATATTTATAAGTGGGTCTTCCCTCCCTAGTTTGAAAGTTTATCCTCAAACTCTGCGTAAAAATATTTTTTGATTCACAAAATCATGGAGCAATGATCCACTATATACGAAGGGTGATCAAAAAGCGAAGTTCTTGAATTACTCCCGTAAAAGAAATAAAATTAGGTTTCAATGTATATTATTTTTAAAGTAGTCCCCTCCGGTTTTAATGCATTTCACCTACGCAAATCACAAGAATAGTCCATTTATCACACATGGTCAAATTTACGCAACAGAATGGGTGGATAACGATATCCTTGAGCATGGTGACCATCACAACTCCTCTGTCTTTGGTGCGTCGTTTATCAAATGTGGATTTAGTATATGCTCCTTCTCTTTATCATATCTGATATGTTTAAAGTCTAAAGTAATTGATATTTTAGGAATTAAATAATTATGTTATTGTTAAGATACTCAACTATTTCTTTAATTGTAACCTGGGGATCTTTCATTTCAAATTGTTCAACAAAGGACACGTTTACTAAGCTCCAGAACGAATATCAATTTTTAACCATATCTCTTCCTTCACTTAAACAATCAATCGAGTTAATGATTGAACTTCTTGCAATTCCTCTGTCTACATTAACATTGTACAAATTATTATATGCTACTGCAAAAGAATTTCCTAGATATACGCTAAACCTTACGGCCGTTCCTTTCTCGAGTACGAATGAGTGAACCTTTTTCTGTAATGAGTCATCTACATTTTGACGTCATTTTCACATTGTGACGTCAAACAAAGAGCAAAACATTACTTAACATCTGCTATTTATAGAACGTATGTGCCAAATTTCATTCTGATCTAGAGTTTTTGATCACCCCCCGTACTTTAAAAATAAACTTTTATGACACAACATTTGCAAATACTGAAGTCCATGTAATGAAGGGTCATATCACAAGGCAGGGACGTAGCATCGTTTTTTTTAAAGGGGGGGGGCAGCCAGAGGAAAAAATTTCAACTTACCTGATAAAAACTTGACAAAAAAAAGAAAATTGAAAATTGTCTGAATTCGGAAATCCTATTTGTTTGTTTTTTTTTTGGGGGGGGGGGGTAGGTTCCAACTTCTTTCAGTACCAAATTTTATTCATACACTACTACAAAACCCTTATTTGACTATTCTACAACAAAAAAAGGAGGGGGGGGGGCAACAAGCCTTTCAATGAACATTTCAAATAGTAATAAAAAGTCTTTGGAAAACAGTGGGGGCCAGGCCCTCCTGTTGCTACGTGGCTGCAAGGGTCATATCACACATTTAAATGCCAACATTCATCAGAAGTTGTGTAGCATAGTGGTTAGCGTGTTGGTCTCAAAGGAAAATGATACACAGGATTTTTATTGCTAGACTACCAACCCCAAAAATATCACCATTTTTTTTTATCATAGAGTAATTTTTGCCCAGAAAAAATTCCTCAAAAACGTGTCTATCCTGTCCTTTCCTTGGATAGCAAGTACTTTGACCTTGAAGTTTGGCTTACTTTTGAAAACGTTAACCTTGGCCTTTACTTTTGAACAGTTGGTGATAGAATTTTCATATTTCATAAGAGTATTTTTGTGACAAGACCTTTCCCTGCGTACCAACAATCTTGACCTTGGAGTTTGACCTACCTCTAAAACTTTAAACTTTGTCCTACTTTTGTAACACATAAGCCTTGTCCATAACATTTCATTTTGAATTGTCGGTGCTAGGGTTTTCATATTCCACATGTGTATTTCTTGTGACAAGAATTCCCTTTAGTACCATTAACTTTTACCATTTAACATTGACCTTTGACTTTTGAAAAACTTTAACATTCGCCATAATTTTTCAATGCTTGGTCCAAGGGCTTTCATATTTCATGAGTATATTTCTTGAGACAAGACTTTTCTTTGGGTACCAACACTTTTGATCTCTTGACCTTTGAGTTTGACTTGCATTTGAGAAAACTTTAACCTTCGCCATAAGCTACCATAGGGGGGCACAAGTGTTTCATAAATGCATCTTGTTACTCTTAAAGTTGACCTTGGCATGATTTATACGAAAAAAAAATGAATTTTACATGGCGCATTCATTCTCGACTTGTTCTTTTTTATTCTGGAGAAAGCGAAAAAGTGAAACTGCATTTTTATACTTATTTTTTTTTTCATATGTGATGTTGCAATTTCATATTGTTAAGATCTTGGAAGAAAAAAATGTACATCAGGGTTTTTGGATTTTAATATTTTTATTAATTTATATCTGATTCTCCATTGTCGAAGAATTATTTTTCATAGATTCTATGTAATTATATATCGATTAACGTATTGTTTATTGACCAGCATTTGTAATAATAAGAAAAATGACTTATATATATATATATATATATATATATATATATATATATATATATATATATATATATATATATATATATATATATATATATATATATATGTGCTTGTAATCGCAGATGTTATCATTCGTTGTCACAAATAAGTCTGCAAGGAGGTGTTGTATCGTGGTGAACCAAAGTGTCGTTTCTGACCTAAAAGGTATTTAACAATTATTCTGTATTGGTAATATTTAATTTAATTTCTCTCCATAATTAACAGTTAAAGCAAATTATGTTACATTTAAGTGACAAATGGTTAACCTATTATGAATCTTCTGGGTGAGTGCATTCAAGATTAACATTATGACATTTGGAGAAAATTCCATTCGGTTTTGAAAATGATCATCAATTGAGGAATAAACTCTCCTAAAGACAAAAATAGCATACACGTCATTATTATAATTTAAAGATGATGATGCATTAACCGGAAGAACAAAGACTTAAGTTAATATTTAACGTACAAGTGATGTATGTATCTTAGTAATTAGATATTACTTGGAGACACTTGTCAAGAGGTTACAATGCTGTATCTGACTATCGGGGTTGTTTCAGAGCTGCCAACCCTTACGATTTAGGCATAAGGCTTACGATTTGATCATCTAAAATACGCCTTACGATTTATATTTATTAGTACTATTTTCGTTTCTCTTCGTCAAAACTTTTAAATACCGTTTTTTCATTATCTGTCTGCCTTTAGTTTTCTTTATTCAAGTAGGAAAGTCATATTACTTATGGTGCTTACTTGAATTGTCATTTTCTGTTTGTATGCTTATGTCAAACATTTAAATATGAACAAAACGGATAATAATATTCGGCGACTAGGGGTCTAAATGGCCCATGGACCTATTTTTAAGATTTTTTGTTTTTAAAAGACACAGTTATAAGTGATTTCAAGGGAAACAATGACCTAACATAAACACAACTCACAAGAGACAAAAGACCATAGTTTGAAGTTTCCCGTGATGAAGATGAATCCTAAATTACAACGAAGATAATGTGTCTATATTAAGTATATAGTGTTTATGACCTCTATTCGATGACGGTTGAGAAAAAATGTCGAGATTGTCACAGGATCAGTAATTATTTGACAAAGATTTGGTGATTTACGATTTCAACAAATATAGCTTCATACAATAGAGTAAGCAATAGAAAAATGCCGAGCGCAAAAGGAATAGTTGCTACCTTTTTTTTTATTAATCTAGGTCAGTCGCGGCCGATGTTTGAACCCGCGACCTCTCGATCACGAAGCGCATATGAAATTGATTATCAATATATTTATGTTTTTCATATAACTTATTAAAATGTTTGCAAAACACTTGTTATGCATGTTTTGTAGCGATAATAAATTACAGGACATTTCCCAAATACTGTTAGTATTCTTCTCTTTCATGTTTCGAATATGGTCTCCGTTTCGCGATTATTATCCCATCAAATCAGACCTTAGAATCGCATCCAAAAGTGATTTTGAGCTGTTGAACGATTAATAATTACCAGGCATTCTGTTACGAAGCACCAAAATTATTCTTATATATTTCCGATTCCTGTCAAAACTAAGAATCCCTCTTTTTAATTTTGAATTGCCTTGGAAACATAAACGTATATTTTTTTCAATAATTTTTGTATTGAGAATTTGCAGGATTATTAGGGCCCCGCTCTGCGGGTGCCCTATAGTGATCAGTCTGTCCGTCCGTCCGAGATCTCTTGTCCGGAGCATATCTTCTCTCTCCGCCCAATCTGGCTCATACTTTACTCACAGAGTGTCTTTGGGTAAAGGGTGTGCAGTGACCTTGAACCATGTTTCTAGGTCTAAGGTCAAGGTCATAGCAGAATTCTATGAAAAATCCTTGTCCAGAGCATATCTTCTCTCCTCTTGATCCAATGTGGCTCATACTTCACTCACAGAGTGCCAGTGGTCAATGGATGTGCAGTGACCTTGAACAAAGTTTTTAGGTCAAGGTAAAAAAAACCTTTAAATTTTTGTCCAGAGCATATTTTCTCTCTCCTTGGCTCATACTTCACTTCACCCACAGAGTGCCTTTGGTGTGCAGTGACCTTGAACCATGTTTCTAGGTCTAAGGTTAATGTCATAGCAGAATTATATGACCTTATATATAAGGTCATAGCAGGATTATAAGTCCTTGTCCAGAGCTTAACTTCTCTCCCCTTGGTCCAATGTGGCTCATACTTCACTCACAGAGTGCCACTTGTCAGTGGATGTGCAGTGACCTTGAAGTTTCTAGGTCAAGGGTCAATTTCAAAAATAGCCTCTCTGTTTAAAATCTTTGTTCGGTGCATAATTTCTTTCCCTAAGTCCAGTCAGCCTTAAACCTTACCAATTGACTTAGGGTACGGATCATTTGTGATTTTCCTTCCATATTTCTGATAGAGGTTTTGCAACAATTTTCATAGAGGATATGCAGCAATCGTGATTTTTGTGCCGTTTTTTGATGGAAGGTGTTGAACACTCGTGATTTTCGTGCCATTTTTTATTATAATGAGGATAACGTAGAAGCCTTTTAGACTCAAACAACATATCCCTTAATAGTACACAAATGTTCGTCTTCAAAATAAACCCTTTTCAGCTACTTTACATTTCCATGTTCATTGCTGAAAGCGGGGCCCTTTGAGATGGCCACCATCTCAATGATATCTAGTTACTTAAATATTCATACCAATTCCTTGGATAACAAAATCACTGAATCCTATTAACATGATACGAATCAATTTTGAATAAACCAATAACCGTCCATTCTCCGTGCATTGTGTCCATACCACGTACAATAAACTCCGACGGGAGCTGGTCCTCTAGGGGTCAATTTCATACACTCCTGAAAAGGTGTGACCATTTTCACGAATATCTTTGCAATTAATTGGGAAAAAATGAGATAACAGTAAAATTTTGAGAGATGTGGACGATTTATCTGATACCGTGATGATACGTACAGTACAATGTAATATTATGTACAATAAATATAAGATATATACACTGGCAATAAAGAAAACTCTGCATTTGCAAAATAAAACCGAATTGATAAGAAAGATAGGAATACGTTTTCCCCAAATTCTATGGTCGATACAATGACCTCATTTAGTTGTAAATACAATATATCGTTTTGTCGAAAGCTGACCGAGATATTTATTATAAATTGTAAGCTCATTTCTTAATATTGGATTGTTTACCGATCGTTCCGTTCAAAAAAGATAGGAATACATCCCCCCCCCCCCAAATTCTATAGTCAAAGCAATGGCATCATTTAGTTGTAAATACAATATATCGTTTTGTCGAAAGTTGACCGAGATATTTATTATAAATTGTAAGCTCATTTCTTAATATTGGATTGTTTACCGATTGTCCGTTCACCCAATTAAGGTAAGGGGTTTACAGCGAATATGACAGGTCGAAAGGTCATGTTTAATCCTCCATCGCACTTGATCCTACAGACCCTGAAACCCTGCTACTACCCAAAAAAAAAAAAGCGCGTGACTTTCGTGCGTTTTTCGTTACGTGCAAAGCGTGTAGCGTTTCGTGTAAACCGTGCAGCGTTTCGTGCAAACCATGTAGCGTTTTGTGTAAACCGTGCAGCGTTTCGTGTAAGCTTCAAAGCGTTTCTTGTAAACCGTGTAGCGAGCGTGCGAGAACCGTGCGACCTTCGTGGAAGAACCGTGCGAGAAACGTGCGACTTTCGTGAAAGAAACGTGTAGGATTCATTCGGAAGTCAATTTATTAATCTATTGCTATCTGTTTTCTTTCGTCGTCAATCGGTCGTAAACTTTTGAACATTTTTAGCATCTTCTCTGGAACCACTGAACCAATTTTGGCAGATAGCATCTATTGGTGAAGGGGAGTAAAGATTGTGAAATTCATGGCCTCTGACTCCATGGGGCCTGAGGGGTGGGGCTAAAACCATCAAAATTAATGCAATCTTTAAAAACCTCGTTACTCCTGGACATCAAGCAGTCAAACTGTTGGCATGATTGTAATAAGTATTGAGCCCTCTACCAAAATTGTGAAATTCATGGCCCAAGGGTCAGAGGTTCTGGTGCTAGGGCGGGGCTCTAATGATTAAATAGTGAATATGCATCCATTCTTTGAAAATCTTCTCCTCTGCTCCTGGGTATTAAGCCGATGAGTTAAGTACATAGTTATGATGAGGAAGAGTGCCTCTTCGAAGATTGTGAGTTTCATGGCCCCTTGGTGAGGGGTTCCATGTTGGGGTGTATTTATTATATACTTAAAACAAATTAATACTTTGAAAATCTTCTCCTCTGCCCCTTGGTATTAATTAAACATACTAAATACATAGTTATGATGAGAAAGGATGCCTCTTCCAAAATTTTGAATTTCGAGATCATGGCCCCTGGGTCAGGGGTTCTTGCGCTTGGGTGGGGTTCAATTGATTAATTAGCAAAATGCATTAATGCTTTGAAAAACTTCTCCTCTGCCCCTGAGTACTAAGCAAACAAACTAAATGCAATAATATCAATGTAAATGTATTAAATATAAGTAAATGTGCCTTTTCTTTGCTTCTGGGTATCTAGGAGGCAGAGTACACAATTTTGATGTGAAGCAAATGAGAGTTACTCACCTTTGCTAAATATTGTTAATCAAGAAATCCTTGTATATAATTTAATTAACAGGTTATTTGATTGAATGAGAATACAAGAAAGAATGATATATATATATATAGAAACAAAATACAAATGAATGTTTGGTTTAAATGAGCAAAATATGCTCAAAGTCAGATTCTTGCCTGGAAAGCAGTATAAAAGATTGACATTAAGATTATTTATATATTTAGCAAAAGTTGTATTTGTACACAGTATGCTTACACTGTGGTGATCTAAGTTAGTGTCACTGGTAGAAGAGTCATGGTTGACAGAGACTGGATGTTGTTTTATACTTTTATCAAAGTGACCAAGAATCACAAAGAGCCAGGATGACTTATTGCAATTAGTGGCAAATAGCCACATTGTATATCCAAGTCTGTGTGTACTGAATTGTAGCACTAAGCAAGTGACAAAAACATATCTGTATATATTGAATACCTTACACAATAGACAAGTGTCCTTTGTATTTGTATATTTTGCATTCACTATCATCCCTGTAAGACTTGGGAAAACCAAGTATGATCCAAAGGAGATCACTTTGGTCTAGTACGTTACAAAAAGCAAGGGTATTTTTACCAGTTTTTTAGCTCACCTCGACGAAGTCGAGATGAGCTTATGCTGTACCCCCGACGTTGGCGTCTCGGTTAAAGTTTTAGGAGCAAGTCCATTCCCAAGTCATTATAAGCCTACCCGGACCAAACTTGTATGGATGATGCATCTAGGGATGGACACTACCACACTTGTTTCAGATGCTGGATCTGACCTAGATTTTCCAGATGAGTGACCAGGTTAATGTTTTTGGAGCAGGTCCATTCCCAAGTAACTATAAGCCCTACCTGGACCAAAATTGCACGGATGATGCATCTAGGGATCGACACTACCACACTTGCTTCGGATGCTGAATCTGACCTAGATTTTCCAGATGAGTGACCAGGTTAAAGTTTTTTGGAGCAGGTCCCTTCCCAAGTAACTATAAGCCCTACCTGGACTAAACATGATGGTTGATGTATATAGGGATGGACACTACCACACTTGCTTCAGATGCTGGATCTGAATTAGGATTTCCAGATAAGTGTCTAGGTAAAGATTTTGGAGCAAGTCCGTTCGCAAGTAACTATAAGCCCTACCTGGACCAAACTTAATGGATGATGCATCTAGGGATGGACACTACCACACTTGCTTCAGATGCTGGATCTGAGCAAGATTTTCCAGATGAGTTACTAGATTTTGGAACAAGTCCTTTCGCAAGTAACTATAAGCCCTGCCAGGACCAAACTTTAATGGATGATGCATCTGGGTTGTACACTAACCAACCTGCTTCGCATGCTAGATCCAACCTAGATTTTCCACATGAGTGAATTTTAGCCATATTTTAACCAAATTAGCATGGATGATGTATCTAGGGATGGACACTTCCAGACTTGCTTTGGATTCTTAATCTGACCTTCATTTTCTAAATGAGTGACCAGGTTAAAATTTTTGGAGTAGCTATATAATATTATGGCATGTTATGATAATACTTGCATAGATGGTGCATTTAAGGATGAAAACTGATCTTGGGATGTACACTAACTAGAAAAAATATGATGTGAGATTTGCATTACTTATAAATAACATTCGTAAAGTAAATCATATACGGTACCAATTTTGATGCACCAGATGCGCATTTCGACAAATTATGTCTCTTCAGTGATGCTCAAGCTGAAAGGTTGGGAATCCAAAATATTGAAAAAAGAATTGGAAGAGCTGAAAAAATGTGCCAAAGACTGGAGCCAAATACTTCGAAGGATCAGAGCTATGCATGAGGGAGATAATCCTTAATTTTGACATAAATTTCTAAATATTACCACAGCGAATAAATATATATCCGTATTTTCAAGCTAGTACAGAAGTACTAGGTTACTGGGCTGTAGAGACCCTCGGGGACTAACAGTCCACCAGCAGAGGCCTCGACCCAGAAGTCGAACTTCAAGTGAACTTCGTAATTTTTGATTAGCTATGTTTGAAATTCTTCGGCAACATTGCTTCGTCTATCAGTTAATTTCGTTTTATACTTCCATGGATCCTTCACAGTGTTGTATTATACTCAGGTGACCGTTAAGACCCTTGGGCCTCTTGTTTTAAATATGGCTATTGCTGGATCAAGTTGTCATACTGTGTTGATTGTAACAAATATTATTCGGATATATCTTGCCGGTGGTATTTTATATTTTAAATTAAGAGTGGAAAAAATTGCGGAAACAACAAAATAAAATTACTCGGTTATGTATAACATATTTGTTTGATTTTCTTTATATTTTCTTTTAAATGAAGATGGCCAGACATCAATTTTAAGGTATTTAGTTCAATACATTTTTTTTTATGCCCCGGGATCGAAAGATCCCGGGGGTATATTGTTTTTGTCCTGTCTGTCTCTCTGTCTGTTGTCAACTTTAAACTAGCCCATAACTACTGCGCTGTCAAGGATAAGGCTTTAATATTTGACACGAGTATTCATTATGACAAGACCTTCTCATTGGTACAGAAATTTTTGATCATGTGACCTGAACTGTTACCTTTGACCTACATTTGAAAAACTTTAACATTGGCCATAACTATTGCACTGTATTCTACGTTCCACTCCAGGATTGTGTTACCATCGGGGGCATAGTGTTTCAAAAACACATATTGTTAAACAGAGCGATGCTGAACTTTTTTTTTTCTTTCAAGGGAGATTCATCAGAAATCCAGTCTTGTCCTTTTCATTCATTTATTTGAATCTCTTTACCATTTTACAATAGAATCTAAAGATTACAAGAACATATAGGTGAATAATATAAAATAATAGATAGATAAGGGAGGCATGAAAAATAAAAAATCAAAAATTAGTTCGCTGCTATCAATGTGAAGTATGGGAATTCTAGGTCGGAGAGCACATTTTATTTATTTTTTTTTTTTTAATTTACATAATTTTCTTATATAGCAAGATTGTGAAACAAATAATTTTGAAGCGATGAGTCAGATATAGTTCTTTTATGCATAAAATTGGTTGATTAATATTTGTCAAATATAAATGAATGATAATTCACATGCTTCGGCAAACACAGAGTTAAATATTAAATAATAAATAAGGGGGGGGGGGTCAAATGAAAACACAAACTGAGTTTTAGTTGTTAACAAGTGTCTAAGAGATAATTTTCTTTTTAAAGACAATTATTGCTTTGATTACGGGGTGCGCCCGATAAAAATATATTGGAAACTCCTTTACACTTTCAATATTCTTCTTACGACTGTGATCAAGGTCATTTACAACAGCGCTCAAGGGCTTAGAGTACCGGGAATAGAAAACTTGTTCTGCTATTATCTCTTTTTTGTCGATCATGGCTAAAATGACACCCGAGAATTAGAATTGATTCTTAATTCGTGGAATTAAATGGTTTTATTAGTATTTAATGGGTATTAGTATTTAATGTGTACAAATAAAATAAATAAGTGGATTTTATTTCTTAAATTTATCCGATTGTCTGTAATGAAATATATGGAGATAACGAACAGTATTCAAGCTCAAACGTCCATTAAACAATACAAAATAGGAGCAGAGCAAACACGAACATCGAGGTGGGATCAGGTGCCATGGAGGAGTGAGCATACCCTGCCGACCGATCACACCCGCCGTGTGCACCTTGTCATGATCGGGAATAATTAAACAGTTTGGAAGCAATAGTCGATGTATATTTGTAAACAGTGAATTGATTTGCCAGTCTATTCGTGAATAAACAAATATATAAAAATAAATCCTGAATAATTGTATATTAGTTGTTTTATCAATCACGAGGTTCTAGAGCATAATTTTTAGTTTTTAGGACATTGGACAAGTATATATGTACAAAGTATATTGAATGTATTGTTAAGTGCAGCGAGTATTGATCACATTTTTTTGGTCTAATCGGAGATTGAAATCGAGGATTTTATAATTACAGGGTGGTGAGTATATTGTTTTATTTGATAAACACAATGCCTCGGAAGAGAACTAAAGAATTACAATACTTACATGTATCCCCCTCCCCGGTTTCTCAACCATATAAAATTCCTAAAGATAAATTGAAGTTCAACTCTGCAATGAAACGTTATATTTACCATTCTGAATAAAATGCTTTTATATGGATATCCTTTTTTATTTAGCACGGGCACTTATTCTATAACATTTTTCCCCAACGGTATTATTACTGAAACATGTGTCTTTTGTAGATTTCATAAAACTGTAAGATCTCGGTCATCTACTCTCCCCCCTCCCCTCCTGCAAAATGTGTATGCTTGATGCAGTGTACATAATACCACTGCAAATTATAAACAGAACCTGAATTAACTGAATAAAATTATTTTTTTTTTAATTTCTAAATAAAAAAATAAATCAATTAAAAAAAAGAAACCAATAAGTTTACAGAAATCAAACGCAATTTAATCATTTTTTTAAAATCAAAAACTGAGTTTATTTGTCGGTAATAAAACGACTTTTTAATATCAAACTATAATTGTAAAAATATTGAACGCTGTAAGAGATTATGAATGACATTTTTTAAAGCGTAAATTAGAGAGTAATGACAAAGATTTGTACACAGACGATCATAAGGTGGGTTACATACACAATGATAACTATTAATTAATTGAAACTGAACGTTGAGTATTTTATCAGTTTGTATAGTAGTGGATTAGCGAGTTTTGATTTTAACTTATGATTACAATTCTTACCTGGGTACATGTAACTGATCTTTGATTAATCCGTAATGATTTAAATAAAGTCCGAGAGAAACCGAGTAGGATACCCAGATCGAGGCCAAAACGTGCGAGAATCGTGTAGAAAGCGTTTCGTTCAGCCTTTCATGTAAACCGTGCATTTCGTGCAAAGCGTTTCGTGTAAACCGTGTAGCGTTCGTGCAAAACGTGTAGCGAGCGTGTACCGTTCGTGCAGCGTGTGTGTTGGGTAGTAGCACGTTTCCGAGTCTACAGTACCCGCATCGTTATTCTTTACAATTCTATCGTGTCCTATCGTGTGTGTATCCTGTCGTATCGTGCGTGTATCCTATCGTATCGTGTTTTCCGTTTATCAGGTTTTGCGTTTTCTATCGTGTTTTCCGTTTATCAGGTTTTGCGTTTATCGTGAAGATCGTTTATCAGGTTCTATCGTGTATCGTGTTTTGCGTTTATCGTATTCATTCGGAAACCCTCGCTTTTTATCTTTACCTTGAGAAGAAACACCCGAGATATCACGAGTTCATTTTTCGTTTTGTTATTTTATTTACGATTTATTTAATTGTTGAACAGAGAGAGAGAGAGAGAGAGATATCAATAACTAATCAGATTCTCTTGTATATAAATTTAAGAAAATAAATAAATAAATTACTTAATAGATAAATAAATACATAAATAAATAATAAAAAATGTCAAGTACCCGCCGTGACCAAGCAGAGAGCGTAAATCGAAAGTTAAATCCTATTTAGCACATGAAATAATCGGTCTACTAGTCTTTTTTTTTTCTTTTTTAATTCAAATTGTCGATTTGTAATAAATATTTTTTGTCAAAAATAGTACTTCTATAATTTCTTTAAACAGTAAGAGTCACAAAAAGGTAGACCTTTATTAACTTTCTTTTGATAATTATAGAAGCATAACACAGTGGGTATGTGTGCAAAAATAAATAAATTGAAAAAATATCAACATCTATATATGGCCTATCTTTTTTATCAATAATGGAATTAATAAATAACAAGTTATTCATTTTTCTGAAACACTTGTAGAAGCACTTTTTTTTTTTTATTAATATTTAAAAAACATCGTCTGGTAACATACATGTAGTTATATTTTTATGCCTCTAGTCTAAATGTATGCACAATGAATTATTTAAACAGTTGTTTCCAAATGATTCATAACAGCATAAAGCAAATACAATGTAATGCATGATCTTGATAACATTTACAAATTTTGTCTGTAGGTGCAAGTATATAGTTCCTATTTATTTTTTTCTATTTATTTGTTTCTCTGATGTGTCAAACTAAAAAATAAATGACAATTTATAATGCATGAGCATCCTCTATTCAATTCATCATAATTATGATAATTATATATTATAATGTAGATGTTGAACCATTTTACTTACTACTGCCTTTAGAAAATGTAAAAAAAAATCATTTTTTTAAAATGGGTCCACATACCCCAAGTGTCCACTTACCCCAATTGCCCCTACACCTGACCTATTTCGGCGTGGAAATGAACTGAGTATATACTGTAACTGACAGACGGAAGCGCTCCCGTACCAAGAGAACTGACACCTATATGTACCTGTCTAATCAGAACACTGTTTCCCTGTCAGGTAAAGACCCAACCCCCCTCCCCCTACATGACACCTTGTCCCGTGTGTATTCAACGTCAACATACCGGCCTGAACTGCTCTCTCACCTGGTGTCAAGTATTTACCTTGAACCCTACTGGGTATCAATATATTGCATAAACTCATTTCCTGGATAATGTTCATAATTTGTATGAACAACGCTTAAAGATTTTATACACTGTACTAAGAAAATAAAAAATGTACACTTCAGTTACTAATTAAAAATTGAATAAATGAATCAAATGAGATATAGGCGAGATTTGTCCCAACACTCCATTGATTTAATTCATTTGTACACTTTTATATACTTCTTACTGGTTTACAGTCTCAAACAGGATTGATCTGATCAAATTTAAAATAAAATATTAATCGAAGAAAATGGTAAATAACTCTAATAAAAAATATGAACTTTGGGAATTTGAATAATTATACAAACAATCGCATAATTTCCACGATAGAGTGCAATTTATCTAAAATAATTACAGTTTGAATTTGGTGACGATCCATTTTTGACAAAAATAAACATGTTTCTTGTATAAAGCATAGTTAACTCAAATGTTTAATCATAATATATTTAATATACTTAAGCATTTAGATTTGCGGCTTTGTAAGTGATTAAAATCGTCATACTACAGTGTATCTAAAAGAAAACAATTCGTCTTGTCAAAATACGTTTCGCATTTTGAAACAATCCTATCAGGTTTTGCGTTTATCCTATCGTGAAGATCGTTTATCAGGTCTATCGTGTTTTGCGTTTATCGTATTTTGCGTTTACCGTGTTTTGCGTTTATCCTATCGTGCGTGTATCCGGTCCTATCGTGCGTGTATCCTATCGTATCGTGCGTGTATCCTATCGTAACGTGTATCTTGTAAAGAATAACGATGCGGGTACTGTATAACTTAGATGTTTTCAGAGTGTGTAATTATTGCTATCTTTAAAAATCTTTTTTTTTAGTCCTGGACAACAAGCAGTCAAACTGTTGGTTTGATTGTAATAAACACTGAGCCTTCTACCAAATTGTGAAATTCATGGCCCCAGGGGTTCTGGAGTTAGGGTGGGGCTCTGTTGATCATATTGTGAAAATGCATAAATTCCTTGAAAAACTTCTCTCCCCCTGTATATAAAGAAGACAAAGTAGGTGCATGATTATGATGATCAAGGGTGCCTCTTCCAAAATTGCGAAATTTGTGGCCCAAGGGTGAGGAGTTTTGTGGGAAGGTAGAGGGTCTATTTATTATATAGCGAAAGTGCATTAATCCTTTGAAAATCTTCTCTCCTTTTAGGTATTTAGCAGATAAACCAAGTATATAATAGTAATGAGCAAGGGTACTTCTTTTAAAATTGTAAATATCTTGGCCCTGAGTCAGGTATTCTGGTGTAAGGACGGAGCTTTATTGATAATATCGTGAAAATGCATAAATTCTTTAAAGTATTCTCTCCCCTTTTATGCGAAAAAGATGAACTAGGTGCAGGTGCATGGTTATAATGATCAAGGGTACCATTTCCAAAATTGTGAAATTTGTGGTCCAAGGATGAGGGGTTATGCGGAAAGGGGGGAGCTCTATTGATTATATAATGAAAGTGCACTATTTCTTTGAAAATTCTTTGCTCCTAGGTATCTGAGTAAACCCAGGTGGCCTATTGCTATCTGTTTTCGTCCGTTGTCGTGGTTAACATTTGAACATTTTTAGCTCCTTCTTTGAAACCCCTCAACCAATTCCAACCAATTTTTGCACATAGCATCTATAAGTGAAGGGGAACAAAATTTGTGAATTTCATGGTCCCTGCTCCCCTGGGGCATGAGGGTAGGGACCAAAAACATAAAAACTAATGCAATATTCAAAAATCTTCTTCTTTACTCCTGGACATTACAATCAAACTGTTGGCATAGTTTTAATAAGCATTGAGCCCTCTACCAAAATTGTGAAAATCGTGGCCTCAGGGTCAGGGGTTCTGGTGTAGGGCGGGGTTCTGTTGAATATATAGTGAAAATGCATTATTTCTTTAAAAAAAACCTCCTCTGCTCCTGGGAGAAACAAAGCAAACAAACTAAATGCAGATTTATGATGAGGAAGGGTGCTTCTTCCAAAATTGTGAATTTCATGGCCCATGGGTTAGGGGTTCTGATGTTAGGGCGGGGTTCTAACGATTATAAATTGAAAATGCATTAATTCATTGAAAATCTCCTCCTCTTCTACTGGGTATTTAGCTGATGAACTAAGTACATACCTATGATGAAAAAAAGGTGCCTCTTCCAAATTGTGAATTTCCTGGCTCCTGGGTCAGGAGTGCTGTTGTTAGGGCGGGCTCTAATGATTTTAGAGTGAACTTGCATATTTTTTTTGAAAATCTCCTCCTATGCTCATGGGGAATAAGCCGATGTACATAGTAATGATGAGGAAGGGCGCTTCGTCCAAAATTGTGAATATCTTGGGTCAAGGGTTCTGGTGTAATGGCGTTGCTTAATTGATCATATAGTGAAAATGCATAAATCCTTTTAAAATCTTCTCTTTCCCTGTATGTCAAGCAGAGAAACTACGTGCATGTTTATGATGATCAAGGGTGCCTCTTTGGTCAAGGGTTTTGCCCCAGGGTCAAGGGTTCTGCTAGAAAGGGGGGAGGGGGGCTCTATTTACGATATTTGTGAAAGAGGATTATTCCTCTGAAAATGTTTTTTTCTCTGCTCCTAGGTAGTTGGCAGATAAACCAAGTATATGTATATAGTTATGATGAGCAAGGGCGCCTCATCAAAAATTGTGAACACCTTGGCCCCTTTCTCAGGGGTTATGGTGTTATGCGTGGCTCTATTAATTATGTAGTGAAAAGGCATAAATTCTTGAAAAAATCTTCTCTCTCCCTGTATATAAAGCAGATGAACTAGATGCATGTATGATGATCAATGGTGCCTCTTCCAAAATTATTAAATTTGTGGCCCCAGAGTCAGGGGTTCATGTGGGGGTGGGGTTTGTTATATTTATAGTGGAAATGCATTTTTTTTTTTGAAAATCTTCTCTGTCCCGGAGACCATTCACGGTAGCTCAGTCGGTAGAGCGCTCGCTCCGTGATCGGAAGGTCGTGAGTTCGAATCTCGGCCGCTACTGACCTATGTCGATAAAAATTGGGTAGCAACTGTTCCTTCGCCATGTACTCGGCACTTTTAAGTGAAAGTTGCGGGTCCTTCGGATGAGACCTTAAAAACAGAGCCCCCTTGTTACGGCAGGTGTTGGCACGATAAAGATCCCTCACTGCTCCGAGTATAGGTCAAAATTTGAAGCACTTCACCGGTATATGGTGATGTCTCTATATGAGTGAAAAATTCTCGAATGGGACGCAAAACAACATACAATCCATCAATCAATCATCTCTGTCCCGGGGTATTTAACAGAAAAACTAATTGCATGGTTATGAGAAGCAAGAAAATCTTTTCACAAAAAGTTGAAATTGATAGCCCCGGGGTCAGGGTTTTGGTGTTAGGGTGAGGCTCTTCTGAATGTAAAGGAGAAATGCATTATTTCTTTGAAAATCTTCTCTGCCCATCGTTATTAAGGAAATATACTTAGTGCATGGTTATGATGAGCAAGAGTGCCTCTTCCTAAATTGTGACTATCTTGGTCCCCTGAGTCAGGGGCTTTGGTCTTAGGATGGGGACTATATTGAGCAAATAAAGGTCACTCAGGGCCATTGAGCAGTGAGAGTTCTTTATCGTGTCAAGTCCTACCTTGACACGGGGCCTTTTTGAGGTCTCATCCGAAAGACTTCAAAGTGCCGAGCGCTTGGCGAAGGAACAGTTGCTACCCATTTTTTTTTTTATCGACTTAGGTAAGTCGCGGCCGTGATTTGAACACAAGACCTTCCGGGCACGGAGCTAGCGCTCTACCGACTGAGCTACCGTGACGGCCTTTTATATAAGAAAATCGTCATAGAAATGTTTACAGAAATAAAAAATAATAAATAAAATCCGCCCTATTGCCTCAAAAAACTAATCTTTAAATTTATGTGGTCCTAAGGCCAATAGCTGAAAGGTCAACGTTGACCTTCTTTTTTCTTTCTCCATCTGCAAATTTTTCCATTTCGTCCACCTCTTCCATTTTCTTTAACCGGGGGCCAGAAATTCTCTGAATTAACTTGTTCAGATGTTGGATATCCATGCACTGTTGAGATTTGTTTTGTAATCAAAGAGTTTGGAAGCAATAAGTCATTGAAAATTTGTAAGATATACATGGTGTGGAAATATGGTGGAATACAAGACTGGGTCCTTTTGTGGTTAGGAATATTACCAATATTTTCTCAGTCAATCCCTTTGTTAGCATATTGAAGTTTAAGGAAAAGATAGGTCTTGAGTAGTATTCTCTTCGGTAAAACGAGGTAGTTTAAAAAGCCTTCGATTTGCTATGACCATAATCACATAACTCGGTATGCTGGTGTCTAAGCAGGGACGTAGCTTCCATTGTGGCAATGAGGCAACTGCCTCACTAGATTTTTAATAGTTAGAATAATCTAACTGTGTCTCGGGACAGGCCCTCACCACAATGTCCTAAGGACCCGGTTTAACGATAGAACATTCTATCAAGATTTTTTACCACCACCACTCCCTTCCATAGTTAATAATACATTGCAGAAAATATCTAACTTGTAAAAATTATAATTTAAGCAATTCTATAATGTACGTTCATATCATCAAGGTTCGGACTCTAAGTAGGTAATGATTGGAAAAATTAAAAACTGATAAATGTTTGACAGTTATAGTTTTCACTAAATAAATGTAGTAGTGTGTGAGTTGATTTATTTTAACAGATTATAAAATAAATTTAATTTAAAACATTTATCATTTACAGTAACAGCTTTCCATAAATTTATTCTCATTCTATTTAAATATGTCAGAAATGGATTTCCATACCAGTTCTGGTCAGTTTTTCATGGATCATTGAATTCTTGTTTTGGTTGGCTGAAAGTTTAAGTCATGTGATTTTTATCTTGAAGTTTCTATTAATATTATTATTTTTCAAATTGAGTCTGGAATGATCAGTTTGGTCATTCAGTTCTTGTGATATATTGATCTTGGACTTTATTTATCCACAGAAGGTCAGTTGATTTTAACATTATAAATACATTCATTTGATGAATAGTAAAAGTGAATGTGTGAATCATTTTTTTATAAATTAATAAGTAAAGAGTATATTATGATATTTGTTATTATTCAGATCCACTTGATATGATGTACATGGAGCTGAATTGCTGTATATATAACAAGGGTCTGATACCATATATTGGGTAAGATATGTGATGTATATGTTTGTATCATGTTAGGTGTAATGTGAGTCTGTATATTATGTATTTACATTCCATTGTTATGTGAATCATAACGGGAAACGTATCTATTTCATTAATAGTAGTGACTTACATTTGAATATCTGCTGTCGTATTTTATTCACTGAAGTTTACAAGAATTACGATATACAAAGAAAGTAAATCATATACAGTTAATTATAGTTTTTTGTAGGAATAATCTCAATATTATACTAATATGAGAAATAGTTTTTATGCCTGAAATATTTATTGAATAGTGAGTATTAAGAAACAAGAAGAGTTATCTCTCTTTGTGTATTTTATATGTGTGTGTGTTGTTGTGTGTTAAATAATGTCTGTGTTTATTTCAGACTGTTGAATATTGAATATTGAATACTGAATATTGGATATATAAAGGATTGGAACACCAACAATATTTGTTACTTTGTGAACCCGGTAACAAATGGCGCCCAACGTGGGGCTTTGGCTCGACTTCGACTACGACTGTGAACGAATCGCCATTTCGGTATTCATCCGCCAGGAGTTTTCCCGCAAAGTGACGTCATTCGCCATGGTCTTCAAACGGAAGTGACCTTTAGCTGAATTTCCGGAAGTTCCACATGTAAACAGTGAAGTAACCGTGAACTGTGAACCACATTGAATTTGAGGTACTGTTTTATTAACTTACAGCGTGTGTTACAACGTAAGTGAACTGGTGGACAACAAGACCGAATGATTAAACTTATGGATAAAGTTCAAGACTTTTAAATTTATTTTTTTTGTCTATATTTGATTTTTGCTTGCAAACTTGCAGGAAAGACTTTGTCATTTGACATTTCTTATATTGATAATTTAGCATACACTTTGACCGTGTGTGTAGATATTGGTCTACACTATATTGTATACATATAGATTGATTTTTCTTTTGCATGAACTGATATATTTGTGTGTGTGTGTGCATTAGAAGGTTATAATATATAAGCATCTGTTTTACAATTTTTTGGTGCAATATGAGCATGTTTATATGCTAAGATTATCTACTCTGAAGTTGAGTGACCTTGACCGGAAGTAACCTGAATTTACATTATTGACAAAAGGCCTGGTATTTCCTGATTGAGAACCAACTTGTACATATTTAGAAAGCAATTATTAGAATTTATTTTTTCACTTGAGAAATATTTTACAAGCAAAGAAGAATATTGCTATTTAATTACAAGGTGTTGATAAGAGTTTAGTATCAGATACAGTCTGTAGGTGTCATATATAGAGGAATTAATTAAGTAGTACAAAGTTAGTTCAGTTGGTGTTTATTTTTATTTGGGTTATTGCCAACTGAGGTGTGTCATTTACATTGAGTTTATTTTTTTTTTTAAGTTTTCAATTGGTGTCAATTGAAAACTGATTGTTGATTTAAAACTTAGTTAAATTTAAGTGAACTTGGAATAACTTGATAGTAAATCAAATTAAATTTAAAGACAGCTATTAATAAATTTATCAGGATATAAAATAAAATTTAAATAGCTATACTAAATTGAAATAAATTAAACTTTAATTAAATACATTTAGTCGAGTAAAATACAATTTAAAATAGCAATGTAAAAGCAATATTAACCACCAGACCCTCAAGAACAATTGTCCATATCAACTTTTGAAATAACCCTACATAACTGTACAAAATGGGAACGCCAGAGGAATACCAGAAATTAGTTGAAACCCTTCAGGGTATGGAAGTAGTACCAAAAGCTGATTCTACAGAAGAATTAATCAATTGGATGAAAGCGTACCTGGAAAAAGAGAAAGTGGAAATCAAGATTGAACCTGGAACTGGTGCGAATGCTGGTGCCATTCCTAAAACGACTACCTATATTCATCCCCCTGCCATTAGTACATTTTCAGGAACAGATCCAACAGGAAAGAGTGCTACTACATTTGACCTATGGCTGTATGAAGTCAAGTGTCTTATGATTGAGAAAACCCATTCACAAGAAGCAATTGCTCAGGCAATTAGAAAATCATTGAAGGGCGAGGCAGGACGGACTGTAATGAGACTTGGACCTAAAGCAAAGATTCCAGAAATATTGGATAAACTTACAAGTGTTTATGGAGTCGTAGATGAGAAAGAATCTATCCTTAGTGAATTCTATGGTGCAAGGCAGAAACAGACTGAAAACATCACAGAATGGAGCTGCAGATTGGAAGATATTCTGGGAAGAGCGATAATGACAGGTCAAGTTTTTGAAAGCAGTTCTGACAAGATGCTACATGATATGCTATGGAAAGGATTAAGACCAGATTTGAAAGACATTACACACTATGAGCGAGAGAAATACCACTCATTTGATTCACTTCGAGTAGCATTGAGGAAAATTGAAAAAGAAAATCAACAAGAAAGTGAAGGGAAAATTTCTAAACAGCTATCAAAGAAGGCCATTGTTGAAGATACATCATCATCAGATGAGATAAAAGGAGTATTAAAGCAAATTACACACAGATTAGAAAATCTAGAGACTGCACAACGAGGTAGATCAAAATTTAGAACACCATTCAGAGGATCACGGTATCGAGATCAGACCTACAGGGGTAGAGGATTGAGAAATGATTTTACTCGAACGAAGCAAAGCAGTAAGGAACATTTTACTTTTCCTAGCATTACCTGCAGACGTTGTGGAAGAGAGGGACACATCGAGAGAGGATGTCGTGCCAACACTGATGTCCATGGAAAGAATTTAAACTAGATGCTGTCTATGCGCTAGGGTCGGCCATAGACAAACAACCTAAGGACCCTTTGATTGCAAAAATGGCTAAATATTTACCACCTGGAATATGCGGTAAACCTACAGAAACCAGTATTATTATCAACAAAATAGAAACTCAAACACTTTTAGACACAGGATCAACCGTTTCGACTATCAGCAGAAAGTTTTATGAAGAAAATTTGAGCAACATTCCTATCCAGAAATTAGAGTTATTACTTGATATTGAATGTGCAGATGGAAAATCATTACCCTATGAAGGATTCATTGAAGCTGAATTAGAAGTACCTAAAATCAGACAAAAATTTAGTGCCATTTTATTAGTCATTCCAGAGAGTAATTACAACAACTCAGTACCCCTACTGCTTGGAAAGAATGTCTTGGGTGTGATTATGGAAATACTTCAACAACAAGAAGGTGAAAAATATCTACAGAAATCTAACTTGACAACCGAATGGTACCTTACATTTAGATCCATACACTTACGAGAAAAAGAGTTGCAGAGAAACAGTTCAAAGTTGGCCATTGTGAGAAATGCACAAAAGAGAATCATTATTCCACCAAACAGTAATATAACTTTGACAGGATATTTGGACAAGAAGATTCCTTATCACCATACAGCAGCTATGTTACAGAGAACAGAAAGATCAGTAGTACCTGAGGATTTAGATATTGTACCATCTCTTATGGAGTACAGATACATGGACAGCAACTTGATAGAAGTAGAAATCAGCAATATAACAACCAGAACTGTATCAATACCAGAGAAGGCTATTATCTGTGAAATACAACCAGTATCCATTGTACAGAACTCCACCCATGCTACTAACAATGAATCACTACAACAAATGGATAAAATCACCATAGATGAGAAAACTTTGACAAAGGAAGAACTTGTTCGAGGAAGAAATATGATATACAATTATGCAGATATATTTTCAACAGGAGATACTGATGTTGGACATATAAGAACAGTACAACACAGGATTGAGTTAGAGGATGAATATCCATTCAAGCAACGTTATCGAAGAATTCCACCATCAATGATAGGCGAAGTTAGACAACATCTGAAATTATTACTACAATCTGGCATTATTAGAAAATCTCATTCTCCATGGTCTTCCAACATTGTATTAGTCAAGAAGAAAGACAACTCTCTTCGTTTTTGCATTGATTTTCGACAGTTAAACAAGAGAACAAAGAAAGATGCATATGCACTACCTCGTATTGAAGAACTTTTAGATTCCATGGCAGGCAACAAATACTTTTCAGTCATCGATATGAAATCAGGATATCATCAAGTAGAAATTTTCGAACCTCATAAAGAACGCACTGCTTTTACAGTCGGCCCACTTGGACTGTACGAGTTCAACAGAATGCCATTTGGTCTGACAGGAGCGCCAGCCACTTATCAAAGATTGATGCAGGATATTTTGGGAGAGTTGCACATGAAGATCTGTTGCATATTCATAGACGACATTATCATCTTTTCATCTACATTTGAAGAACACCTAACAAGACTGAAGCAAGTGTTTGATCGGATCAGAGATGCCAACTTAAAACTATCACCAAAGAAATGCTCATTTTTTAAAACCAAAGTCAAATATGTAGGACACATTATATCAGAAGAGGGTGTAGAGACTGATCCAGAAAAGATTGAAAAGATCATCAATTGGCCTACTCCAACTAGTCCTGAAGAAGTCAGAAAGTTCATTGGATTTGCAGGTTATTACCGAAGATTTATTCAACACTTCAGCCAAAGGACTATATTCTGTAGTGGCCAGTATCTGCCCCCAAAATAAAAGTTTGATGGAGAAGTCTTTAATTATGTTCTAAACCAGGTGGATATTTGCAGACTTCAAAACATTAAGTATTTTTATCAACTATGACATCATTAGTTAGATATGACGTCAATAAAATGACGTAAATTCCAAATTGCAATGATTTTGAGAGAAAATAGCGTATTTTACGTCGGTATTTTGATTGGAAATTACCGAGCGCAGGTCTGCTCAGACTAGATCTTTTGATATAATGTGTAGAATGATAATATCAATGAAATATGTGAATATGGTATCTGAGCAGGCTTGCGCTCTATAATTACTATAGTCAAAATTGAACAAACTCTGTGCATTTTGGCCTCTATTTTAAAAATAACGGAAATCCAAATAGTTCGTGACGTCACAGAGTCAAGAAAAGCCAACTAATTTTTCCAATTTCATAATATATTGTCTTAATTTGGATTATTTTATACAATATATGCACTTTTTCTCATTTCAAGAGATTTTCAAAATTTGACTATTATGGGGGCAGGAATACGCCTTTACCGTATATAGTTCTTTCAAAACCTCTTACTGAACTTATGCCAATCAACAATAAGAAGAAAACCAAGAAGAAACCAGTAAAGCAGAAAGAATGGATTTGGGGAAATGAACAACAAGCAGCTTTTGAAACATTAAAGAAGAAACTTTCAACATCACCAATTTTTAGTTATCCAGATCATGATCGACCATTTGAAATTCACACTGATGCTAGCAGTTCAGGACTTGGATCCATTTTATATCAAGAGCAGAATGGGATAAAGAGGGTTATTGCATATGCCAGCCGCAGTTTATCAAAGTCTGAACAACACTATCCCGCACATAAGTTAGAATTCTTGGCGTTAAAATGGGCTCTATGTGATAAATTCCATGATTATCTCTACGGAAACACCTTTACGGTAGTCACAGATAACAACCCATTAACTTATGTGTTAACCACAGCTAATTTGGATGCTACGGGACATAGATGGCTAGCTGCTCTTGGAGTCTACAATTTTGAAATCATATACAGGCCAGGAAAAAGTAATGTGGATGCAGACAGTTTATCAAGATTACCCACATCAAAAGATAGTACTCACATATCAGCAGATTCTATCAAATCTATTTGTAATAGGATATGCATTCCATATATTGAAACAATATCTTGTGAGCAGAATACTTTATGCCCAGCTGAGATAGATCTTCAGATGAATATGAGACATGATGTCAATTGGTCAGAGATACAGAACCAGGATCCAGTACTAAAAGCTTGGAAAGAACATGTACGTAGAGGAAAGAAGGCAAAGCGAGGACAAATGCCAAATAGTCCATTTTTCAAACTTTTTGATCAGCTTATATTGGAAGATGATACATTGTACAGGAAAACAATAGTACAGGATAAAGAGAGGAAACAGCTTATACTGCCATCACTACATATTAACAATGTACTAGAAGCATTACATGACGAAATGGGCCATCAAGGGCGAGACAGAACAACCAGCCTTATTCGTGACAGATTTTATTGGCCTGGAATGACAACTGACATCGACAACTGGATTAGCCACTGTCAAAAGTGTATCAAGAGGAAAAAGGAACCTAGTATTGCACCACTAGTGAACATTCAGACAACTCAACCCCTAGAACTTGTTTGTATTGACTTTCTTTCGCTAGAAAAATCTAAAGGAGGCTATGAAAACATTTTAGTTATAACAGATCACTTCACCAGATACGCGCAAGCTATACCGACCAGAAACCAAACAGCAAAAATTACTGCAGAAACTTTGTTCAACTATTTTATTGTAAATTATGGAATACCACAAAGAATTCATTCAGACCAGGGGGCAAATTTTGAGAGCAACTTAATCAAAGAATTATGTAACTTAACAGGAATTGATAAATCCAGAACTACTCCCTATCATCCGATTGGCAATGGCATGACGGAGAGATTCAATCGCACTCTATTAAATATGCTTGGAACTTTAGATGCAAACAAGAAACAGAACTGGAAATCACATGTTGCAACTATGGTACATGCCTACAACTGTACTAAACATGAATCTACAAGAGAGTCACCTTATTTCCTCATGTTTGGGCGAGAACCAAATTTACCAGTGGATATCGCATTTGGTTTAACAAGAAAAGAAAATAAAAAACCTAATACCAAATATATTCAAGATTTAAGAGAGAGACTATTGGAAGCATACAGAGTGGCCACAGAACAGATACAGAGAGCGCAGAAGAAACAAAAAGACAGATATGACTTAAGATCCAGAGGAACAGTGGTACAACCTGGTGATAAAGTTCTTGTAAAGATCGTAGCATTTGATGGCAGGCATAAACTGGCCAATAAATGGGAAGATGATATATATGTAGTGATAAAACAGCCTAATCCAGAGATTCCTGTTTATACAGTGAAGAAGCAGAATGGTCAAGGCAAGGAAAGAACATTACACAGGAACCTTTTATTTCCTATCGGATTCATATCGGAGGATAATGTTAATTCCACAAAGATTTCAACACAAACAGAAAGGAAAACAAGACCAATTCCAAAGCCTAGAACAAAATCTAAAGCTATAATTCATGAAAGCTCATCAGAAGAAGATGATTCAGAAGAAGTCATTGTAGTTACTGAGGATAGTCTGACTTCATCCAGTCATGACAAAGATGTTCAGTTTTCTACAGAAGATGTTGTTACAGAATTAGAAAGAAGCGCTTCAGATACAGAAATTGGTGAGATAGATGAAACAGAAAACACCGGTGTTGAAAAGAGTATGGACGACACTGTTGAAGATAGTATTGAAGATACTGTTGTAGATGAAGACAGTGCTACAGATGTTGATGAAGGGAATATTGATGATGATGAGTTACATGAAGCCGAGGCTGAGGAAGTTGATTCTGCAGTCAAAGCTGACACTGAAGATGAAGCCGAGGCTGAGGAAGTTGATTCTGCAGTCAAAGCGGACACTGAAGTTGAAGCCGAGGCTGAGGAAATTGATTCTGCAGTCAAAACTGACACTGAAGTTGAAGCAGCAGAAGTAGTTGATGAAGAGGAAGTAGTCCCTAGGCGTTCAATCAGAAAGAAAGGAAGGCCAAAGTGGATGACTACAGGTGAATTTGTGTCGAAATCCTCTATAACAAAAGATCGTGAGTGGAGAGAAAAAGCAGATTATGCTGTGCAATTAATTAAGAGTGGTGTAATTAAAGAGACACCAAATTCTACCGATGCAATTTTACAAATCATTTTAAAATCGTAATGGATGTTTGCTGATATATGAACATTTTTTTCAAAATGTAATTCAGGGAAATCATGTTTAATGTTTTCATTTACCAGGATGATTAGCATGAAATGACATGGAAGTCATTTATTGAACGAGGGGGAGTATGTAGTAGTGTGTGAGTTGATTTATTTTAACAGATTATAAAATAAATTTAATTTAAAACATTTATCATTTACAGTAACAGCTTTCCATAAATTTATTCTCATTCTATTTAAATATGTCAGAAATGGATTTCCATACCAGTTCTGGTCAGTTTTTCATGGATCATTGAATTCTTGTTTTGGTTGGCTGAAAGTTTAAGTCATGTGATTTTTATCTTGAAGTTTCTATTAATATTATTATTTTTCAAATTGAGTCTGGAATGATCAGTTTGGTCATTCAGTTCTTGTGATATATTGATCTTGGACTTTATTTATCCACAGAAGGTCAGTTGATTTTAATATTATAAATACATTCATTTGATGAATAGTAAAAGTGAATGTGTGAATCATTTTTTTATAAATTAATAAGTAAAGAGTATATTATGATATTTGTTATTATTCAGATCCACTTGATATGATGTACATGTAGCTGAATTGCTGTATATATAACAAGGGTCTGATACCATATATTGGGTAAGATATGTGATGTATATGTTTGTATCATGTTAGGTGTAATGTGAGTCTGTATATTATGTATTTACATTCCATTGTTATGTGAATCATAACGGGAAACGTATCTATTTCATTAATAGTAGTGACTTACATTTGAATATCTGCTGTCGTATTTTATTCACTGAAGTTTACAAGAATTACGATATACAAAGAAAGTAAATCATATACAGTTAATTATAGTTTTTTGTAGGAATAATCTCAATATTATACTAATATGAGAAATAGTTTTTATGCCTGAAATATTTATTGAATAGTGAGTATTAAGAAACAAGAAGAGTTATCTCTCTTTGTGTATTTTATATGTTTGTGTGTAGTTGTGTGTTAAATAATGTCTGTGTTTATTTCAGACTGTTGAATATTGAATATTGAATACTGAATATTGGATATATAAAGGATTGGAACACCAACAATATTTGTTACTTTGTGAACCCGGTAACATAAATACAGTTAAATAAAACGTGTATTCATCTTAAAATGTGTTACAAGTTTCAGTAAAACATGGTAAACATATTTAGTAACTCTTTTACCATCGTCGGAAACCTGCTGTCGGTCTAGCTTCTCTTACCTCGTGGGTTTTTGACGATGCTCTTTTAATTACTTTAATAATATGTGATATCATATCCACGCTATGAAACCGGTAAAATTACCTAAATTTCTGTGCAGGACAAGTCTGATATTTGCATTCTAAAAACCCCAAATCCATTTTCGGTCCGGTGGGGTGTTCCCCCTCTACCCCCCTCCCCACCATGGCTCTGCCCTTGACCTGCTTGGGGCCTAAGGCGGCCCCAATACCCCCTGTCCCTATGGTTTTGCCTCACTAGAATTTAAAGTCAAGCAACGCCCCTGCTAAGAATCCAAATAAAGGGTTTTCTTGATGTTTAAATTTCATGGATCTCCTTTGTGGCACATGTCCGTACTTAAAAACAAGAGTGACTTTTACTGACCTGTTTACCCATATTGTTGTCTTTCAGGACTGGGTTGCTAAAAACACTGGTTAATTTTGCCCACTGGTTAAGTTAGCCAGTGGTTAAATTCTATATCCACTGGCCAACTAACCACTGGTCAAATATCTGTTGCTCAAAATAAAATTAGCCCCTGGTTAGTTAACCATAGGTTAAATGATTTAACCAGTGGTTAGTATCCCACAATTCATTACATTTGTCCACTTGTCAACCCCAAAAAATGGCTACCATGGTTTAATACAATATGAGTAAAAAGTGAGAAGTTATTATGTTACAGCTGTATTGAAAAAGTGGAGAAATACCCATATATGCAACAGTTATCAACACTAAAAAAACGGTTTAAGTCACAAAAGAGTCATGAAAGCACAGGTTTGGCTAAAATTAAAATACTAGTATGCTGTAAATTCAAGTGGAGGATCAAGAAGAACATAGAGTGGTATTAATAGGAAAATTAGCACCACAGCCAAGGTGGATAGTAGGCTGTGTAAAGACTGATGATGATGGAACACCATAGCCCTCATTAAATCTAGTGTCAAAGAAAATGCATACTGACTCGCCATATCTCTTCGGAATTATTCCTATTCAATACTTGGCTATACTTACAAGGTAAGTACATCAATTTGCATCGTCTCATGCTTAAATAATAACTGAACACTTTTACCTGTTATCACTATGTAAACGTCGTCTGCTATGCATCCGAGGAAATTCACACTGGTTGCATTCTCGCGTTAAATGCCTTGCCAGAAGGAACTCATTTCAATGTTTAAAAAACTTTCATCACATTTATATCTGTCTTTGTAACACTGATGGTTGTTAGTCACTACTATTTGCACTTTTGTAAATAACAGAAAGGTCCTGGTCAAATATATAGATAAAGTGAGTTCGTCACTAAGGCATTTCGCTCCGTATCAATACCCTGTGTAACTACAATGCATGAATGCATTATCCAACGTTTATTACATAAATACCACACCTTTCAATAAGCATCAATATTTAGAGACAATAAAGGACTATATATAGGTATCTAAAGATATCAAATGTGCAAATCATTTTCTATAATTATTTTTTATTTATTTATAATCATAGAGGGACCTAGTCAAAAAGAATGTAAAATCAAAGGAATTATAGTACATTCTTTATTTAATGCAGAAGGCAAGAAGCATTGCTTAACAAAATGGGGCCAATGAAAAAATAATTGTGTAGCGAATGATAATTAATATTGTTTTAAAAAAAATGGTTAAATAAAAAAAAAAGACATTTGAAGAGAGGGAGGCGGGGGGCAATAATGTATTTTAATAATTTATGTTTGTTTACCAAACTAATATATCAATTTACTTGTATCCGTTATTAAGCCCATATACAAATGACAAACAATTTTATTAATTTTTACATACATATATATATTTATATTTATCATCATTTTTTTTTCTATCATCAGGGAATTGCCTTTTGATGACATCCTTTGCAACACCAACAATTTTAGCCTTGAAAGAACCCATTCGAAACACCTGCTGATGCTGAAGACATGAAATCCTATCATATCTTTGATAGTGTTGTAACCCCTCTTCCATATTGTTGCAAAGCCATTTCTACTTGACTTATAAATGACTGTGTCTTTGTTATAGTACTCATTAACATTAAATTCATGATTACAATGCATATAAACCTTTGTTTCTTTTGTTATCCTCCAAAATTTACTAAAAACAATAACAAGGTAGCCATGATTATCCACTGGATAAGAGACTTAACCCACCTCTGTGGACTGGCTAACTTTGGCCAATATTTAACCACTGGATAGCAAAGTTAACCAGTGGATAAATTTTGAGCAACAGAATTTAACCAATGGTTAAAAGTTAACCGCTGGATAAGAGATTTAACCGGCGGTTAGCGCTGACCAAGGTTTTGAGCAACCCAGTCCAGTATGTTTTATTAGATTTGTCCGTGAGATTTGGTATTTGCCAGTAAGACTTCAGTTTTCTTTGATTTTACATACATTACTTGAGAACAACTACATTTCTGATTACCAAAACATGGGTTAACTAGAAATCTGAGGAGTCAGCAAGGGCCCCGCCGAGGGGTAGAAATATAAGGGTGCAGATTAGGGGATGAGAATTTTACTTGATTACAAAACTTTATATATATATATATATATATAAGAATAAGCAACAGCAACTGCTAAATATCCAATAACCTGTAAATAGTATCCTTGTATTTACATAAGGCAGTAAAATACGTCATATCTATAATAACTAAATTAAATGTATATTTAAAGAAGAATGAAGGATGTGTTTTCTAAAATGCCAGCCTTCAGTGAATGTAAATATCACCCAGGCTTGACCTTAACTTCAAAACAAATATCAGTTGCAGACAAAGGTGTTAATTAATCTTAAAGTGACAGAAAGATAACCCTATAAAATTTTCTGCAAACCAGCAAGATAATCAATCCCAGGGGATTAATTATACTGCTCTCTATACCTTTTCTTCTAAGTTTACAATAAGAACTTTTTCAGCAATGATAGAATGAGGATACTATCTGAATACCTGCTAAAATAAATAGTATTCTTGAATTTACATAAGGCAGAAAAAAAGAAATCAAAAAAGAAAAAAAAAAATAAAATCATAATAAAAAAAAGATATCTTTATCTACATGTATATCTTGTTTTTAGAATTCAATAAAATCACAACTCATTATGTATTTTACCAAAATAAAGTATGAACATTATTTAAATCCACATTTCAGAGAATGTAAACATCATTCAAAATTGACCTTAACTTCAAAACAAACTTAATTTGCAGACAGAGGAATTAATTAATCTCAATATGGCAGATAAAGATAAATGCTTTGGATTTTCTTCGAGAGGAAAGTTAATTAATCCCAAGAGACTCATTGCAGCCTTTCACGGTTTACAATAGGAACATTTTCAGCAGTTATCTCTCTTTGCCCATTCAATCTTATATAAAGTTAAGGAAATTACCCACATCACCCCAGCTCCAAACCAGATGACATAGCGACCCAAACTTAGCATCAAAATATGTCCTTTTGCCTATTCAACCAACATACCAAATTTGAATTTAATTGGTCAACCCTAAAAAAAGTTATTAGAAAAAACAGAAAATCTGTGGACGGAAGAGTGACAGACGGACAGACAGACAGAGTGATTACTATAGGGCACCCGCAAATCCTTGCGGGGCCCTGATAACAAAGAAAAAACATTTTTAAACCACTGCGTCTTGGCAACCTGACATCACTTGTGTGTTTGAAATCCCTCCTTCTTTTAGCGATTAATAAACGTCAAACTGAGACAGATCATTACGAAAACTAATTGCTAAAATCCAAACGAACGGATTTCCGTATTTTCATAATAGCAAAGAGTGAGACGTATTTTGGACTCAAAATTCGTAGAAAATACGGTGAAATCGTAAGAGTAAACAGGTCTCTCGCTGTATCTGAGGACCCCTATATAAAGGGCCTGACTTGATCACTGTTCAGTATAATCAGTCGACACCGGTGTAGACGGACGTATAACTATACAGCACTCGGTAGCGACAAAAATAACTGTAATACTTCTTCTAATGCAGGAAAGTAAGACACCAAAGAAACTTACAATAGTTGTACAGGCCAGTGCAGTATACAAACATACACAGACACATGTAACTGCAATAAAATTAAAAAAAAATGTAATGCAAGATAACCAGCACGAACACGGGCCGCCATTCCACGCCGATACCCGTGACAATAAAGCAGTCAGGTGTAACGAATGCGAAGAGTATACCCTGGTGTTGATATCATAGATAATAATATCGAAAATGGCGTATACCTATTTACGAGTCGTGTTCAGCTTTAAGGAAACTCAGGTTACATCTATTCAAAAGAAAAATATTGCTCTTAGGAAAAACAATTACAGACCTGTCAGTGTGCTCCCTCTCATTTCTAAAATTTTTGAAAAGGCCATTGAAATTCAATTGTCTGGCTATTTTGAAAAGATTTTTATCTGGCTGCTTTTAGACCAGGTTTTGGATGCCAATCAACCCTTTTACGGGTTATCGAAGACGGGAAACTTGTCGTTGATAATAACGAATACATAGCTGCAATATTGATGGATTTATCAAAGGTTTTTGATTGCTATCCTCATGATCTGCTCCTTCTAAAACGTAAAGCATATGGCCTGTCCAATCCAGCATTTGAATTGTTAAAAACAGTTATCTATCAAAATGGAAACGTCGCCCGCGTGGCGCAGTGGTTAGAGCGTCTGCTCTAGAGTCACGAAGTAAGAAGTTGATCCTTACGTCGCGGGTTCGAATACCACTGTGGGACGTGGAGACAGGTCCTTCGGATGAGACCATATAAACCGAGGTCCCGTGTCGCAGTAGGTGCTGGTACGATAAAGATCCCTCACTGCTCAATGGCCGTAAGTGCCGAGCATAGGACAAAATTTGCAGCTCTCCACCGGCAAGTGGTGGCGTCTCCGTATGTGTGAAAAATTCTCGATAGGGACGTTAAACAACTTACAAACAAACAAAAAGGAAACAATGTGTTAAGATTGGCTCTCATTTAAGTGAAATGCTGGATATTGTGAAAGGTGTACCTCAGGGATCCATTCTTGGTCCTGCATTTTTCAGTATCTTCATTAATGACCTGTTCTTTTTTGTTAAAAACTGTACCCTCTATAATTATGCCGATAGCAATACTCTAGCAAAGTCGCACATTACAAAATGTTATAAATCCCTTACAGGAGGACAGTTTATCTCTTATTAAATGGTTTTCAATTAATAAAATGAAGGCAAATCCTGAAAAATTTCAAGCAATTGCAATTGGATCCAAATCACAAAAACGACAAATAATTTTTGAACTTGGAAAATGTTATCATCAAATGTGAAGATGAAGTTAAACTTTTAGGAATTACAATCGATTTTAAACTAAATTTTAATACTCATATCTCAGAGATGTGTAAGAAGGCAGCAAGACAACTAAATGTTTTGAAACGGATTGGGAAATACTTGAATAGACTGGGAAAGCTTACCATATATCATAGTTTTATTATGTCGAATTTTAGCTATTTCCCCCTGACTTGGCATTTCTGTAGTGAGAAAATTACTCAAAAAATTGAGAAAATTCAGTTAAGAGCGTTGCGTTTTATTTATAATGACTATAAAAGTTCATATGAACAATTATTGGAAAGATCCAAATTGCCCTCTCTAAAGACAAGAAGAATCAGATTGCTAGCACTAGAAACATTTAAAATTATTAATAAAAAGAGTCCAGTCTTTCTCCAAGATCTGGTTATAATTAGAGAAAATTTTAGGTATTCTAAATCCGCAGATATCCTTAGACCCAAAACTACAAGTTATGGAAAAGGTTCTTTCAGATATGAGGCAGCAAGGATATGTAATACACTTCCTAATGATATTCGAAACTCAACATCCTTTAATTTATTTAAAAACTATATATCTACTTGGTGTGGAAAACAGACATGTAAATGTAGTTTGTGTAAACACCAGTCCCTGCCGCCAATGTCTGAGAAGCCTTTCTAAGTGTGCATCTGTGGTGTATCTTTTATTTTTAATATGAATTTGTTTTATATTTTGTTTTGTTTTATTTTCCTGTTCTGTGATTGTCCATATGCATGCTAGTCATATGTATAATTACTATTTATGTTGCTTTCCTTGTTTTTTTTTTTTCATTTTTTTTTCTTGTATCAGTGCTAGTAAATGTGCTATGTGATTGTCCTTACTTGTGATAGTCATATATGTCAAGTATTTGTGCTCCTTTGCTTATTTAAGTTTTTATTCTTTCCATTAGCATAATCAGTGATAGCAAATGTTTGTTCTGTATTGTGCTTTGTGATTCTTTCTAATACTTGTGATAGTTATACATGTGCATTACAATTTATGCTTTTTTTTTTTAATTTCAGTCTTTTTTTGTAATTGCTAGTATATGTGCTTATTTCTTATGGTTTATTTAAATTATGCCTTTTTACTAACTATGTATATATTTACTAACTTTTATCTGTGTAAATTTGTTAAAGTCGATTAAAGAGCTGTTGTAGCTCTTGTTATTATTTTATATTGTATATACATGCCGAATATAAATAAAATTTATCTGACTTGAACCCATAAAATTGCGAGGATCGAAATACCTTTAATTCGAGAACAGTGGTGTAAAATTTGGAAATAATACATGTATGTGAATATATACGAATAATAGTTCCATCTTATATAAAACATATACATGTATGAATTGAAGAACAAAAAATATAACAATCTGAAATCTATAGTAACAAGAGATGTTTGTGAAACACTTATCCCCCCCCCCCAATATTTTGAATTTTTCTAAGTGTAAGGGGCATTACTCTGTCAAAAATTGCTTGATCGTACCAAAAACAGTACTTGACCTAGATAGTTTTGTGATAAAACTGTATATTAAATTTCATTTCAGTATGTGCGACCTTTGCAAAGGAAATGAACGGAAACTGTTGGTGGACCGACAGACAAACAGACCCACCGACAGCAGCAAAGCAATATGCCCTCCCTTCTTCGAAAGGGGGGGGGCTAAAAATACGTAATTTACTATACAAAAAAACTTTAATACCGTAGTAAACTATAGTCAACTTTAGTAAACTATAGTATTTTTTGGTAAGGGCGGGAAACCCCCCCCCCCTTTTTTTTTGTCAGGATTGATTGATTGATTGATTGTATATTGTTTTACGTCCCATTCGAGAATTTTTCACTCATATAGAGACGTCACCATATACCGGTGAAGGGCTTCAAATTTTGACCTTTACTCGGCACTCAGGGCCATTGAGCAGTGAGGGTTCTTTATCGTGCCAACGCCTGCCCTGACACGGGGCCTCGGTTTTTAAGGTCTCATCCGAAAGACCCGCAGCTTTCACTCCAAAGTGCCGAGCGCATGGCGAAGGAACAGTTGCTACCTATTTTTTATCGACTTAGGTCTGTCGCGGCCGAGATTCGAACTCACGACCTCCCGATCAGGGAGCGAGCGCTTTTTGTCAGGAATATATATATATATATATATATATATATATATATATATATATATATATATATATATATATATATACGCCTTGCAGTGAACATTTTGATTCATATGCTCTAATATTTCCATTTTATAAAGTTTTAAAAAATGATGAACGATTAGGGAGAGCCAAGGAGGATTGCGTTATAAAATTATTTTAACCCAAGATAAATGTAAGTTAATCATTATAGCTTTTTTTTAAAATTATTTTTAAGAGACTTGAAGTAGAAGACAGAAGAAGAAGGAAAATGATAATTTTCATCAATAAGAGAGAAGTTACCTACAATGCCAGAGCAATGTTCAAGTTTATAATACTCATAAGAATGATGAACGACGGTCTCGGCATCCGAAATATTACTTCTACAATTGGTTTTGAAGATGTTACAAATCCTAATAGCGTAGAAATGCTGTATATCACTACAATTGTAAAGAAAAACGACTTGCAAACAGAATTATCTACCGATGCTCACACCCAAACAACTTTTAAACCACATGGTGACAAGGAAAATTTGAACAACAGTGCAAATATCGGAAGGATGCGCAATACAAGCGAGATTAGTAAAGAAAGAGGTGGAAATATCTCACATTTGCAACCAGAAATAACCACAAGTTATGCTGGGTTTTTAAAAACAGAAACTGTACGAAATGGTACAAAAACAGGGACATTCAAAAAGGAATCTGAAATTATTTCTACAGGGTATGAAAAATATTTTTCTTTATCGCTCGTGTCATTAGTTTCAATACCTATTGGTATTGCTGTTATAATTATCAATGGTGTAGGTGTTGTTGTATTTTGTACAAATAGTACCCTGCGAAAAAATGTATACTATTGCCTCGTTCTGGGTTTATCTATTAATGACTTTCTTTATGGTTGTTCCACATTCCTGCATGGAATTCGGCTCATGTTCTTAGTTTTATCTAAATCGTTGGAATTATGTATTGTTTTAAATGTTGTTTCTTGCACAAGTTTGCTAATGTCGTTATATCAAAGCTTTTGTATCAGTCTACATCGATTCTTCGTTATTTCGGAACACAATTTGAGTTTTAAACTGTGTAGAAACGAACATAAATACCTTGCATATATTCTAGGATGGTTAGTAATCATAGCTACCGTAACTTCTCTGGTCTCCCCACCAGAAAATTTTGCTGGTGCTTGGTGCGATTATAAAGTTGTGTTTAAAAACAACATTTCCCTATTTGGTTGGGTTATGGCTTCTCTTGGCGTATTGATTATGTTTCTGACGCTTGTTTCGTATTCTCTAGCTATATATGTTCTACGGAAACGTTATCTGAAAATATCTCCAGAAGTATCGGAACATACTATCCAACCGAAAAGAAGGCGAAATCTCAAGTCGATGAAATTGGTGGGTCTGTTATTGCTCCTATTGTTTTTATTTTCTGGTCCCTTTACTGTGACTCTTACTCTTGATAGCATAAAGGATAATCAAAATTCAGACACAACTGTGATTATATTTTCGTTTATTCTTGTAAATTTGAACTGTTTATTGAATCCTCTCATTTATTTGTTCAATATACACGAGATCAAAATTGCTGTCAAACATCTTTTCTCCAGAAACTCTGAATGACTCTTTCGTAATGACTTTTTCGTACAAGACGCTAGATTGTGCTTATTCCCACTCTATGTTATATATCCCCTTCAAGATGTTTTTCTTGAAATGGAAAAAAAAATAATGTTTTCAAATTACGCATTGAGAGGAAGGGGAGAGGTTTCCAACAAACGTATTTTTCTCAGCGGGGATATTCTTTCGTGGGATCACATTTTATTTGTTCACTCCTCGGGTAGTAAATTATGTAGCTGAAGATCTGTAGCCTTATGGTTTTACATTTTAGTAACCATAACGCTACAGATCCCTTAATGCAAATATGGTCCAATTGACGGCGCAAGATTTTCGGCGCACGGTTGGGGAGAAATTCTCCACTTTCCAGCATTGGTCAATCAACTAACTTTCACTCCCTAATTCTAGACATATTCTTTAACCAATCTGTATATTTTATCCACATCCTTACCCTTTATAATCTTCTCTACAGACCAATAACCTCGCTTGTTTTGAATTTTTGAGCAGGCAAAAAATTCAAAACAAGCGAGTGTGTGTGTGTGTGTGTGTGTGTGTAATTTTTATATGTTCGCACTTAATTTTGAAGTTTTTATGAATTTGTTATTACCAGTTTAAATTAATGTACATCTTTTATCATATTGCAAGCCCTCATTGATTATAGCATTTACTTTCTGTTGCTTTTTCTCAATAAATATTTTGTTCTCCTTTTATGATAATTTTCATTATTATTTCATAACAAAATAAGCAGTGATCGATCTCCAAAAAAATCTATAAACACTACAAATCTGTGAACAGGGCAAGGTACACGGAGCCCTGGAAATTCCAGAGGTGGGATAAGGTGCCAAGTTGGAGCAAACATCCTACACACCCGCCGTGAGCCCTACGTATTGATCAGGTAAACGGAACATTTCATAGTCGAATACGGTATACAACTGGTATGAAACATATTAGCCAAAATACGATCCAATGATAGGTTATACTTGTAATAAGGTCATTTTAACGACCATAGAATTTACGAGATGCTGACTTTAAACGAGGTTGGTGAAATCCCTGAAACATCAACATATCTTTCAGTAGTCTGCCTCGGTTTAAAAATTGATCATACTCGGAGCGTGATCTTCAGTATCGAATAAGTTGGGATACATAAACACTATATGCAGGTGATATCGGAATATTCCTATATAAATAAGGAAAGTTAACGATGGAAAATCGGAAGTCATCTTGTTTGTCATACCTATTACATGTAGTTGTTGTTTGGCCTTATCGTCATAGTCGGTAAAGCATCCAAATATGAAACAGATGTGGCTGAATCTGTTGTGCCTGTTATTTCATGTTCACTGGGATATATCAAGTTGACATATGAATTGAAGTTGCCATTGTTCATGGATAGTGCGTCGTCGATCGATCTAAATATCGAGTTAAAGGCCGCAGGAAGTGTTTTCATCTTCTCATGTAGATAGTTTTGAATATATTTTCCTTCCTAGGAATGTGAAAACAAGTCGGCTAATCAAGGAGCACTCTTAGTGTCCGTCGTTTTCCCAGCAGTTTGTTAGAAGATCTGGTCTCCGAAGACTACATAAATGCTGTCAATGAGGAACTCCAGCGTCCTTATAATATTTTCCTCAGAGTACATGTGTGTAGCAACTGCTTCTTCAATCAAAATGGAACTCGGAAATTATTAATCAGCTAAATCACTTTAATAAGAAGAGACCCATGTGCCTCAACACTCATCAGAGTAACTGTGGCCCTCTCTGTTCATCAGCAGATTCTTTTTCCTATAAACATGTATTTGATTACCCAGTGTATCTCCACCTTCCCCCGGGGGTCAAGCTTTGAACAAATTCGAATCTACACTATCTGATGATGTGTTTTTTTTTCGATAAAAGGGGGGCAGGGTGGGGCCACAATGGACGATCAAAGTATTACATAGGAGTATATATGAAAAAATCTTTTAAAATCTTCTTCTTAAGAACAGCAAAGCCATGATTGGTCATATTTTTTAGATGTATAACGATACAGCAATACATCGATCGTATTGATCGCAAAGTCTTATGATACGCGTATCGTATCTCCATGTATGTATCGTGATACAGTACAAGATAATTTTCATGGTTTTGTTTTAAACTTCTACGTACAACCTAACATACCTTTATATTTAAAATGGCTGAAAAAAGGTAGCCAAAAAACCACAATGTCAAGACTATAAATCTACCTTTTATTAACTTTGATCAGGGGTATCAAGATATTCTTTTCACATTTTCTATAACAGTGGAGGTTAGCAAAGAAAACAAGAAGTCTGTGAGCCAATGCTCACTAGTAATACCCCCGCTTTGATGTGAATATACACTCTGATGTGAATGTACAAAAGTTCAGTTACGGACAGACACAGGGATAAACAGGAAGTTGACATCGGATTCAAACAAAAATAAATCCCACCATATGGCATGCCTAAACAAACAGTATGCTAAAATTTCATACATTTGCAATGAGAAATTGCTGAGAAAACTGCGACGAAAATTTGTTATGTATGGTACGGACAGACGCATGGATAAACAGGAAGTTGACATCAAATTCGTACAAAAATTTATCCCACCATATGGCATGCCTCAACAAAGTGTGTACTAAAATTTCAAGCCTCTGCGATGAGTAGTTGCTGAGAAAACTGTGACGAAAATTTTGTTACGGACGGACAGACAGACAAACACACAAGGGTAAAACAGTATACCCCCTCTCCTTCGGAGCGGGGGTATAAATAAGAATAGATAACGGTTAATTCAATTGTTGACAGCTGTTTCATGATACATGTATTGCATTACCGTATCGTGATATGTATCTTATCGTTATGAAGCTTGCGATACTCAGGCCTAATATTTATATGGAAGCATCCTCAGTTAGTGTAGATTTAAGTTTGTACAAATCATGACCTCCGGGGGCAAGGTTGAGCCAAAATGGACAATCTAAGTTTTACATAGGAATATATAGGGAAAATCTTCTACTCAAGAACAGCAAAGCCATGATTGGTCATATTTATATGGAAGCATACAGAGAGAGTGTAGATTAAAGTTTTATCAAATTATGACCCCCGGGAGTAGGGGCCACAATGAAAGTTTAAACTTATAGGAAAAAAAGCCACAGTAAGTCAAAGAAATATGTAAACATCCTTAGAGAAGATTCAATTTTGTTCAAATCACACCCCCACTTTCCCACCTTTTATGGGTAGGTCGGGATCACTTATGCATTTAAGCTTTTCAATACTGGACCGATTTTTGCTTTTCTCCTAACCACAGTGCTCAGGTGAGCGATGTGGCCCATGGGCCTCTTGTTACACTTGCTGGGTGTTATTTTTGCTTTCCTCTCCATCGATACTTCCTGGTGTACGATGGAAGAAGTCCCCTTACTCACACCCAAGACACGGTACAATTGAAGAAGTCCCTCAACTCACACCCAAGACACAGTACAAAAATCAAGGCAAAGGTGGGTAAGAGTATCATTTCATCTATGTCTTCGCTCTTCCGTACAGTTTATCATTGTGTTATTCTATCGACTCAGTTAATACACATGCCTAAGCACATATATGCCTGTATGTAATAATTAGTATCTTAAAACTGTAGACGTGTGCATTTTCAAAATTTCCACTTTGTTATCCATAGTTAATTATTTTATATTTCTGATTAATGAACCTTTTTTTCTGTATAGCAGATGTATATTTTACTCTTAATCTGAAAATAGATCACAGAAGAGCGATTCTAGACCTTTGGGTCTCCGTTTTTCTGTTTATTCAAAATGTTATTTCAATTTATTCAGCCATTTCAGCCCCAAAAAGGTGGTCCACTAAATACAAAGAACAAAGAGTGGTATTAATTAGCAAGTGACTTGCATAACAGAAAAAAGATCACTATAATTTCTGGAAAATAACGTCAAACAAGAAATAATCCATCCACTTCCAGTCTGATAACCGATCTTTTAAGTTTTGAAAATAAATGTTACAGATTTCATTAGCCTTTTGTTCATTTCTAGTTCTACAGAGTCCGGTCATTATGCTGCTATTCATCCAAAACCTCAGACAAGCAGTGTCCTCTGGAGTAAAACAATAAATTGGAGTTAACAATTCATTTAGTTTTAGGGACATAAATATTAAGATTGCATTTAAGATTGTGGTATTTTATACAGGTTTACATACAAATTTGAATAATGTGCATTATGATACATGTATGTCCACTGTATGGCAATGTGAAATGAATATCATTATAACCTAATGTTTTGCCGCTCAATGTTTTGATTTTTTGTTCAAATATTATACCAGTACTTCATCACTTTTGCATTTCTTTTTCATTTGAAATAGAAGAAATTCCTAACATGATCAATGAGAAATGATATATTGTTTGAATGTGCATTTTAAATGATAAAATGGTATATAGATAAAGAAAAAGGTACTTATTCAAGTAAAAAATTCACATATTTGAAAAATCTTGATCAATAGTTATCTCTCCTAAGATGACTTTGAAGCATTTGTACGGAATTGGGGGGGGGGGGGGGGGCATAAACTATACGGGATTGTCCAAGAAAAAAAACGCGTATATTTTCCATATATTGTTTGTTTCGCTTATATTATGATCGAAAGGTCGTGTGTTCGAATCATGGCCGCAACTGACCTAAGTCGATAAAACAGGTAGCAACTATTCCTTCGCCAAGCACTAGGCACTTTGCAGTGAAAGTTGCGGGTCTTTCGGTTGACATCTTAAAAATGAGGCCCCGTGTTACGGTAGGCGTTGATACGATAAAGAACCCTCACTGTTCAATGACCCTGAGTGCCGAGTAAAGGTCTAAATTTTAAGCCCTTCACTGATATATATGAGTGAAAAAATCTCGAAACTTGGTGAGCTATAGAAAGTGCAAATGTCATCCTTTGATTTCAAACATGTAAATGTAACTATGAGGATGTTATCAATCTTAAAAACTAGGGATATAAATTCGTCTGCATGGGAACTCTACTTACCATCCTTATGATATCTGACAGGTCTTTTCCGCAGTTCTAGAAGATGAATACCGATCTGCTGTCCAATGTCGTCAAACGGTGCCCTGAGTTCAGTGTCTGTTCTATAGGGGTAGATTGGTATTGTTGTGTTTGACAATTCTTCCTGTTAAAACAAGATCAGACTTTGAATTACCTTTCCTTTAAGTTCAATTGTCAGAAAACATCAAAAGTTCTGGGTAGAGATTGTATGCGTTGCAATTTTGGGTTTGTTAATGTGACCCTCTCAGGTATTAATATTTTGGTTTGGACGTCAAATCCAGTAAATGAAATGACGTGCTAAATACTGTACGATAATTCAAGCATTCAACAAGACGGTCTCGAATGTCGGTCCTGCTCAAAAATTGGTGTTGAGATAAATTTGCCTAGTTATATTATTTAATATCAAGCTTATTTATATTAACAAGTACCTAGAACTAAATATTAAAAACTTATGCGATCTCCATATAAATGGGTGTTTTGTTAAGCTTACGTGTTGTCCTAGTAAGTTGTTTAATGTCTGAATCTTACACCCTCAGAATAATTAATGAACCCGTAATAAACCCTACAGATTGGAATAAATCAAAAACACGACTAATGATTATGAAATGGTGAAACTGGGTTATCTTTACAAAACCAGCGATTGACGGAGCTCACCACGCCATCTGAAAAATCTTCAATAAATTATTACAGATTGAGCATTGTTACCTTTGTTATATTTCTTTCATGAAGTTGATAAAATTCATCTGAAAGAATTTCACCAAAATCTGTAGAAAGGTAAAGCACAACAGCGAGAAACACAGCACCTGAAATGTTTAAAGATTGATTATATATTAACCATCAAAGGATTATATTTGATAATGTTAATATTAATTAACTTTGATTATGTTTAAATCTCTGTTTAATATATAATTCGCTATTCCTGTGCAAAATAAGCTTTTATATGTTCGCCTACTGGATGTTAGGCTTGGGGAGTGCTCCATTGATTAAAGGGGGACGACCATTTGATTCTGAATAGGGGGGGGGGGGGGGGCTAGCAAATTATTATTGATTTTGATATCAGTTAAGGACAGTTTATTTTTTTACAAAGGTGATCGGAGGAAGACAATTTTTTTTTCTTCTTCACTGAAGAAAAGTGTGACTAGCTTATTTAAATTAAAGGGAACAAGAGATGTTTGTGAAACACTTATGCCCCCCCCCCATAATAATTGGACTTTTTTCTGAGTCCAAAGAGCATAACTCTATCAAAAATTGCTCGATTGTACCAAAAACAGAACTTGACCTAGATAATTTTATGGTAAATCTATATACTAAATTTTATTTCAGTATGTGCAATCTCTGCGAAGAAAATGAACAGAAACTGCAAATAAATGGAATTTTCCTAAGTCCTAGAGGCATAACTCTGATCAAATTGCTCCATCGAACCCAAAACAGAACTTGACCTAGATATTCTTATAATACATCTGTATAACAAATTTCATTTCAGTATGTGTAACCTCTGCGAGGAAAATGTACGGAAACTGCAAATAATTGGATTTTTAGGTCACCTGAGTCACTCAGGTGACCTATTGCTATCCGTTCTCGTCCGTCGGCGTGCGTCGTGCGTCGTGCGGTGTGCGTCGTGTGTTAACATTTGAACATTTTTAGCTTCTTCTCTGAAACCGCTTAACCAATTTCAACCAAATTTGGCATATAGCACTTATGGGTGAAGGGGAACAAATATTGTGAATTCCATGGTCCCTGCCCCCCTGGGGCCTGAGGGGTGGGGCTAAAACCACCAAAAATAATGCAATCTTTAAAAATCTTCTTCTTTACTCCTGGACATCAAGCAGTCAAACTGTTGGCATCATTGTAATAAGCATTGAGTCCTCTACCAAAATTGTGAAATTCATGGCCCCAGGGTCAGGGGCTCTGGTGCTAGGGTGGGGCTATATAGATCATATAGGGAAAGTGCATTATTTCTTTGAAAATCTTCTTCTCTGCTCCTGGGTATTAAATAAAGTAACTAAGTACATAGTTATGAAGAACAAGAGTGCCTCTTTCAAAATTGTGAAATTCATGGCCCCAGGATCAGGGGTTCTGGTGTTAGGGCGGGGCTCTATTGATTATATAGAGAAAATGCATTAATTCTTTGAAAATCTTCTTCTCTGCTCCTGGGTATTAAATAAATTTACTAAGTATATAGTTATGATGAGCAAGAGTGCCTCTTTCAAAATTGTGAATTTCATGGCCCCTGGGTCAGGGGTTCTGGTGTTAGGGCAGGGCTCTATTGAGTATATAGTGAAAATGTATTAATTCTTTGAAAATCTTCTTCTCTGCTCCTGGGTATTAAATAAAGTAACTTAGTACATATTTATGATGAGCAAGAGTGCCTCTTCCAAAATTGTGAATTTCATGGCCCCAGGGTCAGGGGTTCTGGTGTTAGGGCAGGGCTTTATTGATTATATACATTAGTTAAAATGCATTAATTCTTTGAAAATCTTCTTATCTGCTCCTGGGTATTAAATGAACTAATTTAGTACTTAGTTATGATGAGCAAGAGTGCCTCTTCCAAAATTGTGAATTTCATGGCCCCAGGGTCAGGGGTTCTGGTGTTAGGGCGGGGCTCTATTGATTATATAGTGAAGATGCATTAATTCTTTGAAAATCTTCTTATCTGCTCCTGGGTATTAAATGAACTAAGTTAGTACATATTTATGATGAGCAAGAGTGCCTCTTCTGAAATTATGAATTTCATGGCCCCAGGGTCAGGGATTCTGGTGTTAGGGTGGGGTTCTATTGATTATATAGTGAAAAGGCATTAATTCTTTGAAAATCTTCTTCTCTGCTCCTGGGTATTAGATAAACTAACTTAGTATATAGTTTTGATGAGCTAGAGTGCCTCTTTCAAAATTGTGAAAGCCATGGCCCCAGGATCAGGGGTTCTGGTGTTAGGGCAGGGCTCTATTGATTATATAGTAGAATTGCAATAATTTTCTCTGCTCCTGGGTATTAAGTACATAGTTATGAAGAACAAGAGTGCCTCTTTCAAAATTGTGAATTTCATGGCCCCAGGGTCAGGGGTTCTGGTGTTAGGGTGGGGCTCCATTGATTATATAGTAAAATTGCATTAATTCTTTGAAAATCTTCTCTGCTCCTGGATATTAAATAAACTAAGTACATAGTTATGATGAGCATGGCTGCCTCAGAAATTATGAATTTAATGGCCTCTGGGTAAGGGGTTCTGGTGTTAGGGCGGGGCTTTATTGATTAGATAGGGAATTGGCATGAATTCTTTCAAAATCTTGTGTGCGCCTGGGTATTTTTCAAACAAAGGAAGTGCATGGTTATGATAAGGAAGAATGCCTCATGGCCCTTGGGTCAGGGGTTCTGGTGAGGGGGAAAGAGCTCTATTGATTATATATAGTGAAAATGCATAATTTCTTTCAAAATATTCTATTACTACTACTAAATATTTCTACTACTGGTTATAAAGTAAAGAAACAAGTGTATAGTTATAATGAGAAAGGGTGCTTCTTCCAGAATTGTGAGTTCATGGCCAATGGGTCAGATGTTCTGGGTAAGGATGGGGCTTTATTTATTTAATATTATGGTGAAAATGCATTTCTTTGAAAATCTTCTATGCTTCTGGGGATGTTCAAGGCAAACAGAGTAAAAGTTTTAATATGCAAGGGTATTTTTACCAGATTTTTGAACACCTGGACCATTTAGTCAAGTGTTCTAGTCCTGGCCAGGGCTCTATTAACTTGTATTCTGCTGAGCAAAGTTATTCCCCTTTGCCATTCACCTTTGATAATTAATCAATGTAAATAATGTATTTGAAAGCTTAATAGAATAAGAGAATTATGCAAGATAATTTATTGTATAATGAAAATGTACTTTCATAGATTTAATGACTTGGAAAGTCAGATAGGCAGATAGATACTAGACCAATTATTTTGTTGATGCTAATCATACTATTTTTCTTGCTTTTGGGCAACAAAGCTTCATTTTTCAGTTTATGGATCCTCTAAATTGTTGTATTGTACTCAGGTGACCGTTAAGGCCCTTGGGCCTCTTGTTTCAAGGTCCAAGGGGCATAACTCAATCAAAAATTGTTCGATCGCACCCAAAACAGAACTCTTTTTAGATATTCTTATGATAAATGTGTATACCAAATTTCATTTCGTATGTGCAACCTCTGCGAAGAAAATGAACGGAAACTGTTGGTGGACCAACCGACAGACCGACCGACAGACAACAGCAAAGCAATATGCCCTCCCTTCTTCGAAAGGGGCATAAAAAAAGAAATTGCTAAACCCAATAACCTCATTTCATTTGTGTGTGTGTGTGTGTGTGAAAGGGGGGGGGGGGTAGCAACAGCCAAGGAAACAATATTTTCTACAAATTATGGACAAATTATTTATTTTCAGTATTTTCGAGGACGGATTATTCATTTTCCAAAATTTACGAGCCCCCTTCCCCTCAGAATCAAATCGTCATACCCTAAGAATAAGTCGTCGGTCTTGAGGCAGTAGAAAAATGTACTTGCAGTGTTCTGTCAGTCCACTGCTCCGAAGGACTTATAAGACTTAGTTAAATATCAAAAGCATCATACTCTTTTGTTTTGTTTGTTTGTTTAATGTTTAACGTCCCTCTCGAGAATTTTTCACTCGTATGGCGACGCCACCACTTGCCGTTGGAGAGCTGCAAATTTTGACCTATACTCGGCACTAAGGGCCATTGAGCAGTTAGTAATCTTTTTTGTGCCAGGACCTACTGCGACGGGACCTTGGTTTATTCGGTCTCATCTGAAGGACAGGTCTCCACGTCCAACAGTGGGATTCAAACTCGCGACGTAAGGATGAACTCCTTACTCCAAGACTCTAGAGCGTGAGATCTAATCACTGTGCCACGCGGGCGACACATACTCTTTTGCACTAAGTATAGACAGTAATATCAATTGATGTTTATCACATATTGACATTTGAAGGTGTTCCCTTATACAACGCGCAACAAATTCCTCTCAAGACAGCAAATGTCATGAAATTCTGAGAGACGTAGTACATAATCGACATGATCAACGGGTTCAAATTAATCCTATATGTATACATCATCTATTAAAGATGATACTCTGCAACATTTGCTATTCCTCAGTCAATTCCTAGTAAATTATCACTTTTAAATATCTATCGGGAAGAATGCTGGTTGATACGTCATCAGACTCTTTTTGGTTTTGATCACGTTACCTACCCGTATCAATATCGATAGATGTTTAAAAATCACACTTGTTTTTTGTGAGTCATCATGGCGTTATTGTGAGCAGCATTTTGGCATTGATAACATAAACAGGAAGTAACTTTGGTGCAGTTATCTCTAAAACACAAAAATGAAGTGAATTCTACCTGGAAATCACTCATTACTGGCAGTATATTAAATACCTCGCGAATAATTAAACTGCCATTACCTAGCAAAGATAAAATAAATTAAATGAATGATAATGTTTTTGGAATTTATTTACCTTTTTTCATCTCTCTGGATCTCGAGTAAAGGAAATTCTCCCAATCCCGAGCAGCTTCTTCTTTAATTTCATCTCCTTTCTCAGTCTTTCCAGGCAGGTAAAATAAATCTTTTTCCAGTTGTATCGGTCCGAAACCAATATAACATTTTAATACTGCATTTAGAGAGTGCATCTTCGGTAAAACAAGCACATTCAAGGATTTTCGTCGCCAACTTTCAATGCCGTAGTGATTTATTTGCAATTATTTATGACATATTGTAACGGATTTGTATGCGTGTCCTACCTTGGTTGTTTCATTTAAGTTACGGCAAAGATTGAAGCTCCTCAAAACGGCATCAAACTTCAAGATCAAGGTCGTCAGGTCAAATCATTATACAATCCGACTTGTCTTGTATAATGCACGTGTGAAAAAATATGTAAACCCTGTATTTTTTCCAGCAAAAACTATGGCCAAAGATAAAAATATTTTATTAGTAGGACAAACTTCTATGTTAAGGTCATATGAGTAAAAAAAATGATGATCTTTCTGAAAGATGTCATAGGTAAAATATGAAAGCCCTATCTTCTCGCATTCAAAAGCAGTGGCAAACAAAAAAATGAAAAAGACTGAAGGTAAAACTCTAAAGTCAAAGTCACGACGTCAAAAACAAGAATGTATTCGGAAAGGTCTTGAAAGATTGATGCACATGTCAAATATTAATGCCCTATCTTCTCTTCTTAAAAAGTAATGGGCAATAACAATTCTTTGAAAATTAGGTGAAACTTGAAGGTCAAGGTCAGTGAGTCAAATAGCAGATTCTGAACACTCTTGTCACAGGTAAAATACTTGTCAAATATGAACGCCATATTTTCTCTCATTCAAAAGTTATCGCCATTGAATGTTATTATTAGGTCTTTCCACCTTTCTGTGGAAAGACCTATTGAAATTGTTCTGTTTATTATTATTATTATTATTATTTTTCTTCCGCTGATTTTTTGTTTTAAGGTTTATCGAAAAGATTTTTTGTTCATCGTGAAAGTCATAAAAAGTTATGAACAAATTTGACCCAACGCATATAACCTATGACCCCTTTCACAGTTATTGCCCCTTTCGCTAGAAACCTTGTTATCGCTACTCCTCCGAAACCGTAAACCGTAGAGGTAGGAAATCTTCACCAATGTCTTCAACTAACTGAGTACTCTCTCCAATCTATTCAATGAGAAAGTATCCGTCAACCCCTTTTATGAGTTATTGCCCCTGAAAGTTTTTGATGTTTACAAATAATTAAAAATTTCCAAAACGATAAGTCGTAGAGATATGGGACCAACTGCATAAGATTTATTGACCTTTGACCTTAAAAAATATGCAAAGGTCAAAGGTCAAGGTCATTCAAAATATGAGAAATTAAGCTCTTTTTATATCTCTTTTGTCTTTAAATATATACTAAACATCTTTGCATCATTAATATGTCCTCTTGAAACTATTTCAAAGATTTCATTCTTGTCCCCTAAGATTTACCCCTTTAAAAGTTATTGCCCCTTTTACTGAAAACATTGTTATCGCTACTCCTCCGAAACCGTAAACCGTAGAGGCACAAAACCTTTACTAATGTCTTCAGGGTCTTTAGACACAACTCCAATCAAATCAGTGCGAAAGTATCCGATGACCCCTTATATGAGTTATTGCCCTTTAACGTTTTTGCGCTTACTATTAAACCTTATAACTTTAAAATTAAAAGTCGTAGAAGGATGGGGTCAAGTGCAATGTGACCCTTGACCTTTGACCTTGAATATTTGATCAAGGTCAAAGGTCAAGGTCATTTCATTTTTTTTTAAATTTTTTATTTTTTCTATCTTACAAGTCATTTATGGATTCTTTTTGTATAAAAATTATCTTTAAAGAGTAAAATATGAAAAATATATGAAATTCAAAGAAGGTGGAAAGACCTCTAATTGTTCGAGAACAATTAGTCTACTAGTTTTGTTAAATTTAGGTCAAACTTCAAGATCAACGGGTCAAAAATTATAGCATGTCTGGAAACGTCTTGTCACAGGTAATACACATGTCAGATATGAATGCTGTATCTTAATTCTCTCATTCAAAAGTAGTGACCAATGTTAATTTATTGGGAAGAGTATGTCAACGTCACGGGGTCAAAAATCATAGTTTCTTAAGGAAAAATGTACATGCCATAGTATATTAAAAAAGGTATTGTAACGGGTAATGTACATGTGAAATAAGAAAGCTCTATCCTTTCCCATTCAAAAGTTATGACCAAGATTAAAGTTTTTAGTGAAATTGGCAGATACATGAGATTTAATGTCCCCTCGCGGAGGACAATTACAGAGAAGTGAATACAACCAGTGTATGTGATAGTAATCACTCACTTATGCTGATATATCTGCTGGTTGCCTTTAGTTATGGGTTTGAAGGGGAAAAAATTTAAGTGTTAAAAGTGTTTGGACAAATTAAGTCATTGACAAAAAAATAACGAGTATCTAACTCTTATTTCTGGGATAGATATATTTCGACACCTTTTTTGAAATCACGTACATTATGTGCATAAAATTGAAATGGTATACAAATTATAGTGAAAGCGATGGTTGTTCGATAAATTCGTACACGATCGCGATATATTTATTGTTTATAGGAATTCTTATGGCCAATGTATAGATATTTGAAAACAGATAATATGTTTGAAAAATCTAAGTAAAGTATCATTGAATTTTGTTGTGCATTTTTGCAGCCCAGTAAGTAATATGCAATTCTTTAAAAGTTTAATAGTCAAAATGATAGGCAATAGTTTTCATTATGACGCTATATACATTGCTATTTTTTAATTATATTCAAGGAAGAAACGATGTCAAAATTTTATGTCTTTCGGACACTTAGTTATAAACATCCTCACAATGTCAAGGTTTTGTGATTTCGGAACTCCACACAAACCCTTGTCATAAGTCGCTATTTAAAAGTTGGGTTTGTGGTTACACATGACGTAATGGGTAATTATAACTAACCACTGAGAATATATATTTTTTTCAAATCCGTCGTTTTCAAATGGCCCAACTCCAGAGCATATCTTTTTCGATTGTTAGGAGGACGATCTTCCAAAAACTAATCCCCAATGTTTCATTTAATGTAATTAGTCACAAATCCTACAATATCGACACTTTCCATTTGAAAGACGAGTCATATTTGTTTACAAAACTTACCTACAATAAAAGCTGTTTTCTGATTGGTTCCAGTCCTAGACCAGGAACAAATGAAATAGTAGTTTTCTAGCCCTACTTTTAAATAGCGACTTGTGTCAAGGGTTTGTGTGGAGTTCCGAAATCACAAAACCTTGACATTGTGAGGATGAGTTATAAAGAGACATGTGATTTTGAAAAACGTATATAAATAACTAAACGAATATTCACGTTTCAACAGACTATCTGGAAGAACGCGCTGCTATCAAATTCTGTTTTTCAAGCTTGAAAAGACAATATAAGAGACTCAGATAATGGACCCTGCTGGAGACCGACATGTTTCAGGGGTGGTAGTTTACAAGTATCGTAAACTATAAACAGTAGGAAGAGAATTCATATGATGAAAAACTGGGAAGACTTGAGGAAATTGAAACTTCCGGTATTGACGTTGTACGCGACGCAGTAAATGACGTTGGAAGAATAAAAGTAAGAAACATAGCAAAGCTAGAAATTGCTTATTCGATTATTACAACGTATCTAAGTATGAAAAGAGTATGCGCTATCAACACTGACTCTAGATAAAAGTTGGTTTTACTCTGTTTACCAATTCAGGCTCCAGGATTATGAAGGGGGCTTAGACTTGAGCACAGGCCTTTGGATCGCTGAAATCCGACTTTAAAAAATCGGGCTGTATATAAAAAAATAAAGGTATGGAACTCCTTACATAGTGTACCCACTTTCGCTAATAATATATACTTTTAAATCGAATGTTCTAAAGTTTAACTTTCTATTAAAATCTATTCATATATAATCAATCTACATTACTATCAAAGTTTATTTCCGAAATCCCATGTTCTTCCCGAGGTATGGTGAAATCAATTCCAAAATTGACCTACTTTTTTTTTATTCGATATTAGCTTGGGCCCTGGTTATTCACATGTATGCAGACGGTGCTTGAACTGCAGCGTACAGCTGCATAGTGTTTGCACAATCTTTCAAAATTTTAAAGTTGATGTTTTACTCCAGATCTAAGGTTAAGTCAGTAATAATACCTTTCGCGAAAAAAAATTTAGAAAATGTTTGCTTCAACAACTTCACAGCCATGCTGTTTATTTTAAATGTAACAAGATGTGTTTGTGAAACACTGCGCCCCCGATGGTAACACAATTCTGGAGTGGGACGTAGACTACAGTGCAATAGTTATGGCCAATGTTAAGTTTCTCAAATGTAGGTCAAAGGTGACAGTTGAGGTCACATGGTCAAAAAATTCTGTACCAAAAGAAAGGAATTGTCATAATGAACACTCATGTCAAATATTAAAGCCTTATCCTTGACAGCGCAATAGTTATGGGCTAGGTTAAAGTTTACAACAGACAGACAGACAAACAAACAGACAGACAGGACAAAAACAATATACCCCCGAGATCTCTGGATCCGGGGGCATAAAAAGAACAACGATTGAACGAAATTTTCCCGGAATGTATAATATTCCTTTTGATTTTAAAAAAAATTATACCGCTTTAAAGTTGGTGGTAACTTAGTAAAACCATATGATCAAGTCAGATAAAATTTTGTAGAGACTGGGTGCTAATAAACAAATCTTCAGAGAGTTTAGAATAAATTCCGGGAAGAATTCGTCCCGTCGTTCCCGCTTTACAATTAGTGTAACTATCCAGAGGCCCAAGCTAATGTCGGGTAAAAAAATTAGGTCAATTTTGGAATATGATTTCAGCATATCTCGGGAAGTATACGTGTAACCGGAAGTAGAACTCTTAAATGAATAGATTAACAAAGTTACTAGCCAACTTGGCTTAAAGCAGTAAACTATCTCTAGTTATGTCTGTCAACCCAGGTAAGTGGATATCTGAACTATGATCAACGCTAAATGAAAACACAGTTGTAAGTGTTATAAATCTAATAAAGGTGAGAATTAAACTTTGCAAATGATAACAAATACTGAATAATAGTCAAAATTTAACCAAGAATAAAGGGAGGAATGTGGAAAACCTATGAAAATAATTAATGTCCCTACTGAGCTTCCATACTTATGAAAAAGGTCAAAAATCCTATTAAAAATGCTATAAATGTCAATGAGTTTGAAAAATGTAAGGGAAATGAGCTACATTAGCCAATATGAACTCTACTAATCAACACTCTAGAGTTGAATTTAAAATAATAATGCTAAATCTGGACTCTAAAAATATCTAACCCAGAAAATAATTAAACAACACCAAAAATAAATTATAAATAGTGAAAAGTGGTTCTAGGAATTAGACCTTTATCTACAAATCCTTCAACCAGGCTGGACTTGGAAAAAGGAAAATAATTTTTTTCTATTAAACCTTCATCCTAACTTTTTGCTAACAAAAACTTCGAACTTGTGAAAAACGTGAAACTAAAGGTAGCTTAGACCTAGAGTACTGTTAAACCATGAGGTTTTCTTAGCACTCTAAGGTACTAATCAAATAGTGCTCATAAACCATGAGGCTTTCTTAGCACAGTAAAGAGGAACTAACCATGAATTTGTGTTCCCCAACCCAAGTGAAGAAAACTACTCGAACACGGCTTTAAATACCCTAGCTAGGCCCAAAAATAAAAGCCAATAAATATCAAAGATACTACAACTTAACCAATCAGAACACAGCTACCAAAAGTACTATGGAAAGACTCCAATTATGGAGGACACTTCCTGTTTAAAAAGTAAAACGTGGAATGTCAACACATGCCCTAACTTATAAAAGACAAATAATAAATGGGTTTTACGTAAGTAACAACTGAAAACATAAGGTAAATAGAATTATCAGACTGAAATATCAGCAAATACTTCTAAAATATAATTTACGAAACGAGGGCTATGAAATAAAAGTCTTAACCACTACGTACGGAATTTCGGAAAGAACTTTTATAGAAACGTAGATTGTTTATATTTGAATAGTTATTAATAGAAAGTAAAGTTTTAGATCATTTGATTTAAAAGTATTTTATTGGCGAATGTGGGTACCCTATGTAAGGAGTTCCATACCTTTATTTTTTTTTTACATCTTATTTTTTTTAAAGCGATCTAAGGGCTTGTGACTTGAGTTAAATTTTAATCGCCTGCAAGTCTTTATTAATTGTTTATTTATTTTAAAAATTTGCTGATAGCAGTACTTTGATGATGCAGTTTCGCAAAACATTTTTATTTTGAAATGAATACTTTTACGTCATTTCAGTACAATGAAAAAGATTTTGATTAAAGATGTTTCAGATCCATGGACCTGGTCTTTCATTTTGGACATGAAATCCTTGAGATTTAAGTAAAATAAAGATTTCTTTGAAAATTTTTACTTTGCCCTTGCCAAGGCGGTGACTGGTTGATCAATTATGAACCTCCAAATAATGAGCAAACAAAGTCCAAGCCCTGCAATTTGTGGGATTTCTCCTTTTCATTTTGATTTTACGGAATTTGCTGCTTTCATAGATTTCAAAAAAAAAATGTACTGGGCACTCTTCTTGTTTTAAAAGCTTTTTTCGTGCATTTGTATGTAACCCCTTTGTGACCCATACTACATTAGGGATCGGTATTATTCGCGACATATTGTCCAGATTTAAAAAAAAAAGTTTATGTATGCCGCTCAAACGAAGCCCTTGTTCCTTCGGTTAAGAAGAAAAAAAATATATACTGAACGACACGAATCTTTTTGTTAAATGTGCATCACGCACAAATCAATAACTTGTTGAACAAGAAATCTTTAGGTTAAAATTGTCATGCATGTTTATGATAGAGGTAGATAATGTCCTTAAACTTTATATTTCTTCAGAATCAGGAGATAAATTAATAGCTAAATGAGAACATTAGGCACAAAAAATGAACAAAATGAATTTGCAGATAACAAATGTTAACATGTACACAAAGAAAAGACACCTCCTTCTTTTTGTTGTCTTTTTTTCTGTTTTTCTCTTGTAGTTCATTTTGCGTTCGCACTCTGCATTCCGTCTCGGTTCATAAAATTCGATCGTGTTTGGAAAATAAAACGTTCAGTTCACATAGTATTATAAAATAGTACATGTAAGTAAACGAATTTATTCATAGGGCAACCAGTAACCATCTCCAGATCGTATAGATTCGAGCTATACCACTTGCAGCTTTATTAGTCCCCTACTGGTGAAACCGGAAGGGACTATAGGTTTCCTCTGAGTCTGTCCGTCCGTCTGTCTGTCTGTCCCTCTGTCTGTCAGTCTGTCCCACTTGGTTTTCCGCACTTTTTTCCTAAACGCTTGCAGATATTGAGCTGATTTTTGGTATGTGAGTGTACCTTGATGAGTTACAGATCAAGTTTGCATTTCGTTCCGCTTCATTGATTTTTGACGGAATTACGGCCTTTTCAATTTTTACGGGGTTTCCGCAATTTTCTTCTTAACGCTTTCAGATATTGAGCTGATTTTTGGTATGTGACTTTAACTTCATTAGTTATAGATCAAGTTTGCATTTCTTCCCGCTTCATTGATTTCTGACGGAATTATGGCATTTTCAATTCTTAACGGGAACCAGATTACACTTGCCTGTAGAGGACTAGTATTGCGAATGCAATACTCTCAGAATGCTTGTTAATTTTGGAAAAAGGAGAAACTAGAACTGTCCAAAAGGTACGAATACCCCCGCTGGGTTTTTCAGAGAAGGTGCCAAATCACTAATACTTTATGGATCTAAAAAGTGTTCACAATTTGCTTAAACATTTAGAGTGAAAATATAATTGCTCATTATATTTTTTTTTTTGATGAATGAAACTAAGGCGCAGCCTAATAAAACATAAATACTAATAATTACATTGTTTTTTTCATTACATTGACACTCTGCAAATTGATTGTTAAAAAATCATATTTGATTATACAAAATCAAATTAATCTTGATAACTTTATAACAAATTCATTTTAAAAATAAAAGGCTGGTCATCCAGTAGCTATGTATTTTGACAGACTATAAATTAAAAATTAAGAAAGTTAGAGAACATAGATCTTTATTTCTTTCTGCCCAATTCCCAGAGATATAGATAACACCTGCTTGATCAGAGATGCTCTAACAGCTTCCCTCACTGAACTCATTATTAACTGGATGCATCTTCACTCATTAATCCCAAGAGACAAATGGATTTACGCTAACTGCTTTGTTATGCACTGTGTACAATAGAAAAGGCATATCTATGTTATTCTGTTGAAAACAAAGATTTTTTTTTCTTTTAATTTGTTACAAAGCTTTATATAATGAAAAAAAAAGAACTGTGTAATCTTGATGCGACATTTTTAATAAGGGTACTGCATGACTCTTGGATTTGTAGGGACTATCTATCAAAAACCTTTTTTTAATGCTTGAGGATTTTATTTTTAGTTTTAATGAGTAAATTTAAGCTGCAGTTCACATTTTTGTACAGATGTACCAACTGACAGTTCTAGACTGTATGTCTCAACCCTATATAAATCCAAAATGACCAAGTCAATAAAAATGAAAAAAAACCACATGTAAAATGCAGAAAAATTACCCAGTAATGATGAAAATAGCAGGTGCACACCTTCATATGATGAATAATGAGTGTACAAATTTTCAGACAAATCTATGCAATAGTCTCTAAGAACAGGTCCGGGCAAATTCATGTAATTAAAATGAATTAAACGCCTGTAAAATACAGAAAAATTATCCACTCATTATGAAATTATCAGGTGCACATCTTCATTAAGTGATTAATAAGTGTACAAATTCTCTTACAAATCCATGCAATAGTCTCCGAGAACAGGTCTGGACAAAATCTCGTCTACAGACAGACGGACATGGTGATTCCTATACCCCCCCCCCTTAAACTTCGTTTGCGTGGGGTATAATTAAAAGAGTAAAAGGAGAAAAGTTCTATACCTATCAGAATTTTCAAGAATGGGCAAATAGTTCGTCCTTGACATGTCCCGAAATCCACTATATTGATGGGACGATCAGACTACGAATAAAAACCTGACAATTTAAAGGAATACAAGACTTAAGAATATGAAGTTTGTTACTTTTGCACAGGATTTTTTAAACGGTTAACCATTTTTTTTCTTTTTTTTTGTATATTTGTTGAGAATTAAAGGTTAGTTAAATCATAATCATGTCAGGTGGTACTCACTTAAAAGTTTAAGAACAGATTCCACACCGGGTTCAAGAAGCATAGAGAAAAGATTCCAAAATAAAGGAACTTTGTCTGACATCATTTTATATTCCATGCTGTATTGCTCTCATTCAAGAATCAGATTAAGATGTGTGTTATATTTTCAAAGAATCGATTGTTTTGAAGGTATATTTAATGCATGAATGTTCAGACGTGCCAGTGCGTAATCTCAGTGAAATTATTTATTATTTCTCTCTCATTCAGTGATAAATTGTATACATTTCTGAACTTAACATACAATTTCTTGAATGTGTTTGGAATATTAATGCACAGCTGAATATATTTTCAAAGTTAATTTATACATTGACGTCTCTTGCTAATAATTCATCTGTATTATTTATTCAATGTCTCATCTTCGCTAGAAAACTGACAAGCAACAGGGGCCCCGCCCAGAGTATTTTTTATGTACGGTGGCTGCAACGTTATTGTTCACAATATGCTCATATAGAATCGTGTAACGGTTAATTGTTCGTGTAACGTGCTAGAAAGTGCGGGTAACTTGTATTATCGTTTGCGGTTATGAAACCGAGTCAATTTCTTTCTTTTTTTCATTTTTATCAGAATGTAAGTTATTAACAAATCTTCTTGTTTTAGACATTTTATACGGAAGGGAAGAAATATATATGATCAATCAGTTTGTGAAAAATACATCTCCATTCAAACAGTTTATCTGAAGATCAGAAAATGATTTGTTGTGTTATATTAATATTAATACAAGTGTCGTCTAAGCTTTTACGTTCTACTTTTTGTATATAACACCCTTGTTTATCATACCATCCCCCAAAGAAATTCAGTTAGAGGACATACTTCTCTAACAGATTCACACAAAATATCCTCAATATACATGTTTCTTTATCAATCTTTTGTGCAAGTCTAAAAAAAATTCTGTCTACTGACGTGAAGAGGGGAACATTCCGTAGTCATTTTCAATATTAAAACAAAGGCCTAACAATTGGTATGAAACACATCATCCAGAATTCCACCCAATGATAGGTTATATCTGTTTACAATAGTGAAAACAATAAGTAAGAGATCCGAGCGATTTTCGAAAAAAAGTTCGCTAGATTTTCTGGAAAATAACGTCGAACACGAAGTAATCCATCCATTTCCAGTCGGATAATCGATCCTTTAAGTTTTGAAAATAAATGTTACTGATTTCATTAGCCTCCTCATCATTTCTGGTTCTACAGAGTCCGGCCATTATGCTGCTATTCATCCAACTCCTAAGACAATCAACGTCCTCTGGAATAAAGCAATAAATTGGAGTTAACATTTTTTTATCATTAGATTAAAGTAATTAATAAAGGTTTGGATACAGAGGACAAGTGCACTTAAGCAATGCTTAATGGTCCCTTTTTCAGTGCCGTTTTACTTTAGAATATATTGTCAAATTGTTCTTTTTTTTGTAATAGGTAAACACAAGTGGATATTTCTAATTAAAATCACGTTCAAACATCACCTAAAGCCGCATGGATTTGAAACAAATGAATATTTTTAAATGCCTGTAGATACCCCAAATCCGGAAAAGTCGTACCGAACCTATTTTGAGTTTCGTTTATTTAAATCAAGGGGAGGAGACATTTAAACCGGATGGTGGATCATTGACGGGCGCGTTTTCCGAATGATAATCTTGCGCTATTTTACACTGTACCTGAGAAAAAAAATCAAATGAAGTTGTATAGATGCCTGTACATGTAGCCATATTGAACAAACTAAGAAATTTGCACGCTTGCATTTGAAATAATACAATAAAGTATTAACATTAATTCCTTTAAATTTTAAAATGAAAAAAAGTGTATTTAGGTGGCTTTCATTACCGGTACCATTGTCTTGCATGAAAGTTAAAAATATTTGACGCTTTCATGCATGATATTTTAACGACACTAAACTCTCCTAACCCTCCCGTGTTCATAAAACCAAATGCATACAAACTTCTCTCTGCGGCACGACTTCGATATAATGATACATTATATAGGAAAAACATTGAACTTTTCATACATTTTTAATATTTTAAGTACAAGCCTAATCTTGTACAAATTTCCTATTTTCACACAAGATTTTTAAATGTATAATGCGTTTTTTGTCATTCGCACAACTTTGTACAACGTTAGGCTGACAGTAAACAAAAGCTTTGAAATGAATGACTGTCCTCGATTTACTATAGAAAAACATGAATGTCGACTGACCCCTACCACATTGTATGGCTTTGCTCTTTGTGTATTCATGAATTTCACCGATAAAATTTGTTGAACCTTATGATTTCAATAGCAATTAATGATCTGAAATGAAAAATTATGCTTAATTTGATTCTTCTTTTTTACACATTTTACCGGGGCTCATAAGTGCACTCGTTCTTTCAATAGTGTACCTGTGAATTCACTTGTGAAAAATGTGTGCAGAGTATCATTATAAAAAAACTATTTAAGGAAAAAAACTTCGATCAATTCTCTCTCTCTCTCTCCTCAGATGACAAGCATTCGCAATATTTTTTTTTCAGGGCTGGGGGGGGGGGTGTCTTAAAGTAGTAGTAATTCTTCCAAAGTCCTTCTAGAAAATATCTTTTCTTTCAACCAATTTATAAGTATAGGTTTGCAATTCAGTATTACATTGCATGTAGAAGCATCGCATATCGTTTTAATATTATTTTCAGCTTTATGATTTTCCTTTTAAAAACACAGTGTATTAAACAGCAAGTGAACGTGTCATGGTTTGACTTCAAACATACGTTATGTAACCCTGGGGATCATTTTCTTTTACAGAAGCAAAGGGTTTTGATTAGCCCGCACATATCTCTACCTACCGTCTTTGTAAAACTTGACAGGTCTTTTCCGCAGTTCTAGAAGTTGAATACCAATCTGCTGGCCAATGTCGTCAAATGGTGCCCTGAGTTCAGTCTCTGTTCTGTAGGGGTAGATTGGTATTGTGGTGTTTGACAACTCTTCCTGCAATAACAAATTCAGACTTTGTATTGTCTTTCAGTTGTCAGAAAACGTCAAAAGTTCAGACTTTATATTGTCTTTCAATTGTCAGAAAACGTCAAAAGTTCAGACTTTGTATTGTCTTTCAATAGTCATAAAATGTCAAAAGTTCAAGGTTGAGGTAATATGTGGGTGAATTAAAAAAAAAAAGACCACCAAACTGAATTTTTTTTGGAAAAATTCAACTACTTCTAACATATTTTTCACTTATATCATCATATTGCACATGCATTCTAGTTTAAAATCCTGAAGTGGCAATAGAATAGACAATTGGATTAAAAAGTTTCAGAATTTTTATTAGTAAAATTTCTTTTGAAAAAAGAAAATATCATTACACCTTAAAAGACTTTCTAAAATACATAATCACAAGAAATTATAATTTTTTATGCTTCAAAATGGTAAAAGGGGTATAAATGATTAAATCTATGAGTATCTTCTCTTGTATGTGTGACAAAAAATGACTTTTTGATTGTCATTTTACATTATTTTTTCAATTCTGGTTTGAAAAGTTTTAATATGAAAAAAAATATGAAGCAATAAAATTGCCCAAATTTCACTTTTTTGTCCGTTCAAGCCAATTCTTTAAATCTAAGCCAAAAAAGAATTTTTATATGCGAGTTCTCTTACAAAAAATACTAGATTTTGAAGTGACCCTATGTTACATTACTGTGCTGCACTCCTGACATCTGATATGTATTTATTGTTTTAAAAATTATAACACACAATAACCCATTCTTACTTTGTAAATTAATTTGACGTTTTGATATTTTTGATTGTTTACGGCAGGTTTTTCATATTTTGAAGACCTTGACACATGATTATAGTGTAATATATATAAATTGTACATAAAACTATATGTAAATTGATGAAAACTATTCCCTGAATTGACTAGAAAATTTCTGTAATTAGACATAGTGTTTTGAACATAAAATAGTATCAAACATTTTTTTTTCAACTCATTTTTAGTAAAGATAGTTAAAAAGCATTGGTAATTATAAAGCAGTTTTGTTGCACTCCTGACTGCAGTAAAATTTAAAATTAAAACCATAGAACACAAAAATTCATAAAGTGTTGGCAACATCAAGTGGTAATGAAATTGTGCAATATTTATAGTCCAATATTTTATAATTAAAACAGATGAAAGTATTTGAAATTCGCATTTTATCTGGAATTATTCCCTATTTATGCCAAAAAACTAGCTTAAATGTATATTTAGAAGATAAAATATTTTTTATAGCATATTTTCCTTTAGAGGACAAACACAGTAACCCACCAGAAAAATTCTACTCATCATTTTTTCTTTTTTTAATTCTTATTGGATGATTTATAATTCTAATATATTTGTTGCACTCCCGACCAAAAGCATTGGGACCTTTAAAGTAGAATTGTGAAGTGAAAATTACATAATAACTTGTTCTGCTGTTTCAGTGAAGTTGAGAAGGAATTACTTGAATTTTATGACAATCTTTAGTGTGTTTATTTTTAACATTCATTTAAAAAAAATCACAAAAAATATAAAAACACATTTGAATTGGTAAAATTGAAAAAAGAAGGATTTTAATAATAAAACTGTCAATAATTTTGTATTAAATTATACAAAAAGATCATTATTAATTAATGAATACGTCTAAGCATGAATAGAAGTGTTTTCGTTACACAACTTGAATCTTTAAAAAAATGTGTTGCACTCCTGACCATAGAAATAAAGATTTGAAGCACAGACAGATCCAGTAATTAATAAATCTATCTGGTAAAAATGTTTTTGTGTCTTTCTTTTCCAAAATAAAAATCAGAAAATCATATAATGATAATAGTTTTTTATGCTTAGGAGCAAAACATCAAATGTTGCACTCCTGACATTATTGGGTATGCACATATACTTGACTCTAATTAATGCTGCTTGTGATTTATATAACATTTTTAAGTTTTAAAATGTATATCAGTTATTGTTTTACACTTAGAAAATTCTCTTTTTTCTTAAGTTTCTTTCAGAATTTTACAGTTGATGTTTTTTTGGCAACACTACATTTTTTCTGTTGCACTCATGACATGGTATAACATTTTTTTAAACATCAGCCATGACCACTACTTGATTAAACAAAAGTTACTATAGCCCACATTTAAAGCTCAATACTTTGAATATTATCAGGAAAGTCTTTATTTTCAACATGAAACATTATTATTTATTTTACAGATCTCCAAAAAATATTGAAATTTCAAAATGTCACAAAAAAGTGTTGCACTCCTGACAATTTTAGCATCATTTTTGGGCATAATTTTTTGTTAGTTGAGATATCAACGAGATATTTGGCAGGTATATAGACACTATCAAAAGACATATGCTGAGACATAGAAATCTATTTTCATTGCCTGTATTTTTAGTGTGGGTTGATAAATATGCGTTTGGTCATTTTTTTTTTAATTCACCCATGTGTCATATTATTTGGGTTTGTAATTGCCACCCTCTCTTGCTTTGATATTTTGGTTTGGACGTCAAATCTGGTGAATTAAATGGCACGCTAACTTCGAGAATTCAAGCATTCAACAAGACAGCCTCACTGTCTGTCATACCGAAATATTGCTGTTTGAGGCAAATTCGCCAGGTTAAATTATTTTTATGATATAAAGCACCTAGAACTAGATATAAACTTTTACGTTATTCATAAAAACGAGTTTAGTCATGTAATGGAGTTGTCCCTGTGTGTTATTAAATGTCCGATTCAGTGCTGTAAATCGCTCTGTATTCACGAAAACTTTATCTTCGCGTTATTACGCGAGACGGTCTGCTCGCGAAAAATTTCATTCTTCATTCTCGCGGAAATATTTGTTTGTATAGATTATTTACAACAGTACCGAATTCGTGAAAAATTTGTCTCGCTTATAAGTACCAAATACATATCTCGCGAAAATAAGGTATCGCAAAAATTTGGTGACCTACAGTAATTAAACCAGCAGATGTGGAAAGAAAATCTAGAACACAGAAGTAATTATTCCGAAATGGTGAAACTGAACGATGTTCGACACAACAGTTATTTTTGTCACCGATATTGATGCAGCACACTTTGCACGCAATTGAATAATCATCAAGTAATAATTACAGAAGCATTGATACCTTTGTTATGATATTTCTTTCATAAAGTTGATAGAATTCATCACACAGAATTTCATATAAGTCTCTAGAATAGTAGAGCACAACAACAAGAAACACAGCACCTGAAATGTTTAAAGACTGATTATGTATTAACCATCAAACAAATTAACTTTAATTATATGTTATTAATTACCTTTGATGGACTGCAATATTCCTGTCAAAGTCAGCTTTTATAATTCAGAACTGAATATTCACCTATCGGATGCTGTGCTTGAGGACTGCTTCATTGAATTGAAGGACGACCATTTGATTCGGGAGGCGGGAGTGTTGGGAAATTATTGAATACATTCATGTCAATGAAGGAAAGATTATTGCCATGATGATGAGGGACAAATGAGTTACACTAAATGGGGGGGGGGGGGGGGTTAGGGTAGCACCAGCCAAGAACAGAATATTTTCTTTACCGTTGAGGACAAACTAAATTTTTCCAGAATTATCGAGGGCAGATTATTTATTTCAAAAGCTGCCAGCCCCATTCCTACACATCCCCTTCAGAATTAAATGGTCGTGCCTTAAGAATGAGAGGGATAGTTTAAATGTACTTTTAGTATTTTGTCAGTCCAGAGCTCCGAAGGACTGACTTCGTAAAATATTATCAGCATTACACTTTTTTTTTTCAGAATTTTATGCACTAAATATAGACAGTAATAACTTTTGATGTGTTTTACATATAGATATTTGAAGAGGTTTACCTTATACAATGTACAACCAGTTTGTCTCATGATGGCATGTATCCTGATATTCAGATTGACGTCAGAAATAGTCGACATGATGATCGAATTCAATTTTAGCCTTTATAAATATTATCTACTTAAGGCGATACCTTGCAATATCTGCTGTAAGTCAGTCCAAAATTCATCTGGGGTAGTAACTAGTAAGTTATTATTTTGTCTATGAGGAGATATTAAATCGTTAGGCTTTATTGGTTTTGATCACGTGACCTACTCGTTACAATATCCGATATATGTTGTTTCCTATGGTTCATCATGTTTATATTGTATATGAAAGGAGCAGCATTTCGGCTTTGATAACGCTTTGATAACGTAAACAGGGAGTACAATGTAACTATAAATTTCACGCATATGCAACGTACCTTATACCTTGTATCTTAATTTTACAATAGTTTCCTATTGTTGGTCACCTTTTATTCGAAGAATATTATTTTGGGGCAATTATCTTTGAAACACAAAATACTTGGAAATCACTCATTACTGGCAGTTTGTTAGATATCTCAAAAATAGATGAATTGTTTTTACCTAGCAAAAATAATATTACACAAATTATAATGTTTGGCATTTGGTCACCTTTTTTCATCTCTCTGGATCTCAAGGAAAGAAAATTCTCCCAATCCTGAGCAGCTTTTTCTTCAATTTTTTCCTCTTTATCGGTGTTGCTAGGTAGGTAAACTAACTGCTTTTCAACACGCATAGGCCTGAAAAATATTTTTTTCAATACTTCAGCATTTAAGAGAGTGCATCTTCGATTATTTCCTATGTAGCTTGTAACACGAATTTTGATGTGTTAGAAAGCCGGATATAGATTCCCGGCTTGAAGCGGTGATAATTATAACTTTACGTCAAAATGCATATTTCTCAATGACAAGAGGCAAGCAGCATGATGTTGAAGCACGTAGTAAATCTTCTCGATAGTTTGAAACACTATTGATTGAACTATTTATACGAAGAATATAATTGGTTTCCATAGGAAATAAATTCGTTATCCAGGACCAATCAAAGGTGTATGGGGATTTATTCCGGGTTGTATTCCATACATCTTATGGCCTCAGAGTGTATGGAATAAAACCTGGAGAAATCCCAGTATATCCTTGATTGAACTGGATATCAAATAATACAATACAATGGAATAAAACCTGGAGAAAATAATACATTACACGAAACTGAATCCAACTTGAGTCTGTGATTAGTAATCATTTATGTATAACAATGTTGGTTGTCTCTTTTTATAGATTGAAAGGGGAAAAATACATTTTTCTTAAATCTTCAAAGTGTACGAGTAAAATAGGTCATTAGCCAAAAAAAGAAAACAAACAAACAAAACAAAAACAAAAAAAAAAAAAAAATAATGAAAATAAAATATAATGAATACCTGACATTTTTGTTTCTGAGATCGGATATATGTTAACGCTTCTTTAAAAATCACGTAAATTATTGCATAAAAATGAAATGGTTCACTTTTTAAAAAAATTATTTATTTGTAATGTCACATTTATATCAAATTAACATTTCATGTATATATTTATACATATATATTTGTACCATATACATATGGCTACCATATACATGTACAGAGTTCATACATACATACACATGTACAAACTTACCTGTATAATATATACACACATTTATGTGAAAGTTGTTTTCATAAAAAAGAGAAGAGAGGGGAAAGAAGAGAGCAGAACAGATAGAGAGGAAAATTGTTATGTGAAATAAAAATCAAACGGACACACCACTTATTCAGACAAAGAATAAGCGACATGTTCCTCTAACATCTGTTTTATTTTAATTTTGTTTGTTTTTTTATTTATTGTGTCTCTTTGTAATGTACCAAAAAGCTTTGTAATGATGCTTATTTTCTGATTTCCACACTATTTTTAAAATACCTAAAACAATACAACAACGAAGAATTATGATACATACTGTATCAGCAGCTCAAGTGATTTCCCCAAGGATTATATAAGCAATCAGTTCCCTAAACTTATACAGAAATGCCTGGTAATGTACCTCAATTGAGAAACTAGTTAAGTAGAAATACTTCAATTTCAAATTCTTGGGGGAAAATTTAATATTATTGAGGAACCTGTCGTTTGACGTTAAGGGGGAAATAAGCAAAAGTCGTTCATTATAAAATAGCTTAAACATTGCTGTGACGTCATGCCTTTGTTCTTGCAGTCTAAAAATTTACCTGTAGCCGTCCGATAATAATAATTAGCAGTCCAATAATATATTATCGGACGGCAGTGATAACAAAATCGGACAGTAGTTAAAAAACAACAACTACAGTGAAATCAAGGTTTAATTTGTCCAGAAACCAAAAAAAAGTTAGGGAAAAAAATTCAGGGAAAGCGAACGCGAGGAAATTAAGTTGTTAAAAATAGCAAATCCAAGAAGAAACTGGAGTTTTAACCTTCCTCAAAAGTAACACTTTCCATTCGTTTTTTTGCAAAGAGTTTTCGATACAGCACTGTGAATAAGCCAATTTAAATCCATTTCTGATAGAGAACCAGTCTGCGAATCTCTTCATTTAACGAGGTTTGTTCGCCAATGACAACAACGTTAAAACCCAAGATTTTCATTATATCATCCAATCAAAATTTTAGATAAAAATCCGCATTTTTACTTAAAATACATTTTGAAGATATCATTCAACACTGTATCTGTATCAATGTCAAACGCACTTAATAAAAAAAATTTCGAATCATAAAAAAATCCTTCATCACCTGACCACTGTCCATAGTTCCTGCTAAGCCAAACGACTGCCATTGAATGAATGAAACAAAAGAGTTAACTCACTGATTTTACTGTCTAAAGAAAAAAAAACTTTCTCTTTTCTTTTGTCTACTTATTAGATGGTTTCAGGTAGAAAACTATTGATGCCTGAACTCCTATTGTGTAATTATCGGACTCCTCCAGGTAACTTTTGGACATTTAAATAGCAATGTTTTAAGTAAGATATATGCCTCATACAATTCTATATGTAAAATTATCAGACTGTTTTCGGCCCTAACGGGCCTCAAACAGTCTGATAATTTTACATATAGAACAGTATTCGGCATATATCCATTACATATATACATATACATGTATTACAACATATCACATATGCTCTGCCAGTTATTTTTAAACTCTGTATACATGGTATATTTACATTAACATTATTTTAATAATAAAAATTTCTCTATAATTAATCTTTCCATAATGATTGTTTTAAGACCCATTGTGATAAGAACTGGGTATTTATTTTTATATTTAATCGAAAAAATATAATACATGTGTTTTATTATCAGAGATTTTCGATTTTGTACTTAGTAAGCATTTTTTCTTAAATTTTCCAAATAATATTGTTATTTTGTCAAAAGCTACAGATTTTTTTTCAAGTTGGACAAATACCACTCTTCATTATCATCGCAAAGCTCTTTTATCAAATAACATTCAACAAATACATGTTCAACTGATTCAATGTCAGTCTTACAAAAGCTGCAAGCTGGGGACTGTTTTTTCTTAAGTTCAAAAAGATAATGTTAATAACCTACTTTGAAACTTTAATATTTTTTGATGATTTAAATTTCTCATACAAAATATGCAATTTAGCACATTTCGAGCCTTATCAAACTTTGACATTTGGGCAAAATATGCATATACCGCATATAGCTCTTTCACCACAAGGATCCCCCTATCCACAGCCCCTTCTAGATTGACATAATTGGATATTATTCTGAATAACACAGGATTTGATTTTACTATAAAAAGTTTCTGTCTTTTGAATGACGTTCCGAAATGAAAATAATGAAGTGTTTCATATATAAAATTCCAGGCGATAGTATCAAAAGCCATTTCAAAAAATCTATCAGCATTAATGATCCAGGTATTTGACTGCATTCTGTATAATCTATTTTGTCATAAATCAGTCTAATAATTTTTCTTCAATATATCTTCTTTTACTTTATCAAGTTTGATCTGTATGTATAATCCATTTTGTCATAAATCAGTGTATTAATTTCTTCAATGTATCTTCCTTTAATATACCCAGTTTGATCTGTATGTATTAATTTATGTAAGGTCTTTTATTGCATTCGCTTGATTACACACTCGGATGCTAACTTATAAATTACATCTAAAAGACTGATTGGGCGCCAATTTTACGAAAATTCTCTTGTTTTTCCTGAGTTTGGTATAAATGTAATAATCCCTACTCTATTTGGATCAAAAAATTTCATTTATTCATTAGCATTATAAATTGCCTTTGTCACAAATGTACAAATATCTTTGCAGAAAAACTTATTAAAAAATTACATGTAAATCCATCCGGTTCTAGACTTTTATCATATTTTATATATATTTTCAGAAAACAGAAGCTGTCACGGTAACTAAGTCGGCAGAGCGCTTGCTACTTGATCGGAAGGTCGTGCGTGTTGGAATTACGGCCGCGACTGACCTAAGTCGATAAAAAAAAGTAGCAACTGTTCGTTCGCCAAGTGCTCGGCAAAGTCAAGGTGTAAATTGGAAGCCCTTCACCGGTATATGGTGAGTTTCTATATGAGTGAAACAAAATACAATCAGTCAAGAAACAGTAGACTTCTAAAGTAATTGGTCCCTCTAAACTAGCTGATTTCCTTTCACTTAATCAGATATGTTATAATGTTTTAGTCTTTCACTTAATCAGATATGTTATAATCTTTTAGTCTAGAATAAGTACTATCGTTTGTTTCCACATACGCTCTTATTTTTATATAAACTTTCATAGATTCTTTTTGTTTCATTTAAAATTTCTTTTTTACGATAATGTACATCAATCTTGTTTGATTATCTTTCGAACTTTGTACAAATAAAATGTCTGGACTTTAAACGTGCAAAATACATTGTCGTTTTTTTCCTTCCTCGGCCCATTTTACTAAGATATCTAATGCAGTGAACTTTTGTTTTATTCTTTTTATTTCTTTATTTTATGCTCCCGTAACGAAGATTCATGGGTATATAGTTTTTGCCCTGTCCGTCCCTCTGTCTGTCTGTCTGTTTGTCCGCAAAAACTTTAACATTGCTCATAATTTTTGATTGGTTGGAGCTATGGCTTTCATATTTCATCATTGTGTTCCTTGTGACAAGACCTTTCTTTTGGTACCATCATATTTGACCTTTAGACCTTAGAGTTTGACCCAGTTTTACAAAGTTTTACCCAACTTTAACCTTGGCCATAACTTTTGAACGGTTGGTGCTAGGGCTTTGATACTTCACATGTGTAATCCTTGTGACAAGACCTTACTTTGGATACCAACAACTTTGACCCTTTGAACTTGACCTTCAAGTTTGACCTACTTTTGAAAAACTTTAATCTTGGCCAATTCTTTTGAAAAGTTGGTTCTAGGGCTTTCATATTTCATGTATAAAATCCTTGTCACAAGACCTTCCTTTGGATACCAACAACTTTTACCTTGGCGTTGGAGTTTGACCTACTTTTGAAAAACTTTAACCTTGGTCAAATCTTTTAGACGGTTGGTGCTAGGGCTTCCATATTTCAAATGTGTAATTCTTGTGAGAAGACCTTTCCTTGGGCACCATTAATTTTGACCTTGACCTTGATGTTTGACTTACTTTTGAAAAAAACTTTAACCTTATCTTTTCAATGGTTGCTGCTAGGGCTTCCATGTTTCACAGGTATATTCCTCGGAACAAGACCTTACTTTGGGTACCAGCATATTTGATAGGCATTTGAGAAAGTTAAACCTTCGCTATAAGTTGCCATACGGGGGCATCAGTGTTTCACAAACACATCTTTTTTTATGCCCCCGGATCGAAAAATCCCGGGGTATATTGTTTTTGTCCTGTCTGTCTGTTGTCAACTTTAACCTTGCCCATAACTTTTGATTGGTTGGAGCTTTGACTTTCATGTTTCACATGTGTATTCCTTGTGACAAGACCTTTCTTTGGGTATCATCATATTTGACCTTTTGACCTTGGAATTTGACCCACTTTTGCAAAATTATATGAGACTTTATCCTTGGCCATAACTTCTGAACAGTTAGTGCTTGGGGTTTCAAACTTCACATGTGCATTCTTTGTGACAAGGCCTTCCTTTGGACACCAACAACTTTGACCTTTTGACCTTGAACTTGGAGTTTGACCTACTTTTGAAAAACCTTAACCTTGGCCATAACTTTTGAACAGTTGGTGCTTGGGTTTCAAACTTCACATTTGTATTCCTTGTGACAAGACCTTCCTCTGGATATAAACCTCTTTGACCCTTTGACCTTGACCTAGGAATTTGACCTTCTTTTGAAAAACTTTAATCTTGGCCATAACTTTTGACTGGTTGACGCTAGGGCTTTCATACTTCACATATGTAATCCTTGTGTCAAGACCTTACTTAGGAAACCAACAACTTTGACTTTGACCCTGACGTTTTACTTACTTTTAAAAAACGTTAACCTTCACCATAACTTTTGAACAGTTGCAGCTGGGGCTTTCAAGTTTCATAGGTATATTCCTCGAGACAAGACCTTTCTTTGGGTACAAACATTTTTTATCTTTTGGTCTGGATTTTGACTTGCATTTGAGAAACTGGAACCTTCGCCATAAGCTGCCATACGGGGACATCAGTGTTTCGCAAACACATCTTGTTGTTATCTGCAAGATCATTTGCGGTATTTCTGTTTTGTTCTATTCCAATTCTTATATCTCTTTTACCACGCTCTTTTTTCTTTTTCATAAAAAAGAGTATGGAATAGTTTTTCCCTATATTTTTTTTTCAAAAGGTTTGTGAAACAAAGTTGGGAGTATCTAGATTTGGACCATAAATATTTACCTACAGGAAAAGTAAACCTTCAATGGACACATCTGCAATCATAAAAAGTTTCCCACAGTCATCTTTGCAAACTTATTGTAATCCTGGAAAGCCTCCTTCTACCCTTGCTAATTTGCACTGATGTATGTGGCGTAATAAAAAATAGTTAAGTGCTCTTGCACTTCCCACTTTTCTCTGATTTATCTTTTTTCTCGCAAAGTTCATTGGACTTTAAGAATCCGGTCCCTGACGTTGAAGTCTTGCAGTTTTCCAGTGATGCTACTAGGTTTATTACCTGAGGGTCGATGAATTCTGATGAAATTGACTTTGAGTAACTTTTGCATTGAGATTTTCTTTTCGTTTTCTTCTTCTGTCAGATTGCTGGATCTCATAGATCTTTCTCTCAAGTTTACGTTCTCTCTTTTTCTTTTTGTGTCACTATCCTGTCCAAATTAACCACGATTGACTTGGACTATTTGTTCTTTGTGGAGAGCATTTCCCCCCTTTTTTAAAGAATTTCTATCTCAAACTGATTGTCGTCATGCCGTTAGGGGTTGTATGTTTTTCTGACATCTAGACCATCTTTATTCCACACATCTTTCTGCATGTTAATACTGATTTTTAGTGTATTAAAAGAATCCATGTTTCCCCTTATTTGTGTTTAACTTAGATTAAAAGAAACTATAAATAATTCCAGATTGCCTATTAAACCTTATGTCCTGAAACATATTGATGAAAGCTATTTTTACCGTGACCTTTTCTTCGACCCTGACCTCATTTTTTAAAAACGTTTCCAAGAAATATTCAAGATGTTTCAAAGAATTAATTCGAGATATTTTTAACGAAATTTCATATTTTATTCAACTGCTTCAACCTTTTTCGATTTTGACTATTTTACTTTACCTTAATCTCACTTTTCTTATTGTTTGGCTTAGTTTCAAAGAACATTTTTAAAGATTTTTTTAAAAAAGAAACTTTATAAGACGATAGATATTGGAAAACTTTTCAATTTCATCAACATTTTTTACCTTGACCTTTCCTTTGACCCCACCTTTCCTAAATTGCATTTAGCCAGTTTTGAAAGAAATTATTCACGGTATGTTCATCAAAAGTCATCTGCACATATGTATTGATGTAAGCTATCATTTGCAAAAAATATTTTTCACCCTGATCTTTCCTTTGATCTTCATATCTCAAATTTGTGTTTTGCTCACTTTTAAGAAAAAAATCAAGATATTTCATCATACTTCATCCGTGATACATTTTGAAGAGTGGTATTGAACGTCATCAATATTTTCTAAACTTGATGTTTTCCTTTGGCCCTGACATCAATTTTCTTAAATTTACATTTAGCTCAGTTTTAATGAAGCTATTCAAGATATTTTTATGTAAGGTTTTGCACTGATAATGATACATATTTTGGTGACCATTTATTAACTCCGTCTATTTTACCTTGAATTTCCCAATACCCTTTGACTTTACTATTTATTCTGTATTAAACTCTGTTTCAAAGAAAGTATTTACGATATTTTCATCAAACTTCATACACTTATACAAATTTTCAAGGTGCATAACTTATTAACCTGGGTGGGGCATTCATTTCCTATGGACATATCTCTAGCATGAAAGGTGATAGCAATTATATACCTGTAAGTGGGCCAATAAGCGATCTTTAATGGTTCTATCAAATAATAACATACGTGGATAGCCAGTGCACCATGAGTGAGCAAACACCGATGTCAATACTGGATGCCGGAAGACAACGCTCATAAGCATTGCAAGGATTGATGATTATTCGGAGGAAGGGATCAGTCACTTCTTCTTGAAATTCTAAACAGAATGTACACACTTTTTCAGTTCGAAAACAAAGTTCACATACAAAGAAAGAACACTGCAAGGCAAGCATAAAACATAAAATCCGTATCTCTATCATTCAAATCAGAAACAGCTGTTTTGTAAATTTCTGTTTTTCAGCTTAAAGAGTAGATATTTTTGGTTCGTTTTTCATATCTTGAAAGAAGCTGATTTAAATATTAAAATGAATGTTTGCAGAAACCACAAACGGGCAGGTTTCCCGCATGGCGCAGTGGTTAGAGCGTTTACTCTTTAGTCGCGGAGTAAGGAGTTGATCCTAACTTTACGGGTTTGAATCACACTGCGATGCAGGGAGACCGGTCCTTCGGATGAGACCGTATTAACCGAGGCCCAGTGTCGCAGTAGAACTGGCACCGAAAAAATCGTTCACTGCTTAAAGGTCGTAATTGCTGAGTACAGGTCTGAATTTATAGCACTCCTCCAGGAAGCGGTGGCTTCTTAATACAAATGACAAATTCTTGAAGGGACGTTAAACAAAACAAGACAAGAAAAATCAGAAGACAATGAAATGAAAAAGTTGAAAACAGACGTCAAATAATTGACAGTCAGACTTGGTCATTCAGGATCAGACTTGATTTTTTTAAGTGCTATGCATTACACACATCATATAAAATATTCACAATCATGTGACGAACAAAGAAAACCTGTAATAGTCCTGACCAAAGCGTTGAAATCGTTAGTCTTCTGATCATTGAGGTAAACAGCAATTTCTCGACATTGTGACTTGATTCGAATTTGTTCTGAAAATGATAAACAATAGTAAGTAATGTCATGGACAAATTTGCATCTGAGCTAAATGGGGTTTAGAATATTTTGATTTTCTGGTATAAAATTGACAGGTTGAGTTGACTTTTTTGTATTATACCAAATTATCCTGAAAGTAAAATAAATCCATAAAAATGAATCATTTAGTGTCAAAACTTTAATGAAGGTTATATGCACCAGGATTTTAGCTATATACTAAAATAATAAGGTTTTTCTTCAAGCAGTCTGTAAATTAATTTTTTATGCCCCCGTATCGAAGATTCTGGGGTACTGTAAACCAAGTATTATTCGCGTCATCTTTTATTCGTGATTCGTCAGTTTGAAATGAATCCGTGACGATTAAATTTCGCGACTAAGGAATTATTCTATTTAAATACAAAGCAAAATATATGATTCGCGGGGATTAATATTCGCGAGTTTAAGTAGGTCGCGAAAATTTCTTGCACGCGAATAAAATTTGGTTTACAGTATATAGCCTCTGCTCTGTCCGTCAGTCTGTCTGACTGTCCGCAAAAAGTTTAACATTGCTCATAATTTATGATTGGTTGGGCTATGGCTTTTAGATTTCACATGTGTATTTCTTGTGACAAGACCTTTCTTTGGGTTACATCATATTTGACTTTAACCTTGGAGTTTGACCCAGTTTTGCAAAATTTTACAGCACTTTAACCTTGGTTTTAATTTTTAAAAGGTTGGTGCTAGGGCTTTCATACTTCACATATGTAATCCTTTTGCCAAGACCTTCCTTTGGATACCAACAACTTTGACCCTTTGACCTTTACGTTTGACCTATTTTTGAAAAACTTTAACCTTTGCCATACCTTTTGATTGATTGATTGATTGTATATTGTTTTACGTCCCATTGGAGAATTTTTCACTCATATAGAGACGTCACCATATACCGGTGAAGGGCTTCAAATTTTAACCTTTACTCGGCACTCAGGGCCATTGAGCAGTGAGGGATCTTTATCGTGCCAACGCCTGCCGTGACACGGGGCCTCGGTTTTTAAGGTCTCATCCGAAAGACCCGCAACTTTCACTTCAAAGTGCCGAGCGCATGGCGAAGGAACAGTTGCTACCTATTTTTTATCGACTTAGGTCTGTCGCGGCCGAGATTCGAACTCACGACCTCCCGATCACGGAGCGAGCGCTCTACCGACTGCCATACCTTTTGAACGGTTGGTGCTAGGGCTTTCATATTTAATATATCCATTTCCATTTTTGTTTTAAGACCTTCCTTTGAATTCCAACAACTAAGTTGTTGGTATCCAAAGGAACTTTGACCTTGACCTTGGAGTTTGACCTACTTTTGAAATACGTTAACCTTGGTCTTAGATTTTGAACAGTTGGTGCTAGGGGTTTCATACTTTACATATATTATCCTTGTGACACGACCTACATTTAAATACCAACAGCTTCTACCTTTGAGTTTGACTTACTTTTGGAAAACTTTGACCTTGGGCATAACTTTTGAACAGTTTGTGCTAGGGGTTTCATATTTAACATGTCCATTCCTTGTAACAAGAACCAACATTTGTTGTCCATTGACCTTGGAGTTTTGCCTACTTTTGAATACATTAACCTTGGCCATGACTTTTGAACGATTTGTGCTACGGCTTTCATATTTCCAGACCTGTTTAATCTTACAATTTTGCCGTATTTTGTACGGATTTTGAGTCCAAAATTCGCCTCACGTTTTGCTATTATGAAAATAGGGAAATCGAAAATCCGCTCGTTTGGATTTTAGCAGTTATGTTTTCGTTATGATATGTCTTAGTTTGACGCTTTCAAGGGGTCCAGCCTAAATTCCTTTGCAAAGGCGTATTTTTCTTTGCAACCGAAAAAATGGCGGATACGAAGCGGAGAAGAAAACGAGGTCAGTAACTTTCGTGTAATTTTAGGAACTATAAACATTAATTTTGATAAATGGGTGTTACGTTTCGGTGCGCCTATCCATCCTTTCCAATGGGAAAACTAAGCTAAAGAGATTTACTTTAAGATGAAAAAATTATTGAAGAAAAACCATAGACATGTCTCTATTGTTTGTCGCATTCATAACCAATCATCGGTTATTTGTAACATACTGCACAGTCCAAAGCTGTAAAAATTACATATATTTGTAAATTTTCCAGTCAAATATTAGAAAAACACAATTTCCATTCACACAAAGCCAGTTTAAGAAATTTAATCCACAATTTACGACTTTAAGATTAAAATTACTTTGCAAAGTCGATATTAGGACATGTTTACCTTGCAAATCTGTGATTCAGAACATTGGTCGTTATATTGAAAAGGCCTCTTCGCCAAAATTGCAGGCAGCAATATAGTGTTTGCAATCAAATTGTATACATACTTTTCACGATGAAAATCACCTGTCACCCAGCATAATTTAATTTGTGTGTACAGTAAATCCTATGATTCTAATTGGGGAGGGTGTATTTTTTGTTAGTTTCTCCCTACCTCTGATACATTTTTTTTTTTTATTTTTTTTCTTTCTAGAGACTGATCCTTTGATACGCTCAAACCTGAGGTTGGTAAATAAGGACAAAAAATCAGGACAAGGGCATATGCAAGTTCTAAAGAGTATTTAGACTGTTTGCGATCGGGTGGATTATGGTCGACGGATCTAAAATTCTATCATCGTTGAAAGTGGGGATATTGGAAAGGGAACTGTAAAGGGTGTAGAAAATCAACTATATTTATTGTACTGTAACTCACGAATTACTGAAATTCAATTTTTATAATAATAATTTATTTTTACGATGAAAAGTGTCATATAGTGATGTACATTGTAAGATGATGACAATTTTATAACTGTCATTTTCTTTCATCATCTTAAAGTATTCGTACACAAGTATTGCATGTATTAAATGTTTCTTGTCGATATATACTGTGAACCCGTATAAAAGTTTTGACAGTTGAATCTGTACAATTTGCATACATGTATTTGAATGTGGACATTTGTTTTAAAAATAAAATCATTGAAATTTGCCATACGTTCGTAATATAAGATGGGTCTTAGACACATCATTTATACTTATATACATATTAGGTAACTAGAATGAACTTAGTATTTAGCATAGGATTTGTTCGGCGAAATTTAAACATGTATCATGTGTATCAAGACAGAATTTTAACATTTGGTGACTATAAAAAAGATCACTCTGTATTAACTTTCTGGAAATGGTTTTTTTTAAAAAAAAATTTTTTAATTTTTGGTAGAATTCTTTTGGAATCCCCCCCACCCCCACCCTACCCAACGAACAGATAGGCTTTGCATCAAATATTATTTGCTTCTGGTAAAAAACAACAAAATTAAATTTCTCCAATTTTTATTTCGTAAATAAAGACGATGTTTTCTAAAAAAATAACAATGATATTCAAAAGTCAATCCCATAGCAATGTTTTTCAAAAAAAATGGAGGGATTCCAAATCAAAATTCACATTGTTAAACTACATCAAAAAATATCCTTGACCCCCCCCCTCCCTCAACGCACTACGGGCCCGAAAGCATAATTCCATAAGAGATTAAAAAATGCTTTGCAATGATATCATTGAAAAAATGTTTCAAGAAATATATTGCATTAAACCCTTCATATGACGATTAATTAAAGAATATTTCACATTTTGGATTTAATGTACTTGATTATCTTACACAATCTTGATGATTTCAGTCAGTGCACTATAGTTTTTTTTATTCTTGGGATTTTTACAAGTTCCTGGCGATGCTGTTGTACTTAGATTTCACATCAGAAGGAGTTGGGAAGAGTTTTGTGACATACATTCTGTTTTTGCGGTACCTTAATAAGACCTTTATTATATTTTTTTTTTTTACACAAATCACACTTTTCATTGGTTCGAAAAGACTTCCCATAATGATTACATGAATACAGTCCTGCTGCGTCATTTGGTATTGTTGAAGAAAATATTTGCTGGTAATAATCTTCCTGCATTTGATGCAGTGCTCTTTTCTGAAATAGATAAATCTGACCAGTTATGAAAACAGTTTTAAAGGAAGCAATACCTTGAAACTTACGTACAGATTAAATTAAAATTTATCAGATTGTATTTTTGTTTTTGTAATCGTTGTGATAGTGAATTTCTGTATTGTTTATACAGCAAAGTGATTTGCACAGGAAAAACAAGCCCTGAACCGCAATTTGCAAATGAAATATTTCTTATACTACCTTTATTTTGGAATTTAGACAAAATTTTGTCATTTTGTCACAGAAAGTCATGTTTGAATAAGGAGTCTTGATGTAATATATGAGATAAGTTTCTCTTATTTTCCATTCAACATGTACTCTGTTGTAAAAGACAGTATTTACCCTCATATGATGACACACGTATTCAATCCGTGTCTGCAAGGCATGTCGTTTTATTTCAATAGATTTTTTGGTATGTAATTCGTGCGTATCCAAAAGTATCCCCCCAAAAGACAAATAAATGCTTCACCGAAACGACATGTTTTGATACCGAATTAAATGCGCGAATCATTAAAAATTTCGTGATGTTTACTGGCCTTCTTTCCAGTCTCCGCCATTTTCTCTGTTGCAAAGAAAAATACGCCTTTGCAAAGGAATTTAGGCTGGACCCCTTGGCTTTTTAATTGCTAAAAAAGAGAAAGATTTCAAACACTTAAGTGATATTACGGTGCCAAAACGCGGTGCTTATATAAAAAAAGATAGAAGCCCCTCGAAAGAAAGTAAGGTATGATTTTTCTATTATTATTATGGTTATTAACAATGTTTTGGTGATCAGAAATGTAGTTTTTTCTCTAGTAATATATGGAAAATCGATGAAAAGTGAAATCTTAAGGGCAAATGCCAAATCTCACTGACAAATGTAATAAAAAATACTGAGAGACAACAATATGAGTATACAGGTCTGTATTTCACATGCTTATTTCTTTTGAGAAGGTCTTTCCTTGGGGACCATTAATTTTGACCATGATCGAACTTAAGGTAGGTCGCGGGTTTACTGCTTAAAAATTCTTACGAGAAAACATATCCTGAAAATTTGATATAATGTTCCTTAGAATTTATAGCATTTTATCTGTAATTTTTATTAAATTTGTCTACGTAGTTTTAATGCAGAATTATAGTAAACTCGGTATAGTTTTAGTACTATTTTTACCCTTTACTATTGAAATATATAGTAAAATGACGTTTTAAAGCCAATTTTGCGGAAAGAGTTTCTTTAAAAAAGTTTGGATAACTTTTTAAAGACGTAGACGAATTAATCAGGAATTTCAAAATATCCAGAAGAGGTAAAATTAAATCTAATGAGATAAACAAAAATTTCAATATGTCTTCTCGCTATTTTTTTGCTAAATAATTTCAAAGTTTGCTTTTATGTTGCCAAAATGTTGCGTTTATGGCGTTATTTATGACTACAATGTCGTGTGTTGAACGTAATCACGTTTACATACGAGTATACATATCTTTACATTTGGAATATGCAAGATCTAAAAGGTGACATAGTTGCAAAATGTAATTTTATTCATCATTTCACTTATTGCGGAAACATGTTAGGATGACCAGCAACTTATCTACACAAGTACTGTGAAATTCATATTCTGCCAACAAAGTCGGAATGAACGGTATATTCCCAATACTGAGAAAAATTGGGGGGGGGGGGGGTTACCGGCAATGTTCTTTCTATATTAGTCGAAAGTTGGTATATAGTCCTAACTTAATTTCGAATTCTCTCAATCAAATTTCGATACGCAAAATGTAAAACACTTGCATTTAATTTAAACACAGAGAGCTTTTCTTGTATAGAAAAAAAATGTACCTGATACTTGTAAATTGTTTACAGTGTCATATAAGTCTGATAGTCCGGGTGTTTGTTTAAATTTATTTTTTAATTGCATTTCACAATTTGTTAGCCTGGATATACAAAGCGACTACACGAGATTCAAATACAAAAAAATAAAAATAAAATAATAATAATAACTAGATGAGATCTCGTTGCGAGCAACGAGTAGGTCTTCCGTCCGATTTTTGATAAGATGAGATAAGAATTTGACTGAGATTTTCGTTCAAATATAATAATATAAATAAATTGTTAAGACGAACAATTTTGCTTTAATAATGTTTTACAAAATATTGATCATTAAAGGAATATAGATTAAAGACTTCGGCCCTTCTTGGCCCCTAATGTGAGAGGTCAGCCCCTTTTTCTTGATATCATTTTAAAGCTCTCATGATTTTGAACACTTTTTGTTCAACAACTAGTCAGAAATTCTTTTTTGTTTTTGGGATATATGCAAAAGAAATATTAAAGGCCGGCCCTTCAAATCCTAAATGGGGACGTCTAGCAAAAATTGAAAGAGTGCATATTGTTCAGAATACTATTTTGATAGACTTTTGTTCAATACTGTTTATCAAAATATTCTTCCTTTTCGAGATATATTGCGCCATAGATTATGCAATCTGGCCCCCTAAATACCCCTTACTGTGTAATATATGATATCAACATCATGTTATTTAGATAAAGTGTGTGAAGATGTACTATTTCGCTTCAGTAATATATTACAAAATATTGATCATTAAAGAGTTATTGATGGTATACTTTCGCCCCCTCTCAGCCCCTTATTTAATGGGTCAGACCCTTTTCCTTGATATCACCTTATAAACTCTCATGATTTTGAATACTTTTTGTTCAAGAATTATTCAAAAATTCTTTTTCCTTTCCGAGATATATCCGAAGGATATATTTAGGGGCCGGCCCTTCAACTCCTTAATGGGGACGTTTAGCAAAAATCAAAACGTTGCATATTGTTTAGAACATTATTTTGAAAAACTTTTGTTCAATATACTTATCAAAATATTTCCCACTTTTGAGATATAAAGCGTCAAAGATTTAGCATTCTGGCCCCTTATGGCCCCTAATTATGTAACATATGATGTGAATATCATAATATATTGTTGTAAATTGTTGAGATGAACATTTTTGCTTCAGTAATGCATTACAAAATATTGATCGTTAAAGAGTTATTGTTCAAAGACTTTCGGCCTCTCTCAGTCCCTATTTTGAGGGGCCAGCCCCTTTTTCTTCATATCACTTTAAAGCTCTCATGATTTTGAACACTTTTTGTTCAACAACTACTCAGAAATTCTTTTTCGTTTCTGAGATATTTGCAAAGAAAGTATTTAGGGGCCGGCCCTTCAACTCCTTAATGGGGACGTTTAGCAAAAAATGAAAGGTTGCATATTGTTTAGAACATTATTTTGAACATCTTTTGTTCAATATTGCTTTTCAAAATATTTCCCACTTTTGAGATATAAAGCGTCAAAGATTTAGCATTCTGGCCCCTTATGGCCCCTGATTATGTAACATATGATGTGAATATCATAATACATAGTTGTAATTTGTTGAGATGAACATTTTTGCTTCAGTAATGCATTACAAAATATTGATCGTTAAAGAGTTATTGTTCAAAGACTTTCGGCCCCTCTCAGCCCCTATTTTGAGGGGCCAGCCCCTTTTTCTTCATATCACTTTAAAGCTCTCATGATTTTGAACACTTTTTGTTCAATAACTACTCAGAAAATTTTCTTTGTTTCTGAGATATTTGCAAAGGAAGTATTAAGGGGCCGACCCTTCAACTCCTTAATGGGGACGTTTAGCAAAAAATGAAAGGTTGCATATTGTTTAGAACATTATTTTGAACATCTTTTGTTCAATATTGCTTTTCAAAATATTTCCCACTTTTGAGATATAAAGCGTCAAAGATTTAGCATTCTGGCCCCTTATGTCCCCTAATTATGTAACATATGATGTTAATATTATAATATATAGTTGTAAATGGTTAGGATAAACATTTTTGCTTCAGTAATGCATTACAAATATTGATTGTTAAAGAGTTATTGATTAAAGACTTTCGGCCCTTCTCGGCCCCTAATGTGATGAGTCAGCCCTTTTTCTTTGATATCATATAAAGGATCTTGTAATTCTACACAATTTCTGTTCAATATGTTTTAACAAAATACTTATAGTTAAAAAGTTATCATAGGAAATGTCTCTAAAATTCACTCATGATTCGTGTCCTAAATTTGGACCCCTACCGAGCTTCCATACTAAACACTTCCGGAAAATTTGAAAACCCAGGTGATCAATGGAAACATGTCCTCTATCATCGCTGAAAATTTCAGCATTCCAGCTTTAATCGTTTTTGAGTTCCATTGCAGACAAGGAGGTCCTCTGAATTTTGATTAAAGGGCGATAACTTCCGACCGGAAGTGAATTTCAAAAAAAATGAGAAAAACGTATAAGGTTCAGACAAATATACATCTTCCCTAAAATTTTCAAGTAAATCGATCAAGCCAACTCCGAGAAATCTTCTGCACAAAAATTGTAAAGAAAAAAAAAAGAATAATAATAATAACTAGATGCGATCTCGTTGCGAGCAACGAGTGGGTCTTCCGTCCGATTTTTGATAAGATGAGATCAGAATTTGACTTAGATTTTTGTTCAAATATGATGATAAAAATAAATTGTTAAGACGAAAATTTTGCTTCAGTAGTGTGTATTAAAATATTGATCATTAAAGAGGTATAGATTAAAGACTTTCGACACGTCCTGGCCCCTATTATGAGGGGCCAGTCCTTTTTTCTTGGTATCTTCTTATAGCTCTCATGATTTTGAACATTTTTGTTCAACAACTATTCTGAAATTCTTTTTCGCTTCCGAGATATATGCAAAAGAAATATTTAGGGGCTGGCCCTTCAACTCCTTAATGGGGGCGTTTAGCAAAAATAAAAAAAGGTTACATATTGTTTAAAACCTTATTTTGAACATCTTTTATTCAACACTGCTTATTAAAATATTTCCCAATTTCGGGATATAGAGTGCCAAAGATTTGTCATTCTAGCCCCTTGTGGCCCTAATTATGTAACATATTATGTGAATATTATAATATATAGTTGTAAATTGTTGAGATAAACATGTTTGCTTCAGTAATGAATTACAAAATTTTGAGCATTAAAGAGTTATTCATCAAAGACTTTCGGCCCCTCTCAGTCCCTATTTTGAGGGGCCAGTCCCTTTTTCTTCATATCACTTTAAAGCTCTTATGATTTTGAACAATTTTTGTTCAACAACTATTCAGAAATTCTTTTTCGTTTCCGAGATATTTGCAAAAGAAGCATTTTGGGGCCAGCCCTTTAACTCCTTATTGGGGACGTTAAGCAAAAAATAAAAGGTTGCATATTGTTCAGAACATTGTTTTGAACATCTTTCGTTCAGTATTTCAATAAAAATATTTCACACTTTTGAGATATATAGCGTTAAAGATTTTGCATTCTGACCCCTTATGGCCCCTAATTATGTAACATATGATGTGAATATTATAATATATAGTTGTAAATTGTTGAGATAAACATGTTTGCTTCAGTAAAGCATTACAAAATATTGATCGTTAACGAGTTATTGATTAAAGACTTTCGGTCCCTCTCGGCCCCTATTTTGAGGGCCAGCCTCTTTTTCTTCATACCACTTTAAAGCTCTCATGATTTTGAACACTTTTTGTTCAACAACTATTCAGAAATTCTTTTTCGTTTCCGAGATATTAGCAAAAGAAGTATTTAGGGGCCGACCCTTTAACTCCTTAATGGGGACTTTTAGAGAAAAATGAAACGTTGCATATTGTTTAGAACATTATTTTGAACATCTTTTGTTCAATATTGCTTATCAAAATATTTCCCACTTTTGAAATATAAAGCGTTAAAGATTTAGCATTCTGGCCCCTAATTATGTAACATATGGTGTGAATAGCATAATATATAGTTGTAAATTGTTGAGATAAACATTTTTGCTTCAGTAATGCATTACAAGATATTGATCATTAAAGAGTTATTGTTCAAAGACTTTCAGCCCCTATCAGCCCCTATTGTGAGGGTCCAGCCCCTTTTTCTTCATATCACTTTAAGGCTCTCATAATTTTGAACACTTTTTGTTCAACAACTAGTCAGAAGTTCTTTTTCGTTTCTGAAATATTTACAAAAGAAGTATTAAGGGGCCGGCCCTTCAACTCCTTAATGGGGACGTTTTGCAAAAAATGAAAGGTTGCATCTTGTTTAGAACATTATTTTGGACATCTTTTGTTCAATATTGCTTATCAAAATATTTCCCACTTTTGAGATATAAAGCGTCAAAGATTTAGCATTCTGGCCCCTAATTATGTAACAAATGATGTGAATATCATAATATATAGTTGTAAATTGTTGAGATAAACATTTTTGCTTCAGTAATACATTACAAATTATTGATCGTTCAAGAGTTATTGATTAAAGACTTTTGGCCCTTCTCAGCCCCTAATGTGATGAGTCAGCCCTTTTTCTATGATATCATATAAAAGATCTTGTAATTCTACACAATTTTTGTTCAATATGCATTAACAAAATACTCATAGTTAAAAAGTTGTCGTAAGAAATGTCTCTAAAATTCACTCATGATTCGTTTCCTAAATTTTGACCCCTACCGAGCTTCCATACTAGGCACTTCCTGAAGATTTGAAAACCCAGGTGATCAATGGTAACATGTCCTCTATCATTGCTGAAAATTTCAGCACTCTAGCTTTTATCGTTTTTGAGTTCCATTGCAGACAAGGAGGTCCTCTGAATTTTGATCAAAGGGCGATAACTTCCGACCGGAAGTGAATTTAAAAAAAATGAGAAAAACGTATAAGGTTCAGACAACGATCATTTTCCCTGAAATTTTCAAGTAAATCGATCGAGCCAACTCCGAGAAATCTTCTGCACAAAAATTGTAAAGATAAAAAAAGAATAATAATAATAATAATAAAAGTGAAAAAAGAAACAATAGAATAATAGAAGGGTCTTCCGTTGGAGACGGAAGCCCCTAATAATAAAAGTGAAAAAGAAACAATAGAATAATAGAAGGGTCTTCCGTTGGAGACGGAAGACCCTAATAATAATAAAAATAATAACGATGATAAAATTAATAATAATAAATAACAGGAAAATATATGTACATGTACCGTAATTAAATTTCATCCGTTTTTTAGTGTTGAGGATTGATTCCATCCTGAAAAGTTTCGCCCCGGCAAACATGGTGTAATACGCATTTCCCTTTGAGGAGCAAATTACGTGCACATACAACCCTTCAAGTTTTTGGCTAAGCGATTTACGATAATTTTCTTTTGCATACCATATAACTTTTACGATGACTCATTTTGATTGACTCTTAGCTGTTTAGTAACACTTACAATATAAATTATTCCTTTCATTTGGTATCGTATTTAGTTTGTTCAAAGACATTACACATAATCACATCAGAATTCAGACTGTCATTTAATAATAGGTCCGATCTTGGTTCATACATGTACGAGGTTTACGTACAATAGCATGCACTTTGAATTAATCTACTTGATTCGTACCTGTAGACTATTTATGAAGTTATTTTCAGAGAATTATACGGGAAACGACGCAACGTCGCCTTTATGACGTAACTGTCGTCATAATCAAATATGCACAAAACAAACCTTCGAATCGTCATAATTGTGTACCAATATTGATGACAAAAGCAAACCCGCGACCTACCTTAATGTTTGACTTATTTTTGAAAAAAAAAACTTTAACCTTTTCCATATCCTTTCAATGGTTGCTGCTAGGGCTTTCATATTTCACAGGTATATTTCTCAAAACGAGACCTTACATTGGGGTAGCAACATAACAATCTATTGCTATAAGTTGCCATATGGGGTCATCAGTGTTTCACAAACACTTCTTGTTTTTTTTCTTAAAGTACAATGATTCGGACAAGTTTGAATTTATTCAACACGATATTTCAATGTCTTTCAGCATAGTTAAATAAAAAAGACACGGTTCTTGAGCAAACTTAAAAATAAAATCCCTTAAAATACAGCATTTAAGATTGACGCCCCCATTTCCGAAAAAGAAGAAAATAATTTTTTAAGTGAGGAGATCTGAAAATATTCAACTGCGAAGCAAAAAGTGGATGATATAAAAAACCTTATGTTATTGTTTTTAAGAATTTCATTATGTACGTTAAACATTGCTACCCTTTTCTTTTTAACACACCTAATGTTTTGTCAATTTAGAAGTGACTTTGAGACCACGCTCTTTGCCCAAGGATGATGCCTTGAAGAATTCTTATCTACAAAATATCCTCATCCGTGTGGGTAAAGTTAGTGATAATCTGCCCAGTGGTTCTTTAGAAGATTTTTTAGCAACCACAACTTTTGTTTTTTTTCCCTAATTATGTCCCCTTGCTTAAGGTCATATACCTATTTTTAAAATGAAAGAGAGCCTTGGGCAGAGGGTTTCTTAAGATGTGATCCATATTCCGGAGTTGACGCACACCGCACAAATGGCTACAGTGTTAGCTCTTTGAGCCTTTGAAAAAGCTAACAAATCATAGAGTATATTTGTTTACTTAGTGCTAATACACACCTAATTGTCACTATCAAACATACAAACTAAAAAATCTTTCAACTGCCGATTTTATTCGATGTTAAGAATGATAACTCATTACCGGAAATTGTTTACAGCAGTAGGGAAATTGCTTTTTCAAAAGATGTCAAGTTTAAAGTTTTCAAAGTACGTCTTTACTGTTAGACATTGTTTTTAAATTCAGCTTATACGGTAAAGTAATTTGTTACTTTATAAGCGAAATTTATAAAAATCTTGAGTGAAATGCACCCCCTTCTTCTTAATTTTAACCAAATAAATCTAATCATTGTCCGTTCTTCATCGTGCCTAGTATAAGGTAAATGATTATTTTATATTGGTAATTGATAAATTGAATTCCTGAGATACATATAATTATAGAAAAAGCACAACAATGCCACACAAAAAATATGACACTTTTTTTCTTCTTCTTAACAAGTTTCAGAGAGAATTATATATCTTGAATACACTTATATTTATCTTGTTGTGCCAGATAGAGTGACGACATTCTCCTTGTACTGATTATCCGTGTACTAATGCCAGGACTAAAGCAGACTATATGCTTTTCCTATCCACGATTAACTCAGTCTCAAAAAAGCAATTTCCTGATCTTTTTTTTTTTTTACACTTGAGTTATCTTTTCCTTAAAATAGCACGTCCTACAAATCAATTGATGATTATTTGATTTTGTATCATTCAATTATATATATAGATCGATTTTAAGAATTTTGTAAGGTTTTTAGTACTTATAAATCTATCTATCAAATGTTCTTCACCATAGGTGCAACTTGAAAGTCAAGATGAAAGGCCTTTAATTAGCATTTGTAGTTATCCCATTCTTCTAACTTTGAACATTTTATGCACAAAGATTTTTTTTTGGTCTCGTTTTTATATTGCTATTATTTACAAGTCTATCTAATCACTAACAACTATGAAAGTATTTTTTGGCTTTATATTAAAAATTATTGTAGATATATTTTTTAATGAATTGACCTATCAGACACATTATTTACAGTGATTAATTATCATAGGTGAAAAGTAATTAAAGGCAAAGACAACCACGTCTAAAAAAGTTTATGTTCGAGGTTTGGACAGAAGCCTCTGTGCCTTCAGTTCAGAAGAGAAAACAAATTAAAGGATGTAGAGATCGTTTAGATTACATTATATTTATTAAATGCAAGCCTGTCATAGAAACGCCCCCCCCCCCCCTCCCTCATCCAAATTGTCTATATAAAGTGGCACGATTTTTTTATGTGCATCACGCAGAAATCCACAAATGTGCATCACACAGAAATTCACAACTGGTTGAAAATGAAATTTTGAGGTACAAATTGTCATGCATGCTGAGGATAGACGGATTAAGTGTCCTCCTCCTATACTGTTGTGCTAGCTCTGAAAAGATATCCGCGGATCAGATGTGAGACGTAAAAATTCCATGTAATGTGACTGATTATTTTCCGTTCGTACTCTGTCTCGGTTAATAAAATTTAACTGTATTGGGTTACTAGAATAATGATTGATTGATTGTATATTGTTTTACGTCCCATTCGAGAATTTTTCACTCATATAGAGACGTCACCATATACCGGTGAAGGGCTTCAAATTTTGACCTTTACTCGGCACTCAGGGCCATTTAGCAGTGAGGGATCTTTATCGTGCCAACGACTGCCGTGACACGGGGCCTCGGTTTTTAAGGTCTCATCCGAAAGACCCGCAACTTTCACTCCAAAGGGCCGAGCGCATGGCGAAGGAACAGTTGCAACCTATTTTTTATCGACTTAGGTCTGTCGCGGCCGAGATTCGAACTCACGACCTCCCGATCACGGAGCGTGGTTACTAGAATAGTATAATACAAGATATGTTTGTAAAACACTGATGCCCTCATACAGCAGCATATGGCGAAGGTTAAATGTTCTCAAATTCAAGTCAAACTCCAAGGATGATGTCAAGAGATCAAAAATATTGGTACCCAAAGGTCTTGTCACAAGAAACACACCCTGTGAAATAGGAATACCCTAGCACTAACTGTTCAAAAGATATGAAAAAAAGGTTAATTTTTTTTTCAAAAATTAGTCAAAGTCAGAGGTTAAGGTGAACGGGTCAAAATAGTTGGTACCAATAGTCTTGTCATAAGGAATACACATTTATAATATGAAAGCTCTAGCACTCATCGTTTAAAGTTGTGACAAAGGTTAAAGTTTATCAAAAGGAGTTCAAACTCTAAGGTTAAGGTCAAAGGGTAAAAATAGTTGGTACCCTAGGGAAGGTCTTGTTATAAAGAATACACATGTGAAATATGAAAGCCCAAGGACCGACCGTTCAAAAGTTTTGGCGAGAGTTAAAGTTTGGTTAGATTTTGCAAAAGTGGGTCAAACGCCAAGTTCAAGGACAACAAGTCAAATATGTTGGCACCCAGAGAGAGATCTCTTCACAAGATTACACACGTGAATATGAAAGTCATAGCTTCAACCAATCAAAAGTTATGGGCAAGGTTATAAAGTTTTTGCAGACAAACAGACAGACGAACAGACATAGCAAGCAAAATCTATATGCCCGAAGTCTTCAGTTACCGGGTGAGTTCGGTTTATACCATTTGTTTTTCATTAATTGAGAATTAAGGTAGACATTGAAAAAGTAAAAGGAAGGAAAATCCCTACCTGTCAGAATTTTCAAAAATGGGAAAGAAGTTCGTCCTTGGCACGTCCCGAAATCCACTATGTTGATGGGACGGTCAATCTCTGAATCAAGCCCTGACAATTGAAAAGAATGCAAATTTTTAAAAAAAAAAAGTAATTCATACGTTTGCATTTGAATTTTTGAAAACGTGTGCTTTTAGTCTATATTTGTTTAGAATCAAAGGATATTTATATCTAAATAAAGCCAGGTGCTACTCACTTAAAAGTTTAAGAACAGGTCCCACACAGGGCTCAAGAAGAATATGAAAATTATCCGGGAATATATCGGCCATCATTTTATATTCCATCTTAAATTACTCTCATTCACGAATCGGGTAAAGGTTATTGTTTCATTTTCAGGGCTTCGATTGCTTTAAAAGTAAATTTAAAATATGCATTTAAGACGTAAGACGTGCAAGTGCATAATTTCATGTGAAATTATCTATAACTTCTCACCCCTTTAGTGATAAACTGCGTACATTTTTTAACTTAGTCAGACACTATCTTCAACGCTTTCGGAATATTTAAGTGCGCCTGAATAAATTACCATACATTGACGTCTTTTTCTAATAATTCTCTCTTCTTCTTTGTTATTTAGAACAAGAACACTGACAAGTCAGCAGGAGGCCCGCAGAGGGAAATTTATCGACGGTGGGTGCATCGTAACTGTTGACAATCTGATCGCGTACATTCGTTTGTGCAATCGTTCGTGTAACGTGCTTAATCGTTCGTTTAACGGGCGTGATCGTGTATGCACCGGGTACTACTATTTGCAGTTTTAATCGTGCGGGAAGAAACATGTAAATTTCGTTTTGTGATTTTCTTTTTATCAGAATGTAAGTGATAACAAATCTTGTAGCCATTTTGTTTGGCGTCCGTCTGTCTGTTTGTCCGTCTGTAAACTTGTCACATTTCCAACTTCTTCTCAAGAACCACTGGGCCAATTTTGACCAAACCTGCCACAAAGCATCCTTGGGTAAAGTGAAATCAAGTTTGTTCAAAGGAAGGGTCACACCCTCTTTCAAAGGGAGATAATCAAGAAATGGTGAAAATTTAGTGTAATCTTTTAAAAATTTCCTCCTCAAGATCCATTGGACCAGAAAGGTTGAAACTTATATAAAACCTTCATTACATAGTGTAGATTCAATTTTGTTCAAATGATGACCCTCAGGGAAGGGTGGGGCCACAATGGGGGATCAAGTTTAACAGGGGTATAAATAGGGGAAAAGCATCCCAAAGTATTGTAGATTCACGTTTTACATATGAACAAATATAGGAAAAAATCTTTAAAATTCTTCTTCTCGTAAACAACAAAGCCATGATCAGTCATATTGACATGGAAGCATCCCAAGGTAGTGTAGATTCAAGTTTGTTCAAATCATCTCCCCAGGGTAGGGTGGCAGACATTAAAATTATGTTTTCAAGAACACAGAGCCATGATTAGTCATATATATATATATATATATATATATATATATATATAATATATATATATATATATATATATATATATATATATATATATATATATATATATATATGGAAGTATCATAAGATAGTGTATATTCAATGTTCAAAACATGACCCCTGAGGGAGGTGTGGCTAGTACAATTGATCAAAGCTTTACATATGAGTATGTAGGAGAAAAATCTGCTGATAAAGAACAGCAGGGCCATGTTGACTCAGGTGAGCGATGTGGGCCATGGGCCTCTTGTAATTATTATATATTAAGTTTTAATTATACTATGAGTAGTATAACAGGTCTGGATGGCTGGGTCAACTGAGTGCACTTTTGTCCCCCCAGATCCTGGATGGCTGGGTCAACTGAGTGCACTTTTTTTTGGGTCCCCTGGCCGGTTCAATCTAGTATACACCCTGGAAAAACCCAAGTAAAAAAGGGGGGTCTACGTTTGATCTACGTTTTGTGCTGAGTCAGGTATAGGCAATACACAATCTTGGCATCGATTCAAGTATACCATTGTGACGTCATATGTGTCATTCACACAGAGCTCTCTCTATTTTCTGAAAACGGAAAAAACAATAACACAGTAAAAAGTGTGTAAGATGATTTATTCAAAGTAAAAAATGTACATATTTACTTTTTCTTCTGGAGTTTCAGGGTCTTCTCCGTCTGGGTAGTAGGAAGTTTCCTCTTGTTGTTAGCCTGCTTTTGATCCTGACTAGTCTCTATTTTCTTTTCTAGATTTCCAATCTCATTCATTATCACTCCTCTAAACACACGAATCTCAGTAATCATGTCTTCTTTAAACTCACAAATAGTCTGTTGAAGTATCTCCATTACATTGGTCATTTGATCTAAGATATCGCATATCAAACTTCTTTCATTTCCTTCAATACTATCCTGTGTCTCTGGTAAGGTTGCAGGTGAATTCATGGACTTTTCCTCTGCCATATTTTTTTACGTCTGTCTAGTACCAAATGCCCACTAAGACTGATCCTAAAATTTCCAGCTCTGCTTTATATACCCTTTTGTACGTACTGTGTACGTCTCAATACTTAGTCTTGGATCAGCGAACTACCTATGCATTGTGACGTCATACACTGTATAAATACAGCTTTTCTCCGACTTTCAGCTCATTTTGTTGTCAGATCTATCAAGATGAATTTTGATAGTGCCTTGAAACAATTGTTACATGCACAACAACTTATGAGATGGAAAAAACGGGAGAAAGAATTAGAAAGAATTATTTCTCGACAGAGAACCAGAGAATTAGTTCTCAGGAAAAAAATGCGAGATTAATGGAAAGATTAAAGAGAGCCAAAGCCAACCGAGCTCAACACTTACAACGTTTACGGAATCTACCTGAAGAAGAAGAAGAACCCTCTCCGTCTTCGTCACCACCTCATTCACCACCACCACCACCACCGAAACCAAAACCCATTTCCCAGTATTACCAACTGAGACTCAATAAAGCTAAGCATTCCAGAAAATTTAAAGCTAAAGAAGATGTCTACAGTGTGAATTTTAAAGAATTTCCAGAGGAGGAAAACAGAGGCTTTGTTCGGCGATTATTTAGAGACATGCTACAGAATGTCAAATATCAAATGCAGTGTAACCCTAAAGATTATGTACGCCTGAACATTCACCACCCTTCTCTGGATTCCGACATTTGGTACGAGTTTACTCAATGTAAACATTTAAACGAGGACGTCATTTTAGACAAAATAGAAGCCGTGCAACAATCTAAGAAAGATTTTAAACTGGGAGACGGGTCTATGGAATTCGACATGTTTCATGTCAAATATCCAGAAGGCAGTGGTGGACAGAATACTACACACCTGATGGTCAACAAGGAGAGTTTTAAAAAGAATAAAAGATCCATCGTTCAGATCGACAATCCTTGGGATAAATTTTGTTTAGCTCGAGCCATCGTAGTCACCCGGTTACACAGTCAAAAACCGGAAAATCCAGAGAGTTTAGTTGAATGGGAAAAATTATGGAAACGCATGAGATTAGGAGATTCTCAATCCTCAGACCAGAAAAACGAAGCTATAGCTCTCATGGAACAAGCCGGGTGTGATATTCATCAGCCTTGTGGACCCGAAGAATGGGGGAAATTACAACAGGTGTTAGCCCCTCACTATCGACTGAAAATATTTCAGTTCAAGTCCACCTCCTCTAAACTCAGTTTAGAGCCCCTGTACAAAGGCTGCGGAGATGGAACTTGTTTAAATGTTTTGTTAGACCATCATCATTACGATGCCATTTTGTCTATGCCAGCTGTGACCGGCAACCCATATTACTGTGATCATTGCGATGTGGGCTACAGGAACATTACAGACCATCGTACCAAGTGTCCTTACCGATGTTCCTTTTGTTTAACGGACACGCCCTGCCCTCCAGACGGGAGCCACATTCAATGTTATCAATGCCAGGGATTTTTTCAGAGCAGAACTTGCTACGAAAACCATTTACGGCCTCACAGTAAGAATACGGCAACAACAGTGTGCAGTTTAATGGGACGATGCGAGCATTGTGAGAAATGGATGCCTAAAATGTTACTCCCTCATCATCATTGCGGAGGACAGAAACAATGTAAGATCTGTAAGAAAACTGTAGACACGGATCATCAGTGCTACGTTCAACTCAAGCCTGAGAAAAAGAAAAAGAAAGGCAAAGAGACATTACAGTTTTATATTTATTTCGATTTCGAATGTACACAGGAAAACGGCATCCACTTCCCTAATTTATGTGTGGCACACCGCGTATGTCAACATTGCGGACACTTACCCATAGAAGATCCCTGTCCTCACTGTCGACACATGGGACCCCGTCAACACGTGTTTAAAGGGCCAGATACCTTAAAACACTTCATGGACTGGTTATTACAACCCGACACAGGCAATAAGAATTCCGCCTTATTACACGACGAGGCTATCATCATTGCCCACAATTTCAAAGGATATGATGGACAGTTCATTTTAAATTACCTAGTGCATTCCGCCTGCATGACGCCTACAGTCATCATGAACGGCAGTAAAATCTTATCCATGCAAATCTGCGGATTGAAATTCATCGACTCGTATAATTTTTTACCTTTTGCTCTGTCTAAAATGCCCTCTGCTTTCGGATTCACCGAACTGAAAAAAGGGTATTTCCCTCACTTTTTTAATACAGAACAGAACCAGAATTATGTGGGGCCTTATCCACCGGCAGCATTCTACAATCCGGACGACATGCCTATAAGTGGACGACAGGCTTTTTACCAATGGTACGAACAACAAGCCGGAAAAGTGTTTGATTTCCAGAAGGAATTTTTAGACTATTGTATTTCAGACGTCGATATTTTACGACGATGCTGTGCTCAGTTTCGAGCCACTCTCAAGACCTTAGTCCATGTAGACCCCTTCCAGGAATCCATCACTTTTGCCAGTGCGGCCAATTTAGCTTACCGTCGAGGATTCATGCCCGAAGATACCATTGCCATCATTCCCAACATGGGGTATCAGCCTGCGCGTCAATATTCCGCCAAAGCCTGTCGGTGGTTAAGCTGGATGAGTCACCAGAGCGGATCTCACATACGACATGCTAGAAACGGAGGAGAAGTCAAGATCGGAACTTATACTGTAGATGGATACCAGGCAGCTACTCGTACCATCTACAAATTTTACGGATGCTATTGGCACGGATGCCCTACTTGCTATCCGAATCTACAGACCGAAACTCATCCTCACCGGACACAATTTACTTACCAGGAATTACATGAGGAAACTTTAAGGAGGAATACGGTCTTAGAGGAAATGGGGTATTCCGTACATAGTATCTGGGAACACGATTTCGATCAACAAGTACAAAGAGAGGTGACATTACAGAATTATGTACGAGACCTGGACATTCCAGATCCTTTGAACCCCCGAGAAGCCCTGTACGGAGGCCGGACCAATGCTACACGCTTGTATTGTGAGGAGGGGGACATGAGATACGTGGACGTCTGTTCCTTATACCCTTACGTATTAAAACACAGACTTTTTCACCTAGGCCATCCTCAGATCATAACAGACCAATTCCAGGACGTGAGAACTTATTTCGGCCTCATTCATTGTCGGGTCTTACCACCCCGAGGCCTTTATCACCCCGTTTTACCTTATCGCACGGGAGGCAAGTTATTATTTCCATTATGTCGAACCTGTGCGGAACGACAGGACTCTACTTCTAAACATCGATGTCAACACACAGACCAGGAACGCAGTCTTACAGGTACTTGGGTGACTACAGAATTACATAAAGCCTTAGACATGGGATATACTTTCGAGCGGATTTACGAGGTTTGGCATTTTCCAGAAAGCAGTAAAGATTTATTCAGATCTTGCATCGATACCTTCTTAAAGATCAAACAGGAAGCCTCTGGATTCCCACCTGATTGTCAGACGGAGGAACAAAAACTAGATTACATTCGTAAAGTAATAGACAGAGAAGGGATTAGAATGGACCTATTAAGTATAGAAAAAAATCCTGTGCGAAGAACGATAGCCAAACTCTTTTTAAATTGCCTGTGGGGAAAATTCGCTCAACGCCTGTTATTACCTAAAACTCGATACTTGACCGAAGAAGAGGAAGTACAGCAACTCTTACAAGATTCGACCATTGACATCAAAGGGATAGAACTCTTAGAAAATAAAGAGCAGCCCGAATCGGACATGATGCTGGTGAATTATCAAGAGAAACAGGAATTTGTAGAAGAGTGTCCCTTCGGAAACGTGGTACTGGCCTGTTTCACTACCGCTCATGCCCGATTACACCTCTACGAGACTTTACAACCTTTAGGAGATCGGGTCCTTTATTTCGATACGGACAGTATCATATACCAACATAAGAAGGGACAATTTAATCCTACCCTTGGCCACAGTTTAGGAGAATGGACTGATGAATTAGACGGGGACCACATTATCAAATTCATGTCAGGAGGTCCTAAAAATTATGCTTACCTCACCGCCAAGGGAAATTCCGTGTGTAAAGTCAAAGGATTGACTTTAATTATCGGGCTTCCAATATCGTGTCACCAGAGACATTAGAAAAAATGCTCAAGAAAGAAATGGATGAAATCAAGTCTCGTATCCCTACAAAATACAGAGGACTCGTCAACATGAAGTCAAGACAGTACCTTTAGAAAAACAATATAGAATTGTCTATGATAAGAGACAATTGATGAATGATTATAATACTTTACCTTATGGTTATTAAAAAACTGTTTTTCAAAATGTGTTTTTATTTTATGCGGAAAACCCAAAAAAATGAAGGGGTTATAAAAAGGGGACAGACATATTTTAACACTTCAGTCATTGCTGATCATTCTAGGGAGCCAGAGGGGCTTCCTGTTTACCCTAACTATGCTCTGCTCTTAAAGAGAGAAGCTACCTTTAAAGAGGGATGGCCCGAGTCTTTAAAAGGATTATTACCCAACCTAGCCAAAGCCGGATTTTTTTACAGGGGAGTGAGTGATAAGACCATCTGTTTTCATTGTGGTATGACTTTAAACTGCTGGAAACCTACAGACGATCCTTATGTAGAACATGCTTATTGGAACCCTAATTGTCCTTACATCAATACCTATAAAGGACGTGAGTGGGTGATGATCGTATTTATTAACCATTTACTCCGGGTGGGATACAAAGTTTCACCTGAAATTAAACCTCTACTAGACCAAACCTCTACAGAGATTCAGGCCACAGGAAAATGTCACATTTGTTTAGAGGGAGAATTACAAATGGCTTTACTCCCTTGTGGACACGTATGTTGCTGTTCATTATGTGCTCCCACCTTCCGGTATTGCCCCATCTGTCGATCCGATGTGAAGAGAACTCAACGTATATTTCTGTGTTGAATAAAAAGGATTGAAACCCTATTTTTCTCTTCATTTATCATCATGCAACCTGACGAGACACTCCCGTCTTTTCAATTAAAACACGAATTTACCATGGTGGTAGCAGGACCATCTAAATCGGGGAAAACGGAATTTGTTAAAAAATTAGTGAAAAATTTACATTGGATTACCCCCATGCCACACAAAATCGTCTGGTGTTATCGGGAATGGCAACCTGCTTACACTTCTTTAACAGATCAGGTCTCCTTCATTCGAAATATTCCAGAAGACGATGAGAAATTAGTGGCCAATTTAAGTATTCCTCACTTACTCATTTTTGACGACATGATGGGAGGAAAAGCCATCGAATCCATCGTGGATTGGTTTACCCGTAAAGCGCATCATCGGAATACCAGTGTGATTTACATCACTCAGAATTTATTTGATCGGGCACCACAGCATCGCACCATTAGTTTGAATGCTCATTATTTAGTGTTGTTTAAAAATCCCAGAGACAAATCTCAAATCAGTGTCTTGAGTCGACAGTTAGCCTTACCTCATTTGATGTCAGCCTATCAAGAAGCCACCAGTGTTCCTCACGGGTATCTCCTGGTTGACTTGAATCCACACACCCCAGACAAATACAGATTGAGAAGTCGATTGTTTGCATTGTTAACTATACACATGCCACAAGAGTATAAATAAAAATGTATCAACATTAAACTTGTCATTTATCATTATACAGTCGTCATGGGTCGACCTCTCTCAGCCAAGAGTAAATTAGTGAAAACGTTACGACGTTTACAGCGGGAGCGAGATCCTGCCAAGCGAGCCCATTATTTCGAATTAGGGCGTAAAGCCTTATTGAATTGGTTTGCTATGGGAGCTCGAAATTTGATACGTGGGGTCTTACCTATCAATTAACAGACTCAAAAGTTTATTTATAATCATCGTCAAGATTTAAGTATCATAGCCGATAAGTCGGCGAGTGATCAAGACAGAAAAAATGCCATTTTAAAACGCGGCGGAGCCGGATTTCTAGGCGGAGTCATTATTCGTCATTTATTTAAATGGAATGCACCTAAAAAACGACGTGTTCGTCGTTTAAAAAGTGTGGTAGTGCGAGTCAATAATAAGAAACAAAGAGTGTTTCCAGATTGGATGGTCCGAGTAGGAGGAGCAGCTCAAAAGACCAGAAAGAAGAGAAAACCTCCTAAGAGAAAACCTCAAAAGAGAAAACCTACTCAAAGAAAAGGTGGTAGAAAGAAAAAAACGACTCCCAAAACTCCAGCTCAACGAAAAGCCATGCCTGAAAGTTTAAAAAACGAAATCAATCAGTATTATAAAGAACAAAGACAAAAAACTATTGGGGAGTTATTAAAAAAAACAAGCTGAAATGAGAATGGATCGTCCTATGGGACCCATAGGCAGTCAAAGAGCTCCCGATTTAGAAATGTTTCCTCAAGTCAATGTGGGAATTCCCTCTCCTAGAATTAAAGTACCCATTCACACTCCTAGAATTAAAGTACCCATTCATACTCCTAAAATAGCACGCTTTCAACCTCTGACCGCTTCTACACCTCAACTTCCTAAAGGAATGAGATATAAATGCCGATATTGTTCCAAATTCTACGTCACCCAGAAAAATAGAGACAAACACGAGAAGGCCAAACACGACATGAATGCTCCTCCTTGAGAGTATAAAAAGGGGAGAAACCTGGAACATGTCCTCATTTTAACCCCAGGATGGCTAAGAAGAAGAAGAAAAGATGCTGTTCTACACGATTAAAACCTCATTGGCCTCTTTTAAGAGTGTTATCGGACCCTCACTATTCCTCTCCATTAAAGACGGGTATTTTAAAACATTGTTCTGGAGATTGTATTCTCAAAATCTGCGAGATCGTGTACAACCTATTAAAAGGAGTGTTACCTCTCAGTTCGGCTCATAAACGAAAACTAGCTCCTAACAAACACATCTTCAGGAGACTGGTCAAACCTCAATCTGTCCAGAAACGACGAGCTTTATTACTTCAACAAAAAGGAGGAAACATTTTACCCTTATTAATCTCAGCAGCACCTTTATTGTTGGGTGCCGGTCAATCCGTCTATAAAGTCCTCAAGAAGAAGAAGAAAAAAATATGAGTCGTAAAATGGTGTTAGTTCCTGAAGTCTTATTAAATGATCTCAAGGCAAAATTACCCAAACCTCCGGAATTTCATCTTCGCTAGCCAAGGGTTTCTGATACGCTACTCTCCTCATAAACCCTTGGCATACGGTGCTGACAAAAGACGGGAATGTTTTTGTCACGTGATCATGATCACAGATTGCGTCATCGACAGAAATAAAAAGCGTATTTAAAAAAAATTTGATTTTAAAGAATAATTAACAAGAAGGTATCGAGTTATGTTAATTTGTTATTTAAACATGTAAAAATGCAAATTTACATCTTCAGTATAGATTTTTAATCACATATTTTGCACGTAGCTTTAGATATTGGATGACACCATAGGGTATCTTACGGATCATTGTTTACTTGCGTTTTACATTACCGATATTAAAGAGTCAAGATATATCCCGAACGCAAATATCGTCATTTACAAAAAACAATTGCTGATTGGTCGAACGATGTCGATCAACTCCAATCACAACTTGAGAAAAAAATCCCAACTTTTTTTAACACCGTATGCCAAGGGCTTATGAGGAGAGTAGCGTATCAGAAACCCTTGGCTAGCGAAGATGCCGGAATTTCAATCCACCATCAGTTTAGGTCAGGAATTGGACGAGATTACAAGACGTGAAGATTTAACCCCAGAAGAAAAAGTCGCTTTATATGGCCAGGAACTTCATCGATATAGGAATTATTTACAACAAGCTAGACAGGAGCCTATTTCTAAACTGAAAATTCCGGCTCCAGCAGCAGCAGGAGCAGCTCCAGCCCCAGCAGCAGCAGCAGGAGCATTACCAGCAGCTGAAATTGACGATGAAATTCTTGAAACAGTGAATAAAAACATGAAAAGAAAAGCTGGATTATTATTAAATCATTTAAAGAAAAACCCTAAAGTGTTAACTTGGAATAAAGAAGGTGAAATTAGTTATCGAGGTCAAAAAATTCCCGATTCTAACATTGTGGATTTAATGGCTGATAGTATGAGATCTCAGTCTCGTAAACATCATCCGGTTCCTACAGGATTAGAACAATTTGCTCAAGCTTTAAAAGAAACGCGTACTCCTCTGGAATACGTGAGCAATGGAAACCTTATAAAAGCCATGCAGAGACCTGGAAAAATCAGTACTCCTAAAAGTCACGAAATAGACGATAGTGAATTTTCTTCCTTTTTTGACACTCCAGTGAGTAGACCTATAGAAGATCGAGGAACCGTCATTAAAGAATCCATTTCAACCCCTGTAGGGACAAGGGTAGGATCCAGATATAGTCCTTTAGCTCGAAAGAAATTAAAAGCCCAAGTCGAAGAAGACATTAGATCCTTTAAAGCTAAAAAGGAAGAAGAAAAGAAATTAGGACAAATCGACGAAAATTGGCTTTCATTGCCTAAAATATGAAAAAGAAACAAGTGGAAGATATTTTAAAAGAGATTTATTATGATCCTAAAAGAGGGTACGGAGGAATACAAGCTTTGTATCGTCAGGTCAAACCTTTAGGAATTTCCCTGAAAAAGATTCGAGAATGGTTAAAAGAGCAAGATACTTATACTTTACATAAACCCATTCAAAGAAAATTCCGGAGACAACAGACTAGAGTAACCGATATAGACGAACAATGGCAATTAGATTTAGCAGATGTGTCCAGTTTAAAGAAACATAATGATGGATATACGTTTTTATTATGTGCCATTGACGTCTTACCTAAATATGCCTGGGTGGTGCCTTTAAAACAGAAAACAGGAAAAGAAATGATTCGAGGATTACAAGAGATTTTTCAACAAGACGGTCGACGTCCCGTCCGCATTCAATCAGATCAAGGAAAAGAATTTACCAATCGAGAATTCTTACAAGCTTTTAAATTCATTCATTTTTTTACTACTCGTAATACGGACACTAAAGCTAGTATCGTGGAACGATTTCAGCGTACACTCAAAGCACGCATGTGGCGTTATTTTACTCGTCATAAAACCAGACGGTATTTAGAAGTTTTACCGGATTTAGTGTATGCTTACAATCATACCTATCATCGGAGTATCAAAAGAGCCCCAGTTCAAGTGAATGCTTCTAATGTGTTAAAAGCCTGGAAAACTTTATATTGGACATCGAATCCAAAACAGTTTCTTAAACCTCAGTTTAAAGAAGGAGATCAGGTCCGCATCAGTAAAGCCAAACGCACATTTGAAAAAGGATATTTGCCTAACTGGACCACAGAACTGTTTACCATTTCTAAAAGAGTTCCTGGAAGGTATCCTTACGTGTATAGAGTGCAAGATTATAACGGAGAGGAATTAGAGGGGACTTTTTACGAAAAAGAATTACAAAAGATCATTAAAAAAGACGACGTGTACGAAGTGGAGGAAATCTTGGGGTATAAAAAGCGACGCGTCGGGAAAAAAATCATTGAAGAAGTCAAAGTTCGGTGGAAAGGATATCCCCCTAGTTTTGATTCATGGATTCCCCAAACGGATCTCATCAAATAACGCCTCATTGGAAATTTTGTGGAGAGAATATTCCTCGAGAAGAAATCGTTTATTTCGCCCAATTATTTATCTGTGTATCTCTCATCGTCACTAGTGTGGTCATGTTAGCTTTACATGATCCTAATCGAGAATATTGGATGGTATGTGTCAGTTCTTCAGTGGGTTATATCATGCCTAGTCCTACGATGATGCATCATACCCCTAAGAAGACCACCAATGCACAGGGTTAATGTCTAAAAATAAATACATCACAGAGTATATATAAAATGGGGAAACAAAAAAAAATTCATTTCTGATCTGACTGAGGATAGAGCAACATGGATTTTTTAAGTTCAGAGTATCGTTGGAAAATGCAAGAGCATACAGGTTCCACTAAAAAAGGAGAATGGATGAAAAATAAAAATGAATGTATCCAAGATTTCATGGATAAGAATCCGGGAGAAACAGGAGTCAATGATGTGTACCTGTATAAGAGAATCAAATTACCGGACCATGAATGTGGACAACTTATAAAAGTAATATTAGGGCCATGGCGACCCCAGTATCAGGAATTCAAATGGAAAGTAAAATATGTTTTCGCTCACAAACCAGAGGGACCAGCAAGGACTTGGATTCAAGGGAAATGGATGGAAGAAATCCGTGATTGTATCAAAGATTATGTAAATAAAGTCCTCAAAGAAGGATACGACATCATGGACTGTGCTTGTGAAACAGAATATTTGTACATGAGGAGAACTTTTCCTATTCAAAAAGAACTATGCCAAAGTATTCCATGTTTGTTACTTTAATGTTATTGTGAATTAAAAATAATAAAAAAAAGTCTTATTCTCTCTCTCTCTTCAACTATAACATTTTTGTGACACATGACGTCACAATGCATACCGAGCTGTGACTTGAATCTCTGCCAAGATTTTGTGTGTATTGCTTATGCCTGACTCAGCATAACGTAAATCAAACGTAAACAGTAGTATCTCAATAAAAACGTAGGTCCAACACATTTTTGCACACCACCCCCTATAAAAAAAAGGTATATAAAGCTTAGCTTTGAGTACACTGAGCTCAATCATGATTTTTTCGTGGAGACTGATCTATTTGATTGACGTAGAAAAGTATTACTGTCATTACTGTGATAGGAAAATGAACCAATGGCATACATTTACGGTGTATGATTATCCCGGATGGCATCACAGAACTTATCGAATTTGCGAGCATTGTGAAATGCCTTTTCCTCACTGGTTTGTGGATGATCCCCCTTCTATGGAGACCTGTGGATGTAACTGGTGTGTGAAATATTTCACATGGAAGTACGGGGCAGAGAATATGGTACCCCTATGGGTCAAAGTAACGAGAAAGAGAGCTGTAAAGAAATGCCTGACCTGTTGGGAGGAAAATACGGAGGGGAGATGGAAGTGTCAACAATGTAGACAGTATCCTTGCTGTGGGAAATGTGTTGAGAACTTTGTCAAGACTTGCTACAGACTTTGTCCCTTATGTAGATATGAAGGACAATAAATCATAAATAAATGTTGTTGGGTTTTTTTTTGAGATACTAAAAATAGATTAGATAAGGTTATATAAAGAGGTATGACCCAAAAATTATTCATTCTGATAAAGTCAAGTTTAAAAGTCAGACGCAAAAAAAATGCAATATCGTTGGTATTGTGAGAGTTTATTGGGATGTATTTACATGCAGGGAACCTGGATGAAAACTAAAATAGGAGCCATCCTAGATTATTTTGAAAATCATCCAGGAACATCGACTCAAGATGTGTGGTTGGAAAAAAGACAGAAATTCTTACATCCTAAAGGATCTAAGGTGAGGGTAAAAATATACCATCATTATCAACAGTACGAGTGGTTGATCCTAGGTCGTTGTAAATTCCAGACTCGTGTGGTTCTGGCTGAAGGTGAATGGTGCTGGAATATAGAACACTGTCTTCGTGATTTGTTCTGGAACCAGCAAAAAGATGGACTGAGGATTCCTAGCTATTACTGTCCTACAGAGTACCTGTATTGTCGTATTCCTTTTTCCCAGATTAAAGATAGCTTGAAAAACGAAGAGGGCCAGTGTTTTGAGACCGTGATTCCTTACAGATCCGAAGAAGAAGAAGAAGTAGTGTAATAATATGTCCAATAAAATTTAAAAAACAAAAAAAAATGTTGTTATAAATAGAAGGGACCTAAGTTATTTTGTCTCAGTATCTCACTGAACATGGCCGAGAGCAGTAGTTTTTACATGACTTTACCCAGTGATGGGTCCATGCAATCTTTTCCGAGTAATACGACGGCTCAATTTAAAACCTTATTACCACAAACAGTAGATTTAACAGATGGACAATGGGAAGTGGCTTTAACAGAATTGATGTATCCCATATCATTGAAAAACATCACAGAAGAGGAAGCTTATTTTGACATCCTGCTTCCTCAGTTTTATGCTTCAAAAGTCCAACAACCTAATGTGTTTAAATGGGACAGATTTAAAATGAAAACCATAGATGCGATGCCATTAAGCCAATGTCCTGTACTGTTAGATTGGGCCCATACTGAATTTGGTAATCTCATAACGAAAGACCAGAAGATGGAAATTAAGCGAATTCACTTTAGACTGGGGCCTTACATTCATCCCATGGCTTTAACAAGTGAAATCAGTCTTGGACTGGAAAGAACTTTGAAAAAATTATGGAAGTTTTTAGGTGATTCTAAAAAAGAGAGTGATTCTAAAAGAGAGAATGAGATGAAATTAACCTATCATGACAAATATGATAAAGTGATGTATCACTTTACGGGGAGAGAACTTAAAAAATATCCCTTATGCATTCGTTTCCCCATAGCTTTAGCTTATAAGCTAGGAATAGAAAGTAAGAAAGTGATGCTTCAGAACGATACAGAAACCAAATGGATCAACGTGAGTTACATGGGGAACAATACCGTAGATTTATATGAAAATCTGAAATCCATGTACGTGTATTGTGACTTGATGGAACCCCAGACGGTAGGATCCAATGCCTTGAAATTATTAAGAGTGGTTCCTTGTACACTCAATCTGGAAGATAAAAAACAAGCTAAATGGGAACCGGTTCGAGCGGAATATTTGAAACTGAGTAAAAAACATTTCGATAGCATTGAGATTCATATCATGACTCCTTTAGGGACTCCCATGCCTTTTTTAAATGGAAAATCGGTCGTGAAACTTCATTTCAGAAAAGTGTACTGAGATGAGTGTACATCTTTTTTTGTTACATCTTATTGGGAGTGATAACTTGTCTGATATGCTGTCTGTATTGTATTCAACCTTAAGACAGGAGGTATAAAAGGAGTCCCTGGAGTGCATTTAAGTCAGTCTGACACGAGTCATGAAACATGCAGTATCATCCCGGATTATTGAGACAAAGAGGACACGGACAGTTTGTCTATCATAAAGGTTTATTACGTCAAAAAGGACACGGTGTTGTAGGTGGAATTATCTCTGGATTGGCTGGAGCCCTTCCCTTTGATTCTGCTGGATTTCCATTACTAAATCTTGTTCCAGACAGTTTGCTTCCACCCACAATGAGGTTATTACGCCAGGGTTTAAGATCTCAAAGAGGAGGAAATTTTATAGACTTTCTTTCGGGAATGGTACCGAACTTACCTATAGGGATGACTTTAAAAGAAGCTGTCCAATTAGGCTCAGGCCGGCGGCGACAAAGAGGTCGAGGATTTCTTAAAGATCTAGTCAAAATGGGTCGTAATCAAGCCTTGATTGCCGGAGCTAAAGTAGGAGCAGATGTGATTAAAAAAAGGAAAAATATCAAAAATGCTCTTTTAACTCATGGACTCAATGCCGTTAAAAATACAGCTTATTTGCTCTCAATAGAGGAGGAAGTTTAGCTTTTAAAAAGATGAATAAAAAAGGTCAAAAAGGTAAAGGGAGAAGAAAAAGAAGAAGAAGACGGCAGAGAGGGAGAGGAGTTTTAAGAAATTTATTGAAAACGGGAGCTAAACATGCCTTGACTGCTGCTGCTAGAACGGGGTTAGATGTGTTAGAAAATAAGAGATCTTTAAAAGGCGCTGTTAAAACACACAGAGTACAAGCCCTGAGATTGAATCTAGGTAAGAAAAGAAGAAAAAAGACACCTGTGTTAGCCCGAGGAGGTCCTAAGAAGAGAAAAAGGGGTTTAGATATCTTTGATTGACACACTATAAATAGAGGAGTCGAGTGAGATTGACCTTCATTTGTGAAAAATCCATCCTAGTAGACAGACATCATGTTGCAACCAGATTCCTGTGCGTGTGGGATGAACAATTTAGAATTGTTCCAAGTCCCCCCGACTAATATTGCTTTAGAAGACTCCAAATGGGAAGAATATTACCCCATTTCCAGTACTTTAGATTGGATACGGCTCCTATTGAATTTGAAATTAATGGACAAGGAGATCAATATCTGGATTTATCTCAAACGTATGTTCAAATAGTGTGTAAATTTACCAAAGAGGATGGTACTAATCTGACTGGAGCTGGCAGTACTTGCGCCCCGGTGAATAATATCTTCCATTCTTTGTTTACGGAAATCGATCTCAGTGTCAATGGAAAAATAGTGACTCCTGGCACCGATACTTATCCTTACAAAGCATATCTGGAGAAATTACTTTCTTACAAACCCAGAACTTTAATGACCCAGATGAGAGCTTGTAGTCTGTGGGAAAAAGATACAGCAGGACACATGGACGAAGTAGGGGTAGCAGACCTTGGAGTGGCTGAAAATAAGACATTTGATGTAACCCCAAGTGGAAATTGTGGTCCCGATACTGTGACCATTAACAAACCTATCCTCCCAGAGTTACCGGCCAATTCTAAAAACGAAGGATTTAGAAAACGTCACCAGGCTATAAATAATAGTAAGAAAATAACCTTGTATGATCGTTTACATCTGGATTTATTTCAACAAGACCGATTTCTACCGAATGGAGTAGATATCCGTTTGAGATTTAATTGAGCTAAACCTCAGTTCTATATGATGATCAAAGATGGAAGTACAGGAAAAGTCAAAATATTGAGCATGATCTTATGGGTAAGAAAAGTCAAACCCACGGCCGTCATGATGAATGGTATTAATCAAAGTTTGAACACTCACAGAGCTAAATATCCATTGAGAAGAGTCGAAGTGAAAACCTTTACCATACTCACAGGAACTCAATCTAAAATCACGGATCATCTGTTTCAAGGCCAGATGCCTAAACGCATCATTTAGGTTTTGTGGACAATGCGGCATTTAACGGAGATAAAACTAAAAATCCGTTTCATTTCCAAAACGTGGGAATTAAGAAATTAGATGTCAGTATTAACGGAGAGACCATGAGTACTCGTTGTTTCGAACCTAATTTCAATGAAGATTTATATCTGAGATCTTATCTGAGTTTATATCAAGCACTGGGGAAATTAGGAGAAGATTGGGCCCCGGACATCACCCTAGAAGAGTATAAAAACGGATACACTTTATGGGGCTGGGATTTCACGAAAGATCAAGAAGCGCAATCGGATAAATTCCACATCATAGAAACCGGAAATCTGAGAGTAGAAGTCCAATTTACGAACAATACGGTGAACACCTTAAATTGTGTGGTATATGCAGAATTCGATAATCTGTTAGAAATCAACAAACAGAGAGAAGTCAGTATTGATTATTAATGGATACAGGACAGTTAAAAGAAGTCTTATCCAGAGAATTAAAGAGTTCTTTTGGTGGTGTGTACCCTTAAGATTTATTACCGGATCAACTAAGACCTCAAGAAAAAGCCATTGTGGTGAATACGGATCCTCAAGATAAACCTGGAGAACATTGGGTATGTTTGTATTTGTCCAGTCCAGTCATCGAATATTTTGACTCTTATGGATTTCCTCCCTTACAAAAAGAAATTCAAGATTTTATCCATCGTCATGCTAACCAATGGATTTATAATCCGTACCGATATCAAGATTGGAATACAGATGTATGTGGACAATATTGCGTGTATTATTTACATCAAAGACACAAGAAGAGAAAAACCGCAGATGAGTGGTTATTCCCCTTTGACCATAGTACAGCATTACAAAGAGATCATTATGTAGCTGAATGGTTTAAAGACACTTATCATAAAAGACCTACGGGTCATGGACAAACTTGTCAAAGTTTCTATCAAAATGTATTGTAATTGTTGTTGTTGTTATCATTAAAAGAATTGAAAAGAAATCTATTCTTTTTTTTTTTTTTTTTTAAAAATACTACTAAATAAAAAAAAAAAAAAGGTATAAATACAAGGTGTAAAATGAAAAAATATATCAGTTATTGATTTGTCTTAGTCATAGGTAACACGTCTAGTCAAGAAAAGAGTAAAATTCAATTTGGAAAGAGAGTTCTGAGAGAGGAAGATGTGGATAGAGGTATACCAATTCAAATACAGGAGGATGGGACTATTGAGATCCTTTCTCATGAAAAATATAATCAATTATGTCCAGAAAATGATAATGATGGGAGAGATTACATTGAAAGACCTTTGACTGCAGAAGAAGCCAATGAAGAATATAGACATTTATTACCAAAAAAAAAGCAGAAGAAGCTGTGTCCAAAAAAAAAAGTATTTTGAGAAAAAAGAAAAAAGATTGACACAGGATTGTAAGAGAAGAATCATTGTAGAATCTGAATAAAAATTAAAATATCTTTGAATTGTTATCTATATAAAAAAAAAGTGTCACCCCCCCCCAAAAAAAAAAAATCATTGTTTCAAACATGAGTCTGACAGAAGGATGCATCATGGAAATCAGAACTCAATTGTTGAAAGATATTAAAACTCATTATGAGAACCAACATAAAGAAGATCCAGGCAATCATTATATTGCGAAATTTAAAAAGGAGAGATTTAGAAGAGCTGCTAATTGGATATTTGATTTAACTGGAGGTCACCAGGAAGATATAGATCAAATCATTAGAAGTGATTATCAATACTTGATCTTACAAAAAGAAATGCATCCAGAAACAGGAAAACTTCATCATGTGAGAGGATTCCTTCAAATGAAACACTGGACCCATGAGAGAAACATGTACAAAATCATTCATGGGTTAACCTGTTTTGAGATGTCTCACAGCACACCAGAATTAGAAAGAACATTTTATAGGCAAGGTGACAACTATGAAGAATATGGGACTTTAAAACCTGAAATGAGAAACAAAGAATTAATTCCAAGAGATTGTAGATTTACTTGAATAAATAACATGGAGCTTGTGTGTGTGTGTGTGGTTTTTTTGCCTAGACTGTGAATCACAGGTATGACGTCATAATCTAAGGTTTTGTGTATGGACTGACTCAGCATAACGTAAACAAAACGTACACAGTAGTATCTCAGTGAAAAAAACGTAGGTCAAACATTTATTTTTTCCACACCACCACCTCTGAGGGTATAAATACAAAGATGTGTAAAGGATCATGATCAGTTGACCCTAAACATGAGTCAAAGTCAGTTTGGAAAAAAAAGTATGGATATAGAGGAGGAGAAACAACAGTTATTAGAAAAAATTGAGACTATGGATATAGAGGAGGAGAAACAACAGTTATTAGAAAAAAGATTGATCATGCCTATGGAAGAAGAACATTCCAGTCCTCAAAGAAGAATGGAAGTGAAAACTCTGGAGGAGGATGAAGAACCCTGTAATGTTTACTTGCCAGCAAACGAGAAGATCCATGACCCAAAGGACCCATACAGAAGTTACAGAGTAGCCACTAACTGGACATTTGTTTTAAATCAAGTGAAAGAAGAAATAGAAGATATAGACATTTTTCTGAACCTTGAAGATGAAATTCAATACTTGATCCTAAAAAAGGAAATTCATCCCTGGACAGGAAAAGTGCATCAAATCAGGGGTTTCATTCAAATGAAAGAACCTGTAGGAGGACTGGATGTGCATAAAGTTATTCTTACAGCAAGATTTGATATGTCCCACAGTACACCAGAATTAGAAAGAATGTTTTACAGGCAAGGTGGCAACTATCAAAAATATGGAATTCTGAAACCTGAGAAGAGAAACAAAGAATTACTACAGAAATGGGAAACAGCAAAATTGTGCCTGGAGAAATTGTCAATGTAAAAGAGAGAGAGATGATTGAGTATATGGAAAATTCAAATTAAAAATTTTTAACAGTTTTATTGTTGTTACTTTTATTTGTTCAGGTTATATATAGAAAAGTGTGACATTGAAAAAAAAAATTATTCCTAAACATGAGTTTACAGGAGATACCAGGAGATTTATTACACTTTCCTGTAGAAGCTATTGTACATCAATGTAATTGTTTGACTGTAAAAGCTCATGGATTGAGTCAAAGTATAGCTATGAAATACCCCAGAGCTAATCTCTATGCGACCCGCAGACCTTTAAGGTCTAGAAATTTAGCCCTAGAAGAAGATAGAGGAATTCCAGGCACCCTTCAAGTGTTTTCTTTACAAAAACCTGTAGTCATTTGTCTGTTAGCTCAATGGGATTATGGCACAGGACATTATAATCGCCTACCTTATTATCAAGATACACCAGAAAATAGAGAAAAATGGTTTCAAGCTTGTTTACAAGAATTGGGCACTTTACCTTACCAGACTTATGCCTTTCCTTATAAAATAGGATGTGGTTTAGCAGGAGGAAATTGGACACATTATAGACAATATATTGAACAATTTGTACACACTTATCAAAAACAAGTGTACATTCTTCATAAACATTGACTGTGTGTGTGTGTTATAAAGATTGTGTTATAAAATTTAAAAAAAAAAAAAAAATGTGTTTATGTTATTTCATTTTTTTAAAAAAAAGATTCATGTTTTACAAAAAAAAAATAGTGACCTGGTGTTGATAAGTTTCTATAACCTTGATGTTCTTAAAAAGGTATCTATTCAAATGATTAAAGTGGCCCTTAAAAGGGCCGTTGATACGTTTCTATATGAATGTTGTTAGGTATCTTTTCGTATAGGTATCTATTCAAATAAGTGGCCCTTAAAAGGGCCGTTGATATAACCTTGTTGTTTTTAAAAAGGTATCTATTCAAATAAGTGGCCCTTAAAAGGGCCGTTGATACGTTTCTATATGAATGTTGTTAGGTATCTTTTCGTATAGGTATCTATTCAAATAAGTGGCCCTTAAAAGGGCCGTTGATATAACCTTGTTTTTAAAAAGGTATCTATTCAAATAAATGGCCCTTAAAAGGGCCGTTGATACGTTTCTATAACCTTGAATGTTTTTAGTGGTATCTTTTCGAATCATTGGAGTGGCCCTTAAAAGGGCCGTTGGTTGATTTTTTTATCAAGGGTTTACTCCCTGAGAGGCCTGCCTCTACCTCTGCCTCTGCCGGCGAACTCTGTTCGGTCAGAGAGGGGGAGGTCGTTGGTTACCGGTCAACGGCTCCATAAAGTCTGGTCTTCCGGGTCGGGGTGGAGATGGCCGTCTTGGAGGAGGGGGTCTCAATCCTCGCCCGCGAGCTGCATATCTCGAAAGCCTGCGTCTACACAGAGGGCAACATTGGTTCATCTGTACCAGCACAGCTGAACACTCGAGACAAGCCGGTCGACGGCGACACTGACAGCAGATGTAATTGGACATGCGATCCTCCTCCAAGCAAACTGCACAAGAATCCAGCCTGGCTGCTGCGACTTGAATCCCCCATCTAGGAATAGGCCCCGTAGTACTCACACCTGGTGACATCTCCGGGGTCGGGGGTGGTGGTCTAGCCAGCTCCAGGGAAGGTGGTGGTGGTGGTCTAGCCAGTTCCGGGGAAGGTGCCCAGTCATCGTTGACGGGAGGGGTCCAATCCGAATCTACGGAGGAATCCCACTGTCCAGCAGATGCTCCCGGGGGATGACTGGGTGACCAGGTAGGAGTTGGTGGTCTTCTTGGAGGGGACGGGCTTCTCGGGTTGTCCTCGAGTAGTTCCGGACTACTCAGAAGGGCCGAATAGGAAGCAGCAGGTGTTGAATCTGTCCTCCTTCTTCTCCTTGGCTGGTCATCTTCACTGGTAGACGGCGATCTTCGTCTTCTTCTTCTGTGTCTTTGTCGTCGCCGTCTTCTTCTTCTCATCCCGTTCAACAGGTCACTGGCTAGGCCCAGAGTAGCTATCGGCCAGCGAGCTAACTCCGTCCCGGTGTTGATGTCCCGCACAATCCAGACATTTACGACCTCAACGCCATCAACCAAAAAGTAGTTAGGAACGTCTTCCTCAGCCATACTGATACGGTGACTGGAAACCAGCTACTAACAGAATGACACCGAGCTCTGGCAAGCTGCCGTATTTATGCGCACAGCACGAGCGTAAAAGAGAGCACCCCTAAACCGAGAGCCAACAAAATCATGGCGACGTCAAATTGTGTTATTTTGTGCTTCACAAACTATACATTGGAGTGAATAATTTATTCTGGGATTAGAAATACTTTCAAACATCTTACCCATCAGATGAAGGTAAGTTTCAGGCATGATTTCATAGTATTTTTGATGCATGACATTTATCTGTCGTCTAGAAAAGAAGCATTGATGTTGAACCGAAGGGCTAAAATCGGGTCACCTGAATACATCAAATAAGTATTTTAACCTTTTTTAAAGTGTGATACAAGGAAAACTTAATCTATACAATGAGATTAAACCTAGGGAAAAGTGTTGATGCTGTTTTTAAATCAAAGGAATGGTTTCAAGTGTAAAAATATAGCCAGAGTCGGTTTGGGTATAGACACAAGAAGGCGAAGGTCGGCCATTTTTTGTAGAAAATCACTGTAATGACTTGTATAGAGAATATAAGATTTTTTTAAATCGTGACCTTTTCTGACTGGAATTTTTAAATAAATCAAATCAGTTTAGTTAAAAAACAATTTGAATCCACTTTATTTCCAGTGGGAAGGTCTAGATGTTTTATAAATAATAATATTGATAAAACACACAGCGTCTTATTACAAGGCACAGCATTCTATACACATAAGCATGATTTTTTTTTTTAGGAATAAAAGATTTTGAGATAAAACAGATTAGTTTTAAAATCAATCTGTATCTACTTTAATGGAAATTGGAATAGTTTTTTTTTTCTGACTAAACAAAAAAAAATCTCAGCGTCTAAAAAATCTCAGCGTCTAAACCAGGGCACAAGATGGCGTCATATTTGTATAGAAATCATAACAAAAGACTTATTGTGGTTTACATCCTTTTATTTTTTATTTAATAATTGTTCAAATTGTCGAATTCTCCTCTGAAATCGTAATCGATCGGCTACTATAGCCATCCATGGACTTTTTCGATCTTCGGGTGGTAAATGATAAATTTCATTCAGGCTGGTATCAAAAGTTACACATTTCTTAACATGTCTGAAATTTCTACATATTTCATCCCGTATTGGATGCATATTTTCTCTACCGCTTCTATTTCCTTCCAGAGTAGACATACTTTGCTCCCTTCGGGATGACATAGGAAACTGTAAGGTTTTCCTAAATAGTCGCTCATTTTCATCCCGTAAATTTTTTCTGGTAGAGTCTTTTTGATCCGTTGACAAAGGAAATGTATAATGGCTAGTCTCCCCAGTGTCGGATGATGTAATAAAGCCAGGCATTGTAACCACAAGTCCTGAGTATTTTCTATGATGGTCGTCGCTCTCTGGAATACTGGTTCCGCCTCCGGGGGTAAAGCTGCTGGATTTTTCTCGATACATCGCATTAAAAAATCATACCCTTCCAACACTAAAGAGTGAGTGTGTTTATGTGTTGACATGATAATCAATTGTGAAGAAATGACTAGAAATGTTTTCTTATTTATACCCGTTATCTATACAAGACGTACACAGAACGTACAATGTACTGACTCAGCAAAACGTAGGTAAAACGAGAGAGGGTGCTAAGCGCGAGGGTCCAAAACGTAAGTTAAACCTATTTTTGCACACGAAATCCAAAAGGGTATATAAACCAGAACTGAAAATTTAGGATCATTCTTACTGGGCACTTGGTACTAGACAGACGTAGAAATATGGCACAAGCAATGATGAATTCCGTGGAAAATCGTAATTATATTCCAGCTAGCAATGAAGGGTTAGGATATGCTCTACCGACAATGCCTGACACGCAGGATCCCATCGGATTTGATCTGGGACTTTACAATATGCCTGAACCCATGACAAAGGAAGATATGGGCATCTTAACCACCACTCTGGATGGCATTGTCAACATGCTGACTCAACTGAAAGAGTACAACACCAGTGAATTTTGTTTGATTCGTGGGAAATTGTCCCGATTAGAAGTTAAAGTCGCTAGAATGGAAGAAAAAAATGAGAGGAATCCAGAAAAATGAAAACACAGGAGCTGCCAAGAAAAATGAAGATACAGGAGCTGCCAAGAAAAGTAAACAGACAGACCCATGTTTCATATGTAAAGAATTAGGACATTGGGCTCCAGACTGTCCCAGAAAAAAACAGAACTTATGCTACAAGTGTGGAAATTTTGGACATTGGGCCCATCAGTGTACAGATGACAGTATGGAATTACTAAAAGAAGTCGAAAAACTGGAGAAATAGGCACAAGAAAACAAGACCACCCAACATAAGACCAGTCAACAGGATCAAAAGCAGGCTAACAACAAGAGGAAACTTCCTACTACCCAGACGGAGAAGACCCTGAAACTCCAGAAGAAAAAGTAAATATGTACATTTTTTACTTTGAATAAATCATCTTACACACTTTTTACTGTGTTATTGTTTTTTCCGTTTTCAGAAAATAGAGAGAGCTCTGTGTGAATGACACATATGACGTCACAATGGTATACTTGAATCGATGCCAAGATTGTGTGTGTATTGTCTATGCCTGACTCAGCACAAAACGTAGATCAAACGTATACCCCCCTTTTTTACTTGGGTTTTTCCAGGGTGTATACTAGATTGAACCGGCCAGGGGACCAAAAAAAAGTGCACTCAGTTGACCCAGCCATCCAGGATCTGGGGGGGACAAAAGTGCACTCAGTTGACCCAGCCATCCAGACCCGTTATACTACTACTATGAAATATGAAGATAACGAGCAATTAAATTAACTTTAAAACGCACATTAATTGCAGATAGAAGTGTTCATAAATCTAAATGTGACATGTAAAGATTAGGCTCTTGGTTTTCTGCAGAAGGCAAGATAATATCAGAGGACTATTTGCAGCGCAGCAATGGTGAGTTTAAAGTAGAAAATGTACACATCTTCTCTAATCATAATCTAATAATTTGTTTAAAAGAACTAATCTACCCCCACTAACCAAGCTCCTAACCGTACGGCATACCGAATCAAATTGGGTATCAAAATACATCTTACTGCCCACAAACCTGGTCGACCATAACAGAACACTAATTACTGAATGTATACAACCGGTGCTATCCTAGTACGTTTATAATTTCCTGGTATTATTAACTCAAGGCACGATTAATATGAAGTCTTTTTCCCAGATTGACCAATAACAATATTCAGAGTCATAAACAAGTAAAACCGTGTCTCTTAAATTATAGTCTCTAAATTAAATGTTAGATAAAGATATTACCTGCATGAATTAAGCAGGAGGGAGCAAATTCGGTTTGATTTTTAAAATTTTTAAATAGCCTATTGGCAATGCATTACGTAGTCGTTGTAAGGACATTCTAAGGACCGACCTGTAGCCAAATAACCAGTAAGAATGGTAAAAATAAGCGTCTCTCAGCATCTGTATTGTTTTCGAGGACATATTAATGCTCAATGTAGCTGAGGGTAATGTCGAAAATTTTCACCCCTAGAAAATCAATGCGCCGAGGTTGACATTCGCTTGCTTGGAGTAAAATATCCAATGTTAACCTCAACTTAATGCAGTATTTGTTATATTATACTGTTTCATACAAATAAAAGTGAAGGCGGAGTAGTGTACTGTGCTGACTGGTAAAACACGCCCTCAGCTCTATACATTGATTAAGTAGACCGAACATACCGTAGTCAACTTTAGTATAAAAACAAAGACCTAACAATGGGTAGTGGCTTTAAATGACTATTAGAAATTACTACACTGTAAAAATTGTGTTTAGGAAATAAACACTTCTATTACATGTTTAGATCTAAACGTGTATAGTATTGTGTTTAGCAACTAAACACTTGTGTCTTAACATGTTTTATTTCTAAACGCGTTTAGAAATTCATAACGTTTTACTGTAAAGTGCAGAGTTACCTTCCCGGAAATGACACACATATATTTGAACGTTAATTTGAGCGGCTATCTAAACAAAGAAAACACAACAAACTAAGGTGATGTATCAACGAGAGTTATGACAACCCAGTTCAAGGGATAACCATGACGAAATAGTGAAATACGTGAAAGGGCATCTTGTTACTGCAATACATCAAAGGTTTGTTTTCTTTTTCTTTGCATTAATTAATCACGATGAGCAACGTAAAAAAAGCTGACTTGGGATATCTTGAATTCGTTGATAGACTTGCAGGAGAGGAAATAATGTTAAATGTCATTAAAAACATATATATTTATATCAGTATATTTCACTAAAACTTAAACAATTTTGTTTTTCTAAGTAATGTAAAGTATCAGTGATAGTGTACTTTATCTAAAATCTGGCTTTCTTTCCTACAGGCACTGTAGTCCAGATCGAACTCAAAATACACGTATCAGAGAGTACCTGGTGTTATCCTCAAGTGCAATTTTGTTGTTCCATAATCAACACTTTGAAACTTCATTTGTTGAAGACTACTGAGTTAATTCGACAGTGTTTACAATTATCCTCGTGCATTCGAAATGGATTACTTTCTGGCTGTTATTGATGGGATATAGATTATAATATGTGGTGCTTTGGGACTTGCTGAAAGTTAAAATAAAATTTGATATTTTGTGATTGACATGAGGAAGACTTTGCAGCCGATTCAAATTATAATGATTATAATAAATATATATATAAATATACATTTTGTATTTTTAATATAAAAATTCTTTAATAAAGCCTTTTAGAAATATTCAATGAAGTTTTGATATTAAATTGTCAGCTTAATATTTTTTTCTTAATAATTTTAATGATTAAAAGTTTGTTACCTATGTGTACGTTATAAATTATGTGTCATTCTGATTGAATTGTTGAGATTTATCAAATATCTATTAGTGAAAGTGTCACAAAATCATTTTCTGTCTAATGTAAATGTCCAAACTGTATATTACTAAAGTATGTTACAATTTAACATTATATACTACATTTGTTTATATTACCATGCCACACAACCTTCTTTTGATGTTTGTTATATTTACTCAATGCTATAAGATGTATGTCTTGGGCAATAAAGATTATATATTCAGTTCAATCTCCTACATTTTTTGTGTAAATTAAGTACATATACATTGCACAGTGTCCATAGTATTGTATAATTAAGTACATATCCCAACGTTCAGTGGCTTTATGGAAAATAATTAATATTGGTTACATATTTTTGAAAAATTTGACAATTATGCGCATTGAAAAATATATATACTTTTTGTGCCTAAATTTACGAGAGTGTTTTGTTTTTCTGCAGGTACATATTATACTTATGATGTGTTTAGATTTTAAACACTTCTGCTGTTGTGTGTTTAGAATTTAAACACTTGTGTTTATGTGTTTAGATATGTTTAATTTCTAAGCACACAAGTGTTTAAATTCTAAACACTTTCTAAGACATGTTTAGGAATTTTACATGTTTAGGAATTAAACATATAAAAAAGGAGGTGACAACAAAGTGTTTAGAAAGTGTTTGAATTGTAAACAAATTTCTTACAGTGTAAAAAAGTCAGTTTTATTTTTATTGTCATGACAAACAACAATCATACTTATCTAAACCCGTTTTAATTTTCTGTTATACTTTAACAATTTATTACGAATACGTTGAGAAAAATAGGAAAAAAGATGGTGTTATATTAGGACGCAACCCAACTTCCTTATTTCAATTACATTTCCCCTATCAGAAAGGATGTTTCTATCAAATACTGCTCCACATGTGTAGTGACGGTAGTGAAGAGGAAGTTTCTAATATAATTCGACCATAACAAACAATCTTGCATTAATTTTTTATTAGTTTCTGCTAAAAGCAGACAAAAAACAAAACGGCAATGTTGTTTATATTATTTATTTTCAAATCCATTGCCGACATTGATAACCATGATAACTGCAAAACAAAATTCATACTTTGTTATCCTACTTTTTTGCAACTTTTCCTTTCTAATGCATAATTAGTCATCAAATGGCATTTACTAGTAACCACTTAACATTTTTCATGCATTTAAATGATTTTTAAAACAAATGCCCAGGACATTTAAATTGTTCTTTTTTAATTTCAAATTATAAGGACATTCATATCTATTAAATTTTTTTCAGTATGCTGCCATTGCTTCTATATACTGTGTATCTAGGTACGTATAAAGTTGAAGTCAGGTTAAAGTTAGTTATTTTCACATCTAGCAAAAACACGGAGACTAAATTCTACAGGATTTATTTCATGCAGTACAAATCGGAAGCAGAGCAAACACGGACAATCTGTTACAATTCCCAAGGGTACCAATTGCGCCCTGTTATTAGCAGACTCACTTTTGTATGAAGCAGAATTTATTCAAAAATGTATACCTGGGAAGAAAACTTCAGCTCGACATTCAGATATATCGACGGCGTATTATCAATGAACAAGTTACTTCCATTCATATGTCAACCCGTTATACCCAGTGAACTTGAAATTAAAGATACCTCAGAGTTTGACACATCTGTTTCATATTTGAATATTTTACTTGAGAAAGTGACGTTAGAAAATTAATGTGACGTTATTTTTTTTGATCTACATTTTCTGTGAAAGAAAAAATATAAAACCTAGTATGTTGTCAAATATACAAAGCAGTTCATTGAAAATAATTAAATTCTCTGCTATTTTGCATGCTTATTGCGGGAGGGAAATATGTGCATAATTTGCCTCATTTAATGAAAAGCTCGGTAGAAATTACAAAATTCATTTGACATCATATTTAAATTTATCTGCTTTTTATTTCATTGAGATACATTCAAAAAAATTCCATGTCATATCAGCAGGCCCTAGTACCATCCCTCTGTTTTCAGTATAGTGTAAATATGTTGCTAATTTAGCATTGAATTTAATTTTTTTTTTCATACAAAGCCCCTATCCCCACCTCACTTTTAACCCCCGCCCTCGCATAGACACTTACATACTGAGTACTTCTTTTTTTTACAGTAGATCTAACTATTTCAAATAATTCATTTAAAAAAAGGAGAGGAAACAAAACCGATCGAACCCCCCCCCCCCCAACATTCTCAATGAAAAGGATTTTTCGATGTAGGGGAGTTTTGGAGGTTTTGTATTCATTTAAATAAATATTTAATTTTTTTCCTTACCCCCCTTTTTTATATGTGTTGCAAAGTGCCTCACAGTTCTGGATAATGATCATAGATTCGTACTCCTTGGGATACAGTTTACCTGTTTTATGCGTTTCCATACTTTTTTGTCATGCTCATAAATTTTAGCAAAGAGTGTTTCGGAGACCATTTTATACATACTTTCATCAAGGTTCAGATTTGAATCTTTAAACCAAACCTGTAAGTCATGAAGGATAAGACTTTGAACATATTTTTCAGCTCATTTCATATTAGAAGCTTATAGAAAAAAAAACTCAGAAATTTATATTGTTGTAAATTTAGAATAGGTTACTTTAAGATTTTCAAAAATATTTTATTAATTTTGTCCTGTATTTCAATTTCAAGAATGAAAGAGTTCAAAATATTAATCGACCAGCTCATTTCAAATTCCTTAAATGTGTTTTATACCAGTTTTCCCCCTCACTTTTTTGGTCAGTATAGGTTTTTTTCGTGCTTGTCAGATTTTTTGGGAAGTCCCCCCACTTTTGAAACCGGGTCTATTAATAGGAGGTGTAACAGTATCCCGAGATAAGGTAATGCTTTTCGCTTGAAGTCGATTATCGATTATCTGAAATACCTTCCTTTTCATACGAATGAAATACAATTAAAAGAATCTACGTCATTTCCTGCTTTACAGAATTTAATTCGTTTCTTTTTGTGTATTCTTATTATGTATTTGTACGAGTAGATTGCAGAATATATTTACACCTGTCAATAATAAAAATGAAATTTTTGAAAAGGTATGTTTTAAAAACTTTTTTATAGAAAAAATTGGAAAGTTATACGTATCAATACACATCATGATAAACATATCAAAAATAATGATATATGTATGATAGGTTTTTTTTATCTGTGGATAAATTATAATGAGGTCCATTCGGCAAACCTCGGATGATTCCGTCTTTCATCAAACTATTAAATTATCAAATTAGATGAGATACATGCACGAATCGGCCAAGGTGTGCCGACTGTGATGAGATCTTTGGGTCCGTTCCTGGGTTTCTTGAAAGGCTGTACAGGAGATTGTATAGAGGGAGTATCCTTACCTAAACTAGACTTTGTTTATATAAATGGTTACCATTTTGGTCGGTTTAGATGCATTTGGAAGCATTATTTTTTTTTAAATTTCAAAGAAAAATATGAAACATTACTGAAATAGATAAATAATGAAAAGATGAACAAAGGAAGGGCCAGTTACTTATATCCAACTATTATCATTATTGAGTTCAAATGAAAAACTAAAGATTTGTAATTAAAAGAAATAGATTAATATACCCCGATCTCGCCTTATTTTGTTTCCATGACTACGTCTGCCATTTTGAATGTTGTTTGCATACCCATTTTTGTTCACGGTCTCATAATAAAATAAAATTTTGTTTTATTTCAAATGCTACCGGGTTGATGACAAAAAGAAATAATTATAAATAGGCTTGTGAAAATCTGAAATTTAACTCAAATCACAACCTCGACTAACCCCCCACATCATTCCACCCCAATCCTTAATCAATATTCGACTACCCAATGTAAAAAGCCTTCCAATGCCCCATGTATATGTAGTACGATTTGCCAGCAGCAGATAGACTTGACGCACTTTATTGTCAAGAAATTCATATTTGAAATCGTTATCCTTATATAAATTTTTGTGTATGTGCTTTTTTTCTCTTTTCTAAAATTCAAACTGCGAGTGATGAGTACTTTTGGACAGATTCTGACAAGGATATATACTGATACAGTGTATACACTGTACATGTTTTGCTTCTATATATAAATACACCTGACATTACTTTTGTTCATAAAATTAATCATTATTGGTACATTTTTATTTCATCAATATCAGCAAAAAGGTTAAGTTTTTGGATAAAATCATTAAATGTTTGAGATGATATTTTATGCAAGTGCACGTAATAACGTCAAAAACGCCTTATTTTTACGTCTGTGACATAGCATGTTGACATTTATTTTTTGTTAGGATTTTGACACCATTCTATTGATATTAATTTGGAATTTACTAATAACCTTTTGAAGATGCACATTTGAAAAAAAATCGATTTATTTTCAATATGTCTATATTTAATGACCACATATATGATTTATCCAACCACAGTTGTGCCATGGTAATTAGATTTATTAGTTTTGGACAATGTGTGACATTCAATGTTGACATCGCGGATAGCATCTAAAACATACACTTCTATCAAGAATCAATTCAAGAATCAATTCTAAAAATGAAAGCAATTTCTTGAGTGTCGTATTTAAATGTGACGTTTTTGCCGTCAAATTTCGTTGTGACACATAGCTACATGTTGTACATATATGTGACACGGCAATTACTCTTAACATTTATGACATCCTAAAGTAAAATTCTTTATAGATATGTTTTTCTTAATAACACGACAGCGTTTTTTGTAGAATTTAAAAAATATTATTACATTGATTTTACACTCAGTATTACAAAATTAGCCATTCTACGGAGCTTAAAAACTTTGTGACACTGAACGTCCAAACTTCGTGACACACTATCTTATTCAATATTCTCCCAATGAATCTTCTAAATATCAGGTACCCAACATACATATGAACACACAATATCATTCTATTATTAAAAATAGTTCTTTACACACCAAAAGGATTATCGAGATGTAATTTCAAAATTTATTTAGCTTATTTAATATTTTTCTAAGAACCCAAAGGCATTTCATGTTCATTCCATATTTCTTCGGTTAACGCTGATCTACATAGATCTCTGTCTTACATTTTGAGGTACGCGTTCACAGCATACGGATTAAATGACGTCACAATTGTAAGAATTTACATCATTTACATCATATTTTGAATTGTTCTGCTAAATTTTATGTTTGTATTGTTTGTTTTATGGAAGTTATCAACATTTTGTTATTGCATGTGCGACTCTCCCGTTACCTGTCTATATGCGTTTTGGGCGTAATAGAAGGAATAGTCGAATTCATATATTTGATAAATGGAAATTTTTGACCAATTTATATATTAAAATGTATCGAGTATACAATTACCGACCGAATGATATATAGTTTTCATACAGTTAACTGTTTCAAAATTATAAAAAAAGCGCAAATGCTGTCGCAATGGACATTTTGACTTTTTGACACCAACATCGTGCGCGACATCAAAACAATTTATTTTACGATAAGCAATAATTTATGTTAGCCTCCTACATATAAAATTTACTCTACTAATTTAAATAGTGACGGTTTTGAGGGGGACATTTATAGCTGATGAAAATTAGTCACCACCTAAGTTTCCTCCTCGTCTGTTCCTCCGTCTGTCTGTTCTATGTCAGTCTGCTCAACTTAATTTTCCTCACATTTCTAAACCCTTACGTATATTGAGGTGATTACAACAGATACATGTAGCTGTACTCACTGGTACCAGGAAGGAGAATTTTTATTTCTTGGTAAGTTTTGAACTCAGAAAGTACAGATAAAATCTGCTGTCTTATATGCCACGAACTTGCTTTCTTAAAGGACTTTACGAGAGCTTTTGTGGTATCATCACACTCAGCTGGCAAGATGTTAAATGGATCCAAATTGCCTACTTCTTCAAGGAATCCCTTAATCTTAATGTTGTTCTCACTGCCAACAGAATTTATGAAACTCTTTCCAACATATTCTACAAACATGCATAATATTTCACTAAATTAGATGTTGTTTTAAAATGCAAGTTTCATTAATTATATATACTTGACAACAATACTTTCTTTGAGGCATACATAAGAACATTTAAAGGGCTGGGGCACAGATTTGAAGCTCATATTTTCTAAAATTTTCTAAATAATATCATGAATTAGATGTTGCTAGAGCATTTCTAATCGAAATATATTAAAGTCAAGTTTAGAAACTTCCTTTATTTGGAAATTATTGAAACTAGGAATTTCGGGATACGTTTGATTGGTTGAATTTGGTCAACAGTACTGCGATCTTAATTAGCTTAATCTTACATGATATAAAAATACATATCCAGAATAGTTATATAAGTGAATTGTTATCACCGTTATAATGTTGAAAAATGATACCTGCGTCCCTTTGACATATATTTTTGGTCTTTGCTGGAAAGGTTTGCCAGAGTAAATGAGGAAAACTAAACGGCTCTAAATTAATGTCTGTGAGAAATCGGTTCAATCTGTCAAAGTTATCAATCTCTACATAGGAGCCTTGAGAACTCATTTCGATATCCTCCACTGAAGTAGCCTAAACAGAACAATTTAAGATACAATGTTGTGTATAGTATTTTCGATAAATCTAACTCATTTATTAAAAGAGACCCATGGGTACCATTGCTCATCTGAGAACTTTGGCTAGAGAAAAGAAGATATCAGTTCATGAAAATTTTAAATATGAAAATAGTTTCCCCTTCCCACCAGCCACCAACCCCAGAAGTGCAGGGGAGGGAGTCATGAATTGAACAAAATTGAATCAACACTATGTATTCCTCGTAAAACTTTGATTTTCCATTGTGGCCCCGCCCTTGACTGGGGGTCTGATTTTCCATTGTGGTCCCGCCCTTGCCCGAGGGTCATGATTTGAACAAATTTCAATCTACGCTATGTTTGTTTGTTTGTATGTTGTTTAACGTCCCTCTCGAGAATTTTTCACTCATATGGGAGACGCCACCACTTGCCGGTGGAGAGCTGCAAATTTTGTCCTATACTCGGCACTTACGGCCATTGAGCAGTGAGGGATCTTTTTCGTGCCAGCACCTACTGCGACACGGGACCTCGGTTTATACGGTCTCATCCGAAGGACCGGTCTCCACGTCCCACAGTGGGATTCGAACCCGCGACGTAAGGATCAACTCCTTACTCCGCGACTCTAGAGAAGACGCTCTAACCACTGCGCCACGCGGGCGACTCTACGCTATGTAGTAAGGCTTTCAAATAAGTTTCGTCTTTCCTGAACCAGTTGATATCGAGAGGGTAGTTTTAAAAAATGCCATTATATTTTCACTAATTCTTAATTAGCTCCCATGAAAAAGGATGTGGCCCTTCATTTTGACAAACTTGAATCCCCTTCACCCAAGGATGTTTTTGGCTCAGGTGAGCTAAAAAATCAACCAAATCCAAGCTGCACTTCCTTCTTTAAAACTAATTGTTGTAATCTCTAACTTAATGGAAGATAATTTAATCTACATGAAAATGAATTATCTTAAAACAATTAATACACTAAATAATAGTTATTTTTAACGAACCTGAGAAATGCTAACTGTTGTCTGACTTGTTGGGTTGACATCTGTTGTCGTTGAGTGATCCTGTTGACCTACATCAAGCATCTTCATAAAGAAATGTAAAAATATAGATTGCAACGCAGACAAAAATGGTACACTTTTGATACATTGTGCAGGTTTGATTTCATCCAGAATCAAAGAATTATTTATGTTTTATTTTATTAAGTCTTCCGTTCACAACGGAAGACTTATAGTGATTGTATTGTTTCTTTTTATTATTATTATTATTATTATTATTCCTCCCAAATTTTGTGAGCGCGATTACTCAGAGATGGTTGGATAGATTTTCATAATTTTTCACTTGATAGTAGGCTGATATATGAAGTTTATATAAAATTCCGTTTTTTGAAAAATTCACTTCCGGTCCGAAGTTACGGCCGAATTTCCAATTTTTAAATGGACTTTTGTCCGGAATTTTTCTCGGAAACGGTTTGAGGTAAAGATGTGAAATTTGCAGGGGTATTAGATCATGACATTCTCTTTGTTTCGAAGTTGTTTTCGTGTGTTTCCGGTACTTCCTGTCCGAACCGGAAGTGGACTTGTGTTTGGTCTATTTTCAACTTTTTTGTTTTTTAATATTTTTTCAAGATATTATTATGTATAACAGAGGATATTCTACAAATACTAAATATATAATTTGTTTTGAAATCAGATTCCACATTTTGCAGATTTTCGGTACCCTCATTTTCCCTATTTACCTAGTGTGTAGACAATGGGCAAAGAAAGATAACTGTGACTTGTAAGTGAGAATAGAACTTTCGAGATAAAGACGGAAATAGTATCGATGACGTCAGAGACATATACACTCTCCATATCAAAATATTTAGACGTTCTATATTCACTCTTCAAAATTTAAGAGTACGTTGGTTACCGCTTCCAGTGCATGTAAAGTTGCCAGTGTAATGTAAGTCTGTATTGAAAGTTAATTGATTTACACATGAATATATCTAAAAAAAAATAAATATATATGCTAGGTAGCTAATTCAAGTAAATATATTATAAGCACTGAATATACATTTATAGTGATGGACAGGCATGCAGTTTTATCTATCTCGTATATTAAGTTCAGAATACGATAGTTATAAGTCTTCTATAATGCAGACGATTTATTATTCTCTATGATTTGAATGCGAAATTATCCCGATTTCCGAGTTTTACTTTCGATATTAAAAAATATTACATACACTCAAAAAAGGAATTAAGCGATAGAAAATTGTAATACAGTACTGTTTTAAAGCCTTTATAAATAAATTGATATCTGCCACTTAAAAGAAAGAAAATCAATCTATAGATTAGATTTGGTTATTACATGTATATTTGATAAAAAGTTAAATTATTTATGACACATGATCTATACTCTATATACCCAAGGAATTATAAAAGATGTGAAAAGACGATTCTTGGATTCTTGTGAAATACTCAAAGAGTTAAAAAAAAAATATGTGAAAACGCGATTCTGTGTGAAATAATGGTACGCTATATGTTTCTTTTGAAAAAAAAAAAACATGATTAAAAAAAATTGCGCAGGACTCTTGATATGTGGGATAAGTATACCTGAATGAACACAGTTTTATGCAATGATATATAATTATGTACATGCAACTGACGTCCGTACTTTTCCTTATAATTCATAAAACATAAAACTATCTAATTCCTTTGAAGCCTCCTCCCCTTCCCCCCCCCCCCCCCCGTCTTGATTAATATTTGGAGACGTTCGTGCAGCTAGGCATTTGAATTATATATTCGTTTTAGATTTAAATCTGGAACATGTGAATATAATTACCATTTACATGTATACAGAATTTCATATTCTATAATGGTAGATTTGTCATTATGAAATGTTCAATTTACGTCTGAGAGAGAGAAAGAGAGAGAGAGGGGGGAGAGAGAGAGATTCCCTCTTAATCCCGATCCTCCTATCCATTTACATAGACCAAAAATTAGTTCTATATCGGTCACACCCATTCTTTATTAAATGTTTTCTGATTTCATAGTCAGTCATGGTCACATCCTGTATATTTTTCAGCTTAAAAAGTATCACACGAAGTGCACGTGTGTTGACCTGTCAATCAAAATCACTTGACGCTGTATGCAATGCAATTAAGTAGCCTGAGTTTGAAATGATCTTGAAGTACGATCTTTAAGTAAATCTGATGCAACAAACTTGTAAAAAAAAATAGAATAAAATAAAAAATAAAATATCTCGGTATTATGAACTTCGATTGTGGGACGTGGAGACCGGTCCTTTGGATGAGATCGTATAAATCGAGGTCCCTTGTCGTAGAAGGTGCTGGCATAAAAAAGATTCCCCACTGCTCAATTGCGATAAGTGCCAAAGTATAGGACAAAAATTTGCAGTCTCCACCGGCGAGTGGTGGCGTCTCCATGTGAGTGAAAAATTCTGGAGAGGGACGTTAAACAACATACGTATAATCAATCAATCAATCAATCGATTGCTGAAGAATTGCTGTAAATGAATAATCTGTCTTATAGGTATGCTGTCAAATCTTGATATTATAACTTTACAAAATTCAGTGACTTTACGTTTAGTGTGATACTAACTTAATTCATTATGTTTTTTTATAACACCATCACAATTATGTTAAAATATACACACAATGAAGTTTATGATAGTACGGTGTTCGTTCGTCTGTTTGTTTGTCTTAGAAATGATTGCATACAATTTTTTTTTTAAATTGCTAATGATATACGTTTATCTCTTATAGGTGCCAAATGTATTATACAAGATTGATAATGAAAATCAAAGTACCTTAAGTACTGAAAGGACTTTTTCCAGTTATTTTTTTCTTTCACAGTAAATATGATATGTATGTTTTTTACACAGAAAAAAAGCAAATTCTTACAGATTTAGAAGAACGGAAGACTTTTTTGTTGCCATGGCAACAAGAGTCTAGTTATAATTTTTTATGAATTATTTTTCCTTAGCTTGTATACAAATTTGTATTTCAATTGTGGAGATCTAGAGATTTGCTTAGTAATTTATATATTTTTCTTTGCTTAACTTTTAAGACAAGGCACCACACCTGGCGTACATTCCCCTCTCCTATTTCCAAAAATAAGGAGGGAGGAGAGAGAGAGATTAGGGGCAAAGTTTGGCAAGAAATTAGGTTCTGAAAACTACAACAATTGTGCACTGAATATATTTTCAAAGTTTTTTATACATACTTACATTGAAAGATCTAATATCATCCTCATGTTCTTCTCTAATTTTCCCTTACTTTTTTTTAAGCACCTTGTACATATTGTAGTATTTGAAATCGCACTGATAAATATAATTTTAGAAAATAATTTCATGAATTATTTTACATTTTTAACAATACTGTTCTCTATAATGATTTACATTCCTTAAATAATTAATGTAATGACTTAAATATAAATTGCACCCTTCCCCCAATTTATATATCCCTATCCATGGCTGTAGGAGCCGAGGGGCACGAGGAGCCATGCCCCCAATAAAATTGCCGATATATATAATACTATAGAAAACATAGCTACTATATGATTGTGCCCCCTCAAAAAAATGTCTGATGTCCCCCCTTTTTTGTCTTGTCAAAGAATTGAAAATGTATGGCTGCCCCCCCCCCCCCTAAACTGAAATTGCTTCCTACGTATACGGGCCTACTAAGTAAATTGAGCAGGTCACCCATATATTATTAGTCATGATATATCTTCAAACACTATCCATTTTTACCACTATCCACAAAATATGTGACGATGATTCACAAAGTTATTTCAGTACTAAGTTACAGGGAATTATTTTTTAAGAATACATAAGTTCATTCAACAATAATTTTTTGGGCATATTTAGTGCTTTTCAGGTAACAGATTTTTCTACCATTTAGTTTGACCTCTAATACACAATGTAAAGAGAAAAATAAATAAATAAACTTACGAGTTCCAACTGGTTCTATCACACCCAAAGTTTCATGGATCATCTTAACTTCACTCAGTATGAAAAAGCTTGTTCTAAATGATTTCCCTGGGTGGTCACTAAGAACTGTTGGGTACTGTTAAAGGAGATGGGTGATCATAGCGTGCAGAAAGCCTATAGCTTCAGATAAACAAAATACATGTTCAATTTTTGAATTTAGTATTTAAAGTAAAGTTCTCATTATTGAAATTAATGACACTATGATAAACAAACCTTTTCTGAGGTAAATTTTCTCGGTAAAATTTATTCTTTTATTAAAAATTACTGTGGTTTTCGAACCCAAGCAATAAAATCCCTAAGTATCATTTTCTTTCGAGACTAGCACGCTAACCACTAGACTACACATGTCCTGTTGAATAGTGGCATTTAATCAGTTTTGTGATATGACCCTTGACTTAATGGACTTCAAGTATTTCTCGAAAAGATGCGAATGTTATGTCATAAAAGTATATTTTTAAGGTATAGTGGGTCTTTGCTACATATTTTTGGTAACCAAAAAATGTATATTATTATGCAAACTTTGAGGATTAACTTTCAAAAAAATCGAGCGAAGACCCACTCATACCGAAAAATAGTGTTATAGTATGAGAAAATGACTCTTTTTGTCCTCTTTAGTATGTGTATAATATTCCATAAGCAAATAATATAAAATTGTAGAGATTTTACATAAAGTATATATTAATGTTAGAAGAAATATCAAGGAAATTTATGATATAATTAAAATTTAATTTTTCACCTTCATGTTTGTCACAATATAGGCTTGTGTATAATATTTCATAGACAAATAATCAATCTTTCAGAGATTTTTGCAAATTGTAGAGATTTAACATAAAGTATATTTTAATGTTAGATGATATATCAAGGAAAATTCTGATATAATTGAGATTCATTTTTTCATCTTCATGTTTGTCACACGCTCGACATGTTCTCCCATCTTCTTTACTTTTTGTTTGCGTAAATTTTCATTACATCTTATGGATTGACTGAAATGTGTTAACCAGATAGAAACATTGCTCATATCAAACTCTGTAGGATGCAATCCATTTTCAGTTAAATTTATCTCAACATCTGAATTTGCAAAGGTGTTCAGTAACTACACATTTCCAGAGCAATCGCTTGATGAAAAATATTAACATGTCATTCTGGTAATCCTGAATGTCACATATTCATTCTGCTGAGTTTCAGTGAGAAACTCCCATTATTAAAGTATGGGTAATAAAATCATTCATTCTAAATTTTAACAAGAGGCCCAGGGGCCACATCGCTCACCTGTGCACTGTGGCTAGGAATAAGGAAAAAATCAGTTTAGTATTGTAAAACTTAAATGCATAAGTGGTCCCAACCTACCCCTAAAAGGGAGTTGGGAGGGGGGAATGATTTGAACAAAATTAAATCTACACTAATTAAGGATGCTTATGTAATTTTTTGACTAACTGTAACTTTTTTCTCTACAAGTTTGAACTTTCATTGTGGCCCCACCCTACCCCTGGAGGTCATGATTTGAACAAATTTGAATCTACACTATCTGAGGATGCTACCATATAAATATGACAAACCGTGGCTTTGCTGTTCTTGAGAAGAATTTTAAAGATTTTTACTATATATTCCTACGTAAAACTTTGATCGTCCATTGTGGTCCCACCCTACCCCCAGGGGGTCATGATTTGAACAAAATTGAATCTACACCACCTGAGTATGCTTCCAAATAAATATAACCAATCATTGCTTTGCTGTTCTTGAGAAGAAGATTTTTAAAGATTTTTGCTATATATTCCTATGTAAAACTTTGATCATCAATTGTGGCCCCACCCTACCCCCAGGGGTCATGATTTGAACAAACTTGAACACACACCACCTGAGGATGCTTCCAAATAGATATTACCAATCATTGCTTTGCTGTTTTTGAGAAGAAGATTTTTGAAGATTTTTCCTATATATTCCTATGTAAAACTTCGATCGTCCATTGTGGCCCCACCCTACCCCCGGGGTCATGATTTGAACAAACTTGAATCTACACTACTTGACAATAATTCCACATGAGTTTCATCTTTCCTGGCCCATTGGTTCTTGAGAAGAAGATTTTTCAATTATGCCATTAATTTTTTGCTATTTCGTAATTATCTCCCCTTGGAGGAGGGTGTGGCCCTTCATTTGAACAAACTTGAATCCCCTTCACCCAAGGATACTTTTTGCCAAGTTTGATTGAAATTGGCCCAGTTGTTCTGCAGAAGATGAAAAAGTGAAAAGTTTACGACAACAACGACGCCGACGACGACAGACAACGGACAAATTTTGATCAGAAAAGCTCACTTGAGCCTTCGGCTCAGGTGAGCTAAAAAGGGGGTATTTGCTACAAACTAAGCCCTGCACACTCCTTGCATCCATGATTCCATATTCAAGAATAAATATAGACGAGTCTAAAAGGGATATAACTCTTGATGAAAAAATTGATAAAAATTCAGGATTGTTGAGTAAGTTTGATGTCAATTTATTCTACAATATGAAATACTACCTCTCAACTTGTTTGATATACTTTTCAATAGATTTTGTTTTATGCATAAAGCTCCCCGCGTTTTTTCCTAGACACGTTAGAACAATACATTTAAACAAAGTTCGGCGTTGTCTTAGCAAACTTTTCGACACGATTAAATACTTCTGACCATATTCTTGAAATTTTCCTATTGTTAAAATTTAGACTTTTCATCAATTAATAATTGCAGATTATGACACTGAACATGTTATTCCGTTTATTTTCTTTAGGAGATCATTTTTATTGTATGGGTTATACCCGTCTATGCTGGTTACTATGGCGTCTTATTACCATGGAAACGTTGACTATGGACCAATTTAATGGTATTTTTCTGCAAAAAAATATCGTACTACTACGTAAAGTTTCATTAAAAAAAACTGTGATATACCATTTCCAGCCTATTTTGATGCTTACAGAGAATGCCTATTAAGGTCTATCCGAAAGACCCGTGACTTTCACTTCTAGTGCGTACGTCTTAGCGAGACGAGAATCGAACCCCGGCATATACTAAAGGTCTGATGTAAGTATTCAACGTTTTGTAACTTAACCATCAGATATACATGTAGTTTGTTTCAGTAGTAGATGAAGATCGAATACAACATCAGTAATGTCAACTGTCATCCTCTCCACGGGTAAAGGGCTACAATATGATTCATATGGCCATCCGATAAGAATTCACTTATCTATCTATCTATCTATCCCAATTTTAAAGTACGAATATCATAGCAGTACTACAATTTGTTCCTTGGCATAACTTTTAAATTAAGAATTCATATCAATTAATATAATGCAAACGCATGACCATTACAGTATAATTACTTCACACCTCAGTTTTGTTATGATTTCACATCTTAAATCCATCTAAAATTCACACAAAGCAATTGCTGGGGAAAAAATCAAACAACATCATAAATGTTTTACATTTATTTATTTGAGGCGTACACAGAACAGGTCTTGCAATAGAGTGTATACTGAACGACAAAATAAACACAACAAGATAAACTATTCTTTTTACATATGTAAAAGGTAAAGATAACAAACAATAATCAATCTCAAGAAATCCATAAACAATACAAATTGTGAGGAGGGCATACAACACGGACCCCTGGAAATTCTAGAGGACGGGTCAGGTGTCTAGGAGGAGTAAGCATTCCATGTTGACCGATCACACCAGCCGTGAGCCCTTCGTATAGATCAGGTAGACGGAACTATCCGTAGTCAATTCAGAACAAAGGCCTAACAATTGGTATGAAAAAAGTCAGCCAAAATACCACCCAGTGATAGGGTATATTTGCTTACAAGGTCATTATAACGACCATCAAATTTACGAAATGCTGACTTTAAACGAGGCTGTTGAAACCCCTGTATCATAAACTCAGTAAGTAGCCTGCCTTGCTTTTAAAAATTGATCGTACTCAGAGTAGCGAATAAATTGGGAGGCATAAACACCATAAGCAGATGATAGTGGAATATTACTGCATAAATAAGGAAAGTTTACGACGGAAAAGCCAAAGCCATCTCGTTTGTCATACAATTTAGTTGTTAAAAGACCTTTATCGTTTATAGTCACTAAAAAATATCTAAATATGAAACGGACGTGGCAGACTCTGTGGTGTCTTTTATTTCAGGTACACTGGGATATGCAGTGCAGGGAATTAATTTTGTTACATAAATCAGCATCAGCATTAGCAAAATAAGCATCAGCATCGTATTAAACAAAACAAATTCAGAGCAGAGCACACACAGACCTCTAAAACATCAGACGTGGGATCAGGTACCATTGAGGAGTGAGCATCCCCTGACGACCGGTCACGAACTCTGTGTGCTCCATGACATGAGCGGGAAAAAAGGAAATACGATATGGAAAGAAAAGTTTTATGTTCTTAATTGCAAATCTATATTTATATAGTATACCATCACAGTTTTTCACCAATAATCAGTGGCTGTTCCTAACAAAAAATATTGTAGTAAACTATTGCGTACTTTAGTTAGATATGCTAAAGCTTTGATAGGTTGATTAACAAGGAAACTTTAGAACTTTTTTTGAGTGTTTAGAGTTTAAAATATCTAAAATTCAATACGAATGATGTAAATTTTGAAAAAAAAAATATGTGAATAAACATAGAATATTTCCATTTATGTGTATTTAGGAATTAAAGATCATAAAGTATAACAATCTCAAATCCATAGTAAAAATTCTTTACAATAGTAAAAACTACAGTAAAATCTTTAATACAATAATTAACTCCAGTAGTATTTTGTGAGGAGCTTTCTTTATAGAAGAAGCAATTTTTTTTAGCTATTATATGCCTTATTTTCTTCATATTTAATGGATGACACTGGTAAAGCAAATCCACACTTTGAATTAAAAAAAGTAACCGAGAAGCTCCTAGAGAACCACTGACCCTTGGTGATGAACAAGTGTTTAAAGAGGACGTAATGATAAGACATCAACCGGAAATGCAATGAATGATGCATTATAAATATTAAAAAGTCTTAATTTTTTCTAAATCCATTTTGATCACTATTTTAGGACACTCACAATTTTAACAAACACTAATGGAACTTTTCTTACTTATATTACTAGTATTACTACACGACAAATTATATTGAAAGATGCATGCTACATGTACTGTCACCAAATATTTTCACCATCTCTTAATCAAAAATGCATATCGTTTACAGTAAAAACAACAATCCTCTAAATAGAAAACAACGTTCACAGTAAGAATAGTAGTTCTCTTAGTAAAATACAAACAATTAAAAAACAATCAAAAAAATTCTTATAAAAAACAGAAATATTTTCCAATAATGCATATTGTTTACAGTAAAAACATTAATTTTCTAAATAGAAAACAACGTTCACAGTAAAAAGAGTAATTATCTAAGCAAAAAAAACAAACAATTAAAAAACAATCAAAATATTCATATTAAAAAAAACCCCTATATTTTCATCCGTGGGAGTTCGGGATTCAAATCAACAATGCGGTCATCCTTAACATCTGCAAAATAATGAAACGAGAATGGAATATGTCTCAACTGCAGATATTGCTTAATAAAGTCAATAAACTCTACAGGAAACTTTGGAGTTTCAAATTAACGCCTGCATCAGACGATGCCAGATTTACGTTTCCCAGAGTTCCCGTTCGCGATGTCTTGGAGAATGATCTACTTCGTGATATTGGATGAACTTTGTTTAGAAGTAGACTCCTTGGTCTGGAAGTCTCCATACGTTGTTGCTGAATTTTGATAAATGACAGTCTGGTATTATAACATAATATACAATATATACTGTGCTGTTGTGAAAAATCAAAATTATTACCTGATACAACTGATTTTGATGTGTTATTAAATATGTAGTATTTTTTACTATTTTCTCTGTATATTCATTTCTCTAAACTAATTTATTAAAAAAAACTCCAGTGTGACCGCCGGTCAATAGTTTCAGACGTTCGGACCGGCGATCTATTGACCGACAGTCAGTTAGCAAATTTCGGATCTATTGGTCTGGTAATACCCCTATATATGTACATTCTATGATATTAGGTCATAAAACAGTTATTTAATGTCTAATCAGACATTAGTATACAGTTATTTAATGAGGGAAAAATATACTGGTCAATTGACTGATCAGACATTAAACAACTGTTTTATTACCTATTATTAAATTTCTACGGTTACTACTCTATATAAAATAAATACCATAGAACTGTCTATTAATAATTTAATAATTCAGGGAAAAAAGCGAGTATACCATTCCATTACAAAATATTTGCAGTCATATTTGTCGAACTGGATTAATTAAATCCCCACTTGAAAAGTTGACGGAATGTTTATAGTGAAGGGGGTAATCGTCCGTACGTCCAATACACTTGGGGGTAGCTATTCCTTACCCGAATCTCTTCCTATACCTTGGAATAAGATTTTATGAGACTTTAAAAGAATATTACTCCCGGACAGTCATTTGGGGTTTTCCCCCGTCCGCTGCATTTTAAGGTAGCCAACCCTTATTGCACCTCCCCCTATACCACTGAATAAATTTAATGACACTTACAGAACCTTTATTACACAGTGCCATTGTGCAACTGCTTTTTTACATTTAAACCAGACAAAATATTTGGGGTTTCTCTTAGCAAAACATGGACCTTGCCATTACACTCATATGAGAGCGGGGGTATTGTTTTGCGAGATCAGTGCTCAGTACTCCTAGTTTTATTCAAACATAAGTATCAAGAATGAACTATTATCGAGACATGGAATGATAGGAGGATATGAGAAAAAATACTGACACATGAGCTAAAGAAATATGTCCTTATTAGTTGTTTGTCGAAATGTGTTTCTCCAACAGAATAACCGACCAAAGTACGGTAATGAAAGTGTTCTCTATATATCTGACACGCAGGAGCAGTTAAAGCGTGATCCTGTTTGGACTGTAAGTGCATGCTAAGTAGCTAGTGCGTAGTTCATCAGTCCTTTACCGTTAGCAATTGACCCTAAAATTCATATGAAAAATGGTAAAGCTTGTTTGTTGCCTCCGAAGAATTCCTATATAGAAAAATCATTTTGCTCCTTTTACGCAGATGTTAAATATGTAGACAGGACTTATAAATAATTGGTTCTCTGTACTCTTATTTACTAACAGTAAAGTACAGTCAAACTAGTTATCTCGATTTTACAGGACCAAGAAAATACGAGATATCCAGGGTAAAGAAATAAGGGCTTGGAACTTTAACATTACTTCGATATATAAATGGCATTCGAGATATCCGTGTTCGAGATACCGAGGTTCAACTGTATTGTTTAAAGAAACACTGTTTTCAATTTTGTCGAGTTCGCAACGAGAAGCTATGAAACTTTTAAAGGGAATTAGAGGAATATAACACAAGGTCTTATCTGTAAACGTTAGACTGTCCATTCTATCCAATTAACCCTGATTAATTTTAGATTTTATTATTCTTTATTCTCTTTGCGATATCCAAATAGATTGAATTTGTAGCTCTAAGTTTCCTAACGATGCATAAGAAAGAACTTGAACTGTGAATCTTGTAACAGTATTTAGCCAGCTCTTTGATCCTTTTTTTAAAATAATGACCGAGTGTATGTGTATTCAATTATAAAGAATCTAACTGATGTTTGTTATGATTTATTAAGTTTTCTCCAACTATAGTCCACTTACCTCTCCACTGCTGACTTCGTCAAGAGCAGTGCGAACAAGTCGCAGAATGTTTGGAGCATCAAACGTAGCTTTTATACCAATACTTTGCATGTATTCTGTAAATTATATTAAGGCATTTAAAAAAAGATAATTCCATCCACCAGATATCAAAATTGCTGCTTTTCGTTATTCTACATACATGTAAATGTTATAAATTCTACAAATTTTGTTAAATTGCTTTAATGCTTCGGGGCATGCAGAAACACATATGATGTGCACTGACATCGCTGAGAAAGCGTTTTGTTGTTGTTCAAGAACACTAATTGTAAGAGCTGACTTTGAAATGTATTCTTTAAAAATAACTGTATTGCATTTTTCTTCGAGTGACAAATGGAAGAAAATAGCTTACGTAAATCCAAAGTGCTTGTGCAGATGTCGTGTTTACATATCATATTTTTAAAACCAGTGAAGAATACTAGTCTTGTCAACTTATTTATAAGAGAAATGCTTACTTTGTTTTGCCTCAGCATTCTTGGACAAGGATCTGTCAGTTTTGTAAGCAATACCAATGATGTTCTTAAAAGACTTCGTCAGCATATCAATAATGCCAAACATGTCTCCTTGTTTGGTCGAATCATTTCTGACCTTAGTAATACTTTTGTTCAGAATGGCAGCAAACATGGTTATAAGCGTGAAAAGGACACAGAAAACGTATGTAAAGTAGTAGACTTGTGCAAGATGTGGGGCTGCATGGATCATGGTATCCAAACTGTTCTTGCCGATTAAAGCGTTAGTAAGAGTTCCCCAAGAAGTGAAAATGCTTCTATATTCGTAAAGGGAGCGTCCGAAAATAAGATAACCGAGATCGACATATCCCCCAAAGATCATCCCAAAGACAACGCCGAAACCAATGATTTCTTTAGCTGCATTAGTAACTACGGTAATAACTTCCATCAGTTTCTGGTTATATCCAAGGATCCTTAATATTCTCAATGTTCCAATAAACACGAGTATGGACATTAAGACATTAAACAGCCTGTCCCACACTACAATATGAAAAAAATTTATGAAATCCATTTCTTCTTTAGGTAACTCATAATATAGACCCATTGCATGGTTGGTGTAGGATAGTCTAAGAATAAAGATGGCGATAGCACTGTATCCAAGAATCAAGCATACAGTATCCACTACATTCCAGACCACCTTATAATATTCACAGAGTCCATCTCTTCGAATCCCTTTAAGTGTATTGAATGTGACAATTAGCTGGTACAAAACGTAAACACAATAGCAAATGATAGCAAAAGTCCCCATGGCATTCAGAGAAACAATCGGTCTGAATGGATTTGTGTCAGTCCAAGTAAAGGAACAACCTATTTCTGTTATTTCTGCTATGTAGGTAACATAAGTAAACAGATTAGCATTGGGGTTGTAGAGAGTAAATTCCAATAAAATAGCACGTGTTCCTCTGTCAATCCAGTTGAAGTCTTGGAGTTCTTTCAAAAAGAGTTGAGCCTTAATTCTACTTTTTGGTAGGTTTAGAATATATCCCCCACCTCCGTATGTGTTGTATTTGCCTGTTAATGGAAGACCCCAGATGTCAATAGATTTTGTAAATCTCCATGCAGCAGATGTTTCGAATCTTCCTTTGTATTCGGTAGTGTCACAAACAGTAGCGTTAAACGGGTTCCAACCAAGGCAGTACTCACTTTCGTCCTCTTGATATATATTATAGTGACTCACACAGTAGCGCGGCCATGATAATTTATAGTAATCACATTCCCCTAAGAATAAATATGCATAATTTTAAAAGTTTTTTTTCAAGTCATTTTCTAAAAAAACAAACAAACAATAAACTATCTGCTCTTAGGGAACTGTATTTAAGTACACAATATTTATAAAATTTTGTAATGAGAATACATAAAAATAAAATTAAAAATATAATCAAAAAATGGCCCATACATGTAGGCCACATCGCTCACCTGGTTACATTGGCTGGGAAAAAGCACAAATGAGTTCAGAATTAAAAAATTTACATGGGAAGGGGGGGGGGCTTGAATTTTAAACTACCCGAGGATGCATCCATATCATAATATAACAAATGGCTTTGCTGTTCTTGAGCAGCAGATTTTTATAGAATTTTTCCAATATATTCCTTTGTAAAAATAATGATACCCCATTGTGGCTCCTACCTACCCTCCATGGTCATTGAATCTATACTATCTGGGGATGATTCCATATAAATATGACTAAACATGGCTTTGCTGTTCTTGTGAAATATGTTTCCTATATATTTCTATGTAAAATTTGATCGCTCATTGTGGCTCTTCCCTTCCCCTTAGGGTCATCATTTGTACAAACTTGAATCTACAATACCTTATAATGCTCCATTTCAATATGATTTTACATCGCTTTGCTGTTCTTGAGAAGATTTTTGAAGTTGTTTCCCTATATATTCCTATGTAAAACTTTGATCGTCTATTGTGGCCCCACCCTTCCCCCGGGGGTTATGATTTGAACAAACTTGAATCTACGATACATGAGAATACTTCCATTTCAATATGACTAAACATGGCCTTGTTGTTCTTGAGAAGATTTTTAAATCCCCCCCCCCCCATATATTCCTCTGTAAAACTTTGAATTCCTTTGTGGCCCCATCCTACCCCTGGGGTCATGATTTGAACAAACTTAAATATAAATTACCTAAGGATGCTTGAATAAACTTGAATCCCCTTCTCCCAAGTACGCTTTGTGGCAAGTTTGGTTGAAATAGGCCAAGTGGTTCTGGAGAAGAAGTAGAAATGTGAAAAGTTTACCGATAGACAGACGGACGGACAGACGGTCTACAGACAAAATGAGATCAGAAAAGCTTACTTGAGCCTTCAGCTTAGATGAGCTTACAAGAGGCCCATGGGCCACATCGCTAACCTGGGCACACTGGCTAGGATGAAGCAGAAATAGGTTCAGTATATTGAAAAGTTTTAAGGGGGGGGGGGGGTTAAACTTAAATTTACACTATCTCAGGATGCTTCTATATGAATATAACTCATCATGGCTTTGCTGTTCTTAAACAGAAGAATTTTAATGATGTTTTCCGAAGTATTTCTATGTAAAACTCCGATTGGTCATTGTGGCCGCACCCTACCCATCGTAAATTTGAACAAACTTGAATCTCTGCTGCCTGAGGATGCTCCTATTATGATATGACTAATCATTGCTTTGCTGTTCTTGAGCAGCAGAGTTTTTCAAGAAGATTCCTATATATTCTTATGCCAAACTCTGACCCTCTGCTGTGCCCCAACCCCTGGGGTCATGATTTGAACAAACTTGATTCTACAATACCTAAGGTTGCTTCTATATAAATATGTCCAATAATGGCTAAGTTGTTCTTCAGAGGAAAATTTCATAGATATTTCCTATGTAACGTGTATAATCAGATTTTTTCAAGGGATATATAGACAGCAATGTCTGAGGGTTTTATCACATAGTACTTAATTTTTTTCTTTCATCTAGAGATGGGGACTGGGTAAGGTACTATTTGCACCGTGTTTCTCCCCAAGTTCCCATTGATAGATATGAACCGGGTGTCTCAATCTTCTTAAGATTTACTACACCCAGAACTTAAGTACTTAACAAAGATTGCACTGAAGTCTATGAAGTATTTTTTTTTAAATAAAAATTCAAATAAAAGAACATTAATTAATACTGTTGTGAAAAAATGCACTAAAACACATTAGAAATAGAATGACAATTGAAAATGATTTATTTTTACGAGGTAAGAAATTTAAAATTGATTTTTTATTAATTATAAACAGAGGGAGATAACTCTTACCAAAATAAGGACACATCCCACCCTTACATGCTAATAGTAATAAATGGGAATTGTGTCTAAATATACTGAGTGTCCAACACTTACACATCTGTTATGTATCTGTTTGTTTGTTTGTTCGTTTATTGTTTAACGTCCCTCTCGAGAATTTTTCACTCATATTGCCGGTGGAGAGCTGCAAATTTTGACCTATACTCAGCACTTAGGGTAATTGAGCAGTGAGGGATCTTTTTCGTGTCAGCACCTACTGCGACACGAGAAATCGGTTTATACGGTCTCATTCGAAAGACCGGTGTCCACGTTCCACAGTGGGATTGGAACCCGCGACGTAAGGATCAACTCCTAACTCCGCGACTCTAGAGCGAACACTCTAACCACTGCGCCACGCGGGCTGTTATGTATCTGTTCGCAAATATACTAAAATTGAACCAAGTTAAAACTGATTTTACTTTTTTTACACCAAAGGGTCAACTTAAAAGATCTTTTACACACCAAATTGATTTTGATGGTACTGTCAACTTTGAATCAGGTTGCGTAACAAAATTAGAAACGTTTTTCAACAAGTCCCTTACCATGGAGAACCATATCAGTGCCGTGTCCAAATCCTGTTTTTACCACCTACTAAAAATCATTCGCATTCGTCCATTTATAACTGAAGACGCTTGCAAGAATTTGGTTATTGCTATTGTCTTATTTAGACTTGATTATGGCAATGAGCTTCTCTATGGAATTACAGAGACCAATATATCACGGCTACAGAGGGTTCAAAATACAGCAGCAAGGATTGTTACTCGAACTAAGAACCATGAACACATCGATATCTTTAAGGTCCTTATATCTCTTCATTGGCTTCCAGTATTTTGTACATACTACAAGATCCTTTTACACACATTTAAAGCACTACAGGATACTTTACCATCATACTTAAAGGAACTCTAACAATCTATTAACCGCCGAGGACACTACGCTCCTGGAACACTTTACAACTTGTGAAACCTCGTGCACGCAAAGGGAAATATGGAACTCTTTGATTTGACCATGCAGCAGCAAGATTGATTGTGGAATGATTTACCTGACGCGCTCCGGCTCCGACGTCACTTTTAATTTTTAAACGGGGTCTTTAAACTCATCTTTTTAAAATAGCATACAACGTGTAATTTTATTTTGAACTCATTATCAGTATTTATTTATTATCCACATATTATTTAATTAGGCACAACGTGTATTGTATGCAATTTTTAGGTTTATCTTATCTTGGCATCTTAATAGTATAGCTTTCTCTTATGCTACCAATTACCTTGTATAATAGTTTTAAGTTTTTATGAACTTTATGGTTCTTTTTTTAAATTTTTGTATATATTAGAGACATTTTTTTTGATTTCTTGAACAATGTACAGCGCCTTAGAGTAATGCATTTTATATAAGGCGCTATATACATGCTTTTATTATATTATTATTTTGTATTCAATTTCATTGAATCTTTTGCTATTAGGATGGAATACCTTAACTTCCTTATTGCTGATTCATGATCCAACGTCTTCAGCTACCTTCTGAATGCCTAACTTTCCAAAGCTTTGCCTTATATACCCTTCGGCTAGTCCATTCCAAGGACTGTCAGGTCATTCCACTATTAGAAGTCTTCAATGCGTTTTATTCCAATGCCCCTTAACCATTACACCTTACACCTATATATTCATATGTAAACCTTGATCCATTGTTGTGGTCCCGCCCTACCCCCAAGGGTCATGATTTGAACAACGTGAATCTACAATACCTAAGGATACTTCTGTATCAATATGTCTATTAATGGCTTAAGTGTTGTTCAGGCTTTTTGATATTATTGAAAGCTGCTTTTTCAATAAAAATGGAACTCGTAAATTTAATTACCTTCTCATTGGTCGTTTGAAAAATTATTTTGTTAAGAAACATTCTGATTGAGCACACAAGTACTCTGAAGTTGAAATTAAAAAGATGCTTGAGTTTCTGATTGACAATATCTATGTGGTTTTTGGAGACTAAGTCTTCCAACAATCTATCGGAATTCCATGGGTACCAATTACGCCCCATTATTAGCAGACCTATTTTTTGTATTCACAGGTAACAGAATTTGTCCAAAATCTTATACGTGAAAAGAAGAAACACTTGATGTGGCCTTCAACTCGACATTTAGATATATCGACGACGTATTGTCAATTAACAATGGTTACACCATTCTTATGTCGATACGATATATTCCAGTGAGCTTGAGATAAAAGATAACACAAAGTATGATACATCTGTTTCATATTTGGATATTTTACTTGAAAAAGACGCTAATGGTAATCTAACAACCAAGCTTTATGATAAACGTGATGACTTTAACTTTTCAATCGTCAACTTCCCTTACTTATGCAGCAATATACCTTCATCACCTGCATACGGGGTTTATATCTCAGTTGATTCGATACGCAAGAGCATGCTCCACGTATGTAAAATTTCTAAAACGAGGTAAATTATTGACAAACAAGTTGATGAAACAAGAATATCAGCAGTCATCATTTCGTAAGTTTTATGGTCGATACAATCACCTTGTCAGCAAATACAACTTATCATTGAGTCAAATGCTGACTGACGTTTTTCATACTAAATGTTAGGCCATTATTTACACACTGAATTGTCGACGGATTTTTCCGTTATTTCCCGAACATGACAAGGAGCACACGGCGAGTGTGACCGGTCGGCAGGGGATGCTCATTCCTCCATGGCACCTTATCCCACCTCTGATGTTTTGGAGGTCCGTGTTTGCTCTGCTCCTATTTTGTAATGTTTAATGGACTTTTGAGCTTGAATACTGTTCCATATATTTCATTAGAAGAAGATTGTTTCTTCATATCCCTATGGTAAACTGTAATCTCTCTGTTGTGGTCCTGCCCTACCCCCAGGAGTCATGAATGGAACAAACTTTAATCTACAGTACCCGAGGATACTTCTGTATTTATATGTCTAATAATGACTTAACTGTTCTTGAAAAAAAGATTTTTAAAGATATTTCCTATATATTCCTATGGTAAACTTTGACCCCCCCCCCCCCCCTGTCGTGGCTGTGCCCCATCCCCAGGGGTCATGGTTGGAACAAACTTGAATTTACGCTACCTGAGAATAGTTCTGTAATAATATCACTAATCATGGCTTCGCTGTTCTTGAGAAGAAGATTTTTAAAGACATTTCTTATATATTCCTATGGTAAACTTTGACCCCCCTGTTGTGGCCCTGCCCCACCCCCAGGGGTCGTGGTTGGAACAAACTTGAATCTACACTACCTGAGGATAGTTCTATAATAATATGACTAATCGTGGCTTTGCTGTTCTCGAGAAGAAAATTTTTAAAGATATTTCTTATAAATTCATATATAAAACTTTAACCCCCTCTTCTGGCCCCGTCCAACCCCCTGGAGTTTATGATATGAACAAATTTGCAGCTAGAGTATGTAATCAAGCTCTCATATAAGTTTCATCTTTCTTGCCCAATGGTTCTTGAGAAGAAGATTTTTAAAATGCCACTAAATTTTCAGGAATTCGTAATATCTCCCATCTAAAGATGGCGCGGCACAAACTTGAATTCCCTTCACCCTAGAATGCTTTGTGGCAAATTTGGATGAAATTTCCCAGTGGTTCTTGAGAATAAGTCGAAAATGTGAAAAGTTTACAGACGACAGACGGATGCCGGACACTCTTTGATGAGAAAAGCTCACTTGAGCCTTCGGCTCAGGTGAGCTAAAAATGATATATGAATTGATTAATTTCGTGTTTTACGATTATAAATACTAGAATCTATGGAATACCTTTCTTCATACGGACTTGTCTGAGGCGTCCCGGTCCGACTCGGATACTTGCTAGATCCCCAAAATACTGTTTATCTTGTACTCCAAGGGAAGCACCGGAGTAACGGTTCTCAGGGTAAAAGGTGGGGATGAATGTCTGATTCAGCCATGAGAAGAGGTCTGCAGTTTTGTTGATCTGTTCAATAAATATATGATGTTATATGAGTGAAACCTGTTTCACGGATTTACTTGAAAGTGCACACAAATATTTAATGTACAATATATTTAACCAAATTTACAAGCTAATTACATTGTAAATGCATGTATATAAATCTTAGGAATAATTTTGCGTATCTATTGATGGTAATAGTCGATAAAATGACCTTGTCAGCAAATGTAATCTATCATTAAGTCGAATGATGTCTGGGTTTTTTTTTCATAGTTATTGTTAAACATTATTTACACTGAATTGTCTACGGATTTCCTTTTAAACTATTATTTATTAAGTACACATCTTTGTTTGACAAAAAATTTCCTTGTAAACTAATATTTAGCAAGAGGCCCATCGGCCACGTCGCTCACTTGAGCACACTGGCTTGGAATAAAAATAAAAAAAATCAGTTAAGTATTGGAACATTTGGGGACTTGAATTTTAAACTACCTGGCCCAAAGGTCATAAACTGAGAATAGACTTGTCATAAACTGAGAATAGACTTAAGTCAAAATTTTGATTTTGAATATCTTGAAATTTATTTAACATATTTGCTTAAAAAGTTGCAATTTTATATAACTTTTAAATTCAAATATATTATAAAAATTTTGTTTCATTATCAAAATTATTTCAAAAGTTTTATCGGTTCGAAATTTTTACTTAAGTCTGTTCTCAGTTTATGGTCTTCGGGCCTGATGATGCTTCCATATCAATAAAACAAATGTCTTTGCTGTTCTTTAGCAGATTTTTAAAGATTTTTTTCCTATATATTCCTTTGTAAAAATTTGATACCACATTGTGGCCCTTCCCTACCCCCCAGGAGCCCTCATTTGAACAAATTACCTGAGGATGTCTCCATATCTATACGACTAGTCATGGCTTTTCTGTTCTTGAGAAAAAGATTTTTCCTTTTCCTTTGTAAAAATTTGATCCCCCATTGAGGCCCCACCCAACACCCGGGGGGCCTCATTTGAACAAACTTGAATAAACACTACCTGGGGATGCTTCTATTTCAGAATGACTAATCATGACCTTGCTGTACTTGAGAAGATTTGATCGTCTATTATAGTCCCACCCTAACCCAAGGGGTCATGATTTGAAGAAACCTGAATCTACAATACCTGAGAATGCTTCCACATCATGCCTTTGCCGTCCTCAAGAAGAAGATTTTTAGAGTTTTTTCTTCTAAATTTCTATGAAAAACTTTGATCACCCATTGTGGCTCCACCCTACCCCCGGGGTCATCACTTGATCAAACTTGAATCTGCACTACCCGAAGATGCTTTCATTCAAATTTGACAAATCATGGCTTTGCTGTTTTTGAGAAGAAAAGCTTTAAAGAATGTTCCTATGTATTCCTATATAAAACTTTAATCGCCCATTGTGGCCCCACCCTACCCCCAGGGTCATGATTTGAACAAACTTGAATCTACACTGCCTGAGGATGTTTCCACATAAGTTCCATCTTTAATGGTCCAGTGATTCTAGAGTAGAAAAAGATGCCATTAATTTTTCACTAATTCTTAATTATCTCTCCTTGAAAGACGGCGTGGCCTTTCTTTCGAACAAACTTGAATCCCCTTCACCCAAGAAAACTTTGTGAAAAGTTTAGTTAAATTTGGCATAAGGTTCTTGAGAAGAAGTCGAAAATGTAAAAAGTTTACAGAAAGACAGGCAGACGGACGCCGAACAAAATGTGATCAGAAAAGCATAATTGAGCCCTCGGCTCAGGTGAGCTAAAAAGGAGACATCTTCTTTGGACAAAAAATCTCTTAATTAAAAATGAAATCAGTGCTATTTCTTTCATTGCAGTCATACTGTTCATTTATACTCGAAATCAATTTTTAAATTAAATCATCTCTATCTCTATATGTTATTTCATGTCTTATAACTTCATCTCTGAAGGGTTCAAGCTACCACGACTGTGACAGCTACCTTTTTCGACAAAATCGCTTCCATATTGCAGCACCTCTTTCGTTCTACTGACTAATATTGTATCGTGTGTTTAACTCAATAAAATTGTTTTAAAAGTATCTGTAGGTGTATTGCTGGATAACTAAGATACTGTGAAATTATTTTAATATTCCTGGGGGTCAGTGTTCGTGGGTAAGCAAAGTTGTATTGGTTCGTGGGGTGGTAATTTCGTGGGTAACCGCTATATACAGAAAATTCAATGAATAAATATGTTCACAAAATAATTGATCGTGGAGATGCGAGTTCGTGGATAAGGGTGACCCAAAAATTCCCCGACGAACATTGATGATTCCACAGTACATTACGTACCCCTGAGAAGCCCAGCTGTCCGTTGCCATGGCGAACCAAGTAATTATCTACGTTGGACTTCATGAAAAAGGCTCTATGGTCTCGCTGAATGTAGCTGATACTGTAGATAACGAACAGGAAGATGGTATAAAATATGAGGTTCAGCAGTGCCTCCTGCGCTTTAAGTTCTTGATTATTTCTCTGTCTGAGGTTTTCCATATCTGACTGAAGCGGCGGTTCTGATTTGTTAAATATCCCATTCACGAAATCTGCAAAATAAATGTCATCTGTTGAATATATTTGGGTTTTTTTGTTTGTATGTTGTTAAACGTCCCTCTCGAGAATGTTTTACTCATATGGAGACGTCACCATTTGCCGGTGGAGAGCTGCAAAATTTGTCCTATATTCGGCACTTACGGCTATTGAGCCGTGAGGGATCTTTTTCGTGCCAGCTACTAGTGCGACACGGGACCTCGGTTCATACGGTCTCATCCGAAGGACTATTCTCCACGTCCCACAGTGGGATTCGAACCCGCGACGTAAGGATCAACTCCTTACTCCGCGACTTAGAGCAGACGCTCTAATCACTGCACCACACAGGCGACTGAATATATTTGTTTACAATGCCTATAGTCAAATTGAGTTTCTTTAAATCAATCATTTGCGTTTTAACAAGGACATTATTTGAAGAGGAGAAAATGAAGTCAAATTATTTTGTATGTATTACACATGCACGTACAGAATAGAGAGTGATAAAGTATTATTCTAAATTTAATATAATATATACATGTATATCTCTATATAATAATATGCTTATTTCCGTTACCCATGTAACTGCTCTCTGACCCGGAATTGTATTGAGATGCTGTCGCTTTCAGCTTGTTTAAATCCATTTTCGGAGTTTCACCGTCTGCGGGTTGCTTAACGAGCATTGCAAGTAAAACTGCTATTATTATAACCTGAAAAAAAAAGTTCATATGATTTTTCTGCATATTGGCTTTACTCATTTCATGATCTTAATTTTATTAATTGTCAAACATTTGTTCTTTGCATATTCCGTATGAATCTTTAATGAAAGAATCTAGCATAAAAGTACCTTTAAAGTATCAACACAAATCAAGGATTGAACGAATGAAAGGAAAAAAGAAGAGAGCCATTCTTCAGCCTTTGATTTGCCCCACTCCATACTATACAGGAATAGGAAAAATGCCGAGATTATCACAGCTAGCCAAACGACTACCCAGGCAGCATAGACCATCCAGTGTGGTAAAGGGAGATTGTCGTTGGTGAACAAATCTTCTCCATTAAAACATCTCTTTTTCAATTCTATGTACATGTTTTCTTTGACTTTTTTGTCAAGCTCTTGGTCTTTTTTCACGTGTTTGTGTTTTATTTCAACCTTCGGTTTACATTTTTTGAATACCATTGTAACAAATATGATTGGAGGCGTTGTTAAAACAATGCCAATCATAGACACATAAACCGATGACATGGAGAACCGCAGAAATCCAATCTGGACTTCATTACTATTTTGTTCCTCTGAGGATGATTTGAAGAACATTGCGTTTGCAATCATTGTTAAGAATAATAGAGCAAGCACGCATGACAGCCGCTGAACTCTTGTGAATGAACTTCTTTCTGGACGGATCATTAGGGAGAGCCAGAGGTGATTTTCTGTTAAATTAAACACTGCATGTTGGGCAAAAAGAGTATTGAACGCCAGCAGATTATCCATTCCACAAACCGGGACAACCCTGTGCACCTGACCATCGTCTTGATCCAATGCCAGCCATCGATTGCAAAGGAAGACATATCTATTTAGAAACATTATTTTAGATATTATTTTACCAAAGAGCCAGGTACGTTAGATAATGTCAATAGGCCCTGCAAAATACATAAAAAAAATATGTTTATCCATGTATATTTGTAAAGTTTATGAACCAAAGTCTTCGTACATGTAATTATTTGGGCGGATCCAAGCTTTGTGTGCTGTTATGTAGTACCCAAACCTATGCCGTATCCGGAAAACAAGCAATTTTTTTTTCACTTTTCACTCGGTTTTTGGGAAAATTCGATGTGGCCGCAAGCATCGACCACAAAAATATTTTAACCAGAAATACTTTAACATAAAAGGGGTTGATTTATACAGGTTTTGTTCTGGCCGTGGGCTGCGGCCACAGTGAATTTTGTAAAATTCTGATGCTATCAGTCGTCTGCTTTACGGATCTTGACATGAGCGGAATGGAATTAGATGGGTGTTTTAATAATGAGAAAATGAATAACAATAGGATGCATGTTTACTTTGTAGAGAATCTAAATGATATAAAGAATTAATTTAATAATTCAGTTGTTCAAAATTCGTTGTCGCGACCACCTTTTTTACTTTCGTTTTCATTCCAGGCAACGACAATCCGGAACAAGCAAAACATACTTACATGTACAATGTATACATAATATTATAACGTCTAAATCTTAGAAAGTGTGTTGTACAAGGGTATAATTGAAATGTTATTGTGGTTGATGATTTTTTATACACATCTTACGTGAACTTTAAGGCAAAAACCTAACGTCTCTAGGTTGTATAGCTTACTCTGAATATAGACATCGAAATTGTTTACATTAACAACGTACAGTGACGTGCCAAAAGTTTTTTCCATACTTTGGTATTTCGTTTGATATTTCACTATAAACAATACCGTTGTTTAAAGTTACATAATGAGTCAAAATCATGTGTTTCTTTTAAGATAATTGTATCATAAAACAAAAGATTTATGACTAAAGCGAAGTGTTGACATCTCAACTGCACTGTAAAGCAAGAAAAAGAACTGCAAAATATAAAACTGGAAAACTGGAAAAACAAAGGTTGTATCTACCACTTTGTTGTTATCGTCAATGTCAACAATGTCAAGGTCGAGCGACTTTTATTTTTAGCGTGAAACTTGTAAACAACATTGAATTGGAGCAAATAGAAGTGAGAAATAAGTTCTGATCATCTTTATTGAAGATTTATCAAAATCCTCAGTCATCCGATATTTATATCTATGGAATTGACACCATGGTAAATTCTTCAACTTTTCTGAGCATGCGTACAATAAAGAGGAAGAAAAGAAGCAATATTTTTGTGTTGGGGCAAACAAAAATTATTTTTACTTTTATTTTTCTCCAAAAAAGTAGATTTTTTAGGTTCTGAAACCTGTAATTTTCTGAAACCTAATATCTTCAAGAATTGAATAAAATTTGCATGTGTCATCCAAAAATTCTACTTTTGTCAGTTTTCCCCTTTTTCCGTCACAGTGTCACTTTAATCAAACATTTATAAAAGATTATTTATTAAGAAATTTCATAGTAAAAGAAAACAGCGCTCAGATGTAATATATCTCAAATTTACGTCTGTAAAAATACATGTACTGGAAAGTTTACATTTTTCAATGCAAAAGTGATTTTTTAAAAATATTTTAGCACTAACAACCCTTTCTCCAAAAGCTTTATTTGTACATGAATATACCTAATATATTTTAATTTAAGTTGGAAATGAAAATCCTTCAATGAATTAAATGAATTAAATTCATATATATCTTATACATCAGTTAGAAATCCTTTTATTATGATTTATGTCTTTTCAAAAAACAACTGAAGTGATACTTAGTTGAGAACAGTAGAGTTTATAAGTATATGCTATATATATGTTCCTAAAAACAATGAAAAAAGAGAGTAAATTGAAGGAGAAAGAGTAAGGGGGAATTAAATTTACCTATAAAGTTTTCCTTCAGAAAATTTAAGATGAGAATAAATAAATGACTAAAATGATACCCATTATAATGGAAACTTCTGAATGCGACAACTTTGAATTCTAACTCAGTCATTACACCCTCCCCCTTTTTGGATAGTAAAAACTCTCTAAAATCTATATCCATTGACTCTTACTTAATCAAAATATATTAATAATAAAAATATCTTCTTATATTATGTTGTTATATAAATTGATACTCATTTGTAGGAGGGGGCACCTGGCTGTCATTTTAGGTTATTGTCATTCTTGATATTCTTAATTTTAGCAAATAAAATATACAAAATATTGTATATTTAATTTCATTTGCAAAACTAAAGTTAACCAAGAAGGACACTATTTATAAGCTTATATATCATACTGAAAATCTCAGAAATAGGGGAAGTAAAACTACTGGGGATCTGCAGGTGCCCCCGAACGACTTGCTTTTGAAATCCCCTGTCGCCACCAACTCAGGTGAAGTACGTACCAGGAAGATATTTTCTTTTTAAGAGAGAGATGAAAATAGTTTTTATAATCCACAAATAGATACAGGCACGTATAATCGGGGGGGGGGGGGGGGGTTCCAGACATAATTTTTACCATAGCAAATGTTCAGTGAAGTGTCCCCCATCTTTTTGTTGCAGTGTAGTTAAATAAAAAATTTGGTACTGAAAGAAGTTAGGCCCCCTCCACGAAATAGCATTTTCGAGCGTGTACATTTTTTTTGCTCGTCAAGTTTCTTTCGGGTAAGTTGAAAAGTTGAGAAAAAAAATAAAATTCTCAGGCTGCCCCCCCCCTTCCCTATACACAATTTCAAAAACAATGCTATGTCACTGATATACTCATATTTCAAATTATAATTTCTTGGTGTTGTTTCCCAAAATGATCAACAGTCAGGTTCTAAATCTGAAACCACGAGAGGAATAAATTCAACATGAACCTGGTTGATGTGTGTATTAATGTTGAGGAGTATTGGTATAAACTTTAATGTTCCATCTCCATTCGAGGTCGATGTATAAAAGATGAACTCGTGTTGCATAGTAGATCTAATTTATTCTAAAAAGAATTTTCGTTAATAGCATCAACGAATATAGACTTGTTGACAATTTATAACTTCAACATCATTTGTGAAAAAAAACTGTATTCTTTTTTCTTTGGTTCTTAATTGAAAATTCATTCGTTTTTCCTTGTACTTCATGTACATGATAATTAATTTAAAATGCCGTTACCTTTTTTCTGTACTCAAACAATTTCAACTATGATGAATATGTAACTAAGATTGACATTCAAATATACGTACTTCGAAGAAATAAAATCAATTGCGTCATCGCGGGCCCTCCGCTTGTCGGAAAGGCCCAAGAAGGTCGATTGGACCAGAAGATGCGCCATTCGTGTCAATAATGCTGTATACAAGGGTTGTTAAAAAAAGTCTTTGGACAATGGTGTTTTTATTTGTTATGAAAATCAAAATACAAAAGTCAGATTAGTATTTTTATTTATTATAAAAATCAAAGTCAGGTAAGTTATTTTTTTTCATTGTTAAAAATCACTGATGAAGTTAGGAAGATGATTTTTCATTTTTTCTTCGTTAGTTGACACCTTTGTCAGTGGTCCAGACTCAAAGATCAATTTGAAAGGTCATCGTATATTAAAAGAAAATACTGGTAGCAATGATGAAGGCATGTCACCTAGAGCCTCCGACTCTAACCTATAATATGTTTTTACTATAAACAAACCTTGGAGTAAATTAGAATTTCAGGATTCTAAAGTCAATGATCTTTACTATAGATATTTCTTAAGTTGCAGACACATAGTATCGATTTAAATAAAAAAAAGGGGGGTGGGGTCAGAATCAAACTCGAAAATCCTATCTGGTGGGGGACGACTTCTAAACTTCTTCCACAGTCAATTTTTTTCATACATTACCACATAACTCTGATTTTGACTCAGCTGCAACAAACAGCTGGGGGGGGGGGGGGGCTAATAGCCTTTCAGTGAACATTCTCAATAGTACAAGAGGCCCAAGGGCCTTAACGGTCACTTGAGTATAATACAACAATTTAGAGAATCCATAGAGTATAAAATGAACTGAAAGGTGATGAAGCTTTGTTGCCCAAAAGCAAGAAAAATAGGATGATCAGGATCAACAAAATAATAAGTCTAGCATTCAGTAACAGTTCATAAATTAGGTTCTAATCTGTTCTCCATTTATCACCATCACCATACAGTATATTAACAAACTATCAGTTTTCTATACTATTTTAATTCCTTGTTGAAAACTCTTACATTGGCCTCTCTTGGTCTTTGATGAACATTGAATAAGACAAGTTATTTTCGTCTCATTTTCATTTATCTATTACTTAAAAGTCGAACTGATCATTAAAACTATGAAAGTACTTTTAGTATTATACAATAAAAATTCTTGCATAATTCTCTTATTCTATTAACCTTTCAAGTACATTATTTACAGTGATTAATTATCAAAAGTAAATGGCAAAGGGGAATAACTCCTCTCAGAAGAATACAAATTAATAGAGCCCTTGCCAGGACCAGAACACTTGACCAAATGGTCCAGATGTTCAAAAATCTGGTAAAAAATATCCTTCCTTATTAAAACATTTACTCTTTTTGGCTCTGATATGCCCAGGTGCAGAGAAGATTTTAAAGAAATAATGCATTTTTACCACAGATTCACTATATTATCAATAGAGCCCCCCTCCCCACTGAGAAACACCAGAGCCTCTGACCTTGGGACCAGACGTTTGCTCATTATAAGTAATCACTTTGTTTATCTGCTTAACGCTATGGAGCAGAAAGGATAATTAAATAGAATTAATGCATTTTCATTATATTATCAAGAGCCCCAACCTTACTCCTGCACATCTGACCAAGGGCTCATGCAATTCACTACTCTGGAAGAAGCACTCTTGCTCATCATAACTATACACATAGCTTCTTTGCTTTTTAACCAGAAGCAGAAAGAAATACTTTCAAAGAAATTTTGCTTTTTCACTATATAATCAATAGAGCCCCCCCCCCCCTTCACCAGAGCCCTTGACCCTGGGGCCATGAAGTTCACAATTTTGGAAGAAGCATCCTTGCATATCATAACAATGTACTTAGTTTGTTTAAATAATACCTCGGGGCAGAGAAGAAGATTTTCAAAGAAATAAATCACCTTCACTATAGGATCTATATAGCCCCGCCCTAGCACCAGAACCCCTGTCCCTGGGGCCATGAATTTCACAATTTTGGAAGAGGCATCCTTGCTTATCATAACAATGTACTTAGTTTGTTTAAAAAATACAGAGGAGCAGAGAAGAAGATTTTCAAAGAAATAATGCATTTTCACCATATAATAAATAGAGCCCCACCCTAACACCAGAACCCCTGATCCAGGGGCCATGAAATTCACAATTTTGGAAGAGGCATCATTGCTTATCATAACTATGTATTTAGTTTGTTTAGATAATATCCAAGAGTAGAGAAGAAGATTTTCAAAGAAATAATGCACTTTCACTATAGGATCTATATAGCCCCGCCCTAACACCAGAACCCTAACCCTGGGGTCATGAAATTCACAATTTTTGAAAAGGCATTCTTGCTCATCATAACTATGTACTTACTTAGTTTATTTAATACCTAGGAGCAGAGAAGAAGATTTTCAAAGAAATAATGCATTTCACTATATAATCAATAGAGCCTCGCCCTAACACCAGAACCCTGATCCTGGGGCCATGGAATACACAATTTTGGATAAGGCACTCTTGCTCTTCATAACTATGTACTTAGTTAGTTTATTTGATACCCAGATTGATTGATTGTAGTTTCACTCATATAGGGACGTCACCATATACCGGTGAAGGGCTTCAAATTTTGACCTCTACTCGGCACTCGGGGCCATTGAGCAGTGAGGAATCTTTATCGTGCCAACGTCTGCCGTGACACGGGACCTCGATTTTTAAGGTCTCATCCGAAGGACCCGCAACTTTCACATCAAAGTGCCGAGCGCATGGCGAAGGAACAGTTGCTACCCATTTTTTATCGACTTAGGTCAGTCGCGGCCGAGATTCGAACTCACGACCTCCCGATCACGGAACGAGCGCTCTACCGACTGAGTTACCGTGAGCGGTTTGATACCTAGAAGCAGAGAAGAAGATTTTCAAACAAATAATGCATTTTCACTATATAATCAACAGTACCCCGCCCAAACACCAGAAACCCTGACCCTGGGGCCATGAAATTCACAATTCTGGAAAAGGCACTCTTGCTCTTCATAACTATGTACTTAGTTAGTTTATCCAATACCCAGGAGTACATGTAGAGAAGAAGATTTTCAAAGAAATAATGCATTTTCACTATATAATCAATAGAGCCCCGCCCTAACACCAGAACCCCTGACCCTGGGGCCATGAAATTCCCAATTTTGGATAAGGCACTGTTGCTGTTCATAACTATGTATTTAGTTAGTTTATTTGATACCCAGAAGCAGAGAAGAAGATTTTCAGAGAAATAATGCATCTTCACTATGTAATCAATAGTGCCCCGCCCTAACACCAGAACCCTGACCCTGGGGCCATGAAATTCCCAATTTTGGATAAGGCACTCTTGCTCTTCATAACTATGTACTTAGTTTATTTGATTCCCAGGAGCAGAGAAGAAGATTTTCAAAGAAATAATGCACTTTCACTATATGATCTATATAGCCCAACCCTTGCACCAGAACCCCTGACCCTGGGACCATGAATTTCACAATTTTGGTAGAGGACTCAGTGCTTATTACAATCCTGCCAACAGTTTGACTGGTTGATGTCCAGGAGTAAAGAAGAAGATTTTTAAAGATTGCATTAATTTTGGTGGTTTTAGCCCCACCCCTTAGGCCCCAGGGGGGCAGGGACCATGAAATTCACAATTTTTGTTCTCCTTCACCCATAGATGCTATATGCTAAATTTGGTTGAAATTGGTTGAGCGGTTTTAGAGAAGAAGCTGAAAATGTTCAAAACTTAACGCACGACGGACGACGCACGACGACGGACAAAAACGGATAGCAATAGGTCACCTGAGTGACTCAGGTGACCCAAAAAGGTAATGTTAAAAAAAAGGGCCCCCCCCCCCCCCGATACATCGTTCCTGAGTTGTTAGTAATATTATTAAATCCTGATTATATAATTCCTGTCCATTTTTGGGCTGCCCATTGTTCTATTTTGCATAAATAATTTAATATTGTTTTCAATTGTTGTTTTTAAAGGGAGATGTTTGGTATTTTAATATTATAATTTGAACCTAATTGCAAATAGGTCAAAATTAATGCTAAAGAAAGTTATATTTTACTGTTCATGTTTGTTAATAAAATTAAATTTCAATGATCTTTTTGCATTGTCTATCTTTTATTTAACGTTCCGGGGAAAAAATTTTAAAAAAATGTTGAGAAAAACGGACTGCACATTAAGCAAGCAATTTTGACTGCAGATATGATATTCAGATGAATCGACACTATGGAGGTAATAAATTCTTTCAATTAAAACGTTTTTTTGTGCAATATTTTCTTTGAAGTAAATAAACAATGCAATGTACGTAAAAAGTTTAACATCTCTTACATTTAAAATACAATGGTACATAAAAATTGTTTTTTTTTTTTAATATAATTCAAAATTGACGGCAATAATGACGTCATAGTGCTCAAAGCGGGTAAATGCAATAAAATACATCCCATCTTCAGAGGGTTATTGCAATTAAACTATAAAAGAGAGATTAGAATTGTTGATATATTTATAAAGTGTACATTCTCAAGTCATTTCTCTATGATTATTTTTAATTTTCAAAGAAGGGCCGAATTCCACTACTGATGTACCTGGCTCTTTGAAAAAAGTATTGACATTAATTATGAATGAAAGATACTTTCATAAATACCTGGTATTTGTTTGAGGATCGTCGACTACAATTTTGTTGAGGTACCAATTCTTATAATTCTCTGAACCAGAGTTATCATGCCATATACGTAGGTAAGTTAATTCACCAAGTTGCTCTTTTGTACCCATTATGAACTTCTTTACACTTCCAGTGTCAAATCCCTGCAACACGTTTTAGAGGTTTAACCAAATTATGTATTGAAAGAAGGAATTGGAAACCTACCTACATATGAAAAGCGAAGAAATATCTGCAAAATTAAACTCCCTTGTTATTTTTTAAACACGAAATCACGACATTGCATGCAAGAACTTTTATAAGACGTTTCTCTATTTAAATAATGTTTTCGACAAATCGTATTTTTCTACAGCATTACAACCATCCCTGCGAAACATTCATTCTCTGGTATGATAAATTCTGAACACAGGACAAGGACACACACCAACTTTAACCGTTCTCCGTGTGATTATTAGCAGTTTAGTTTAATAATTTGCAGCCTTCAGAATTATTATTCGAAAAATAGTTTAAGGGTTTTTTATCAGTACATTTTCAAATAATATTGGACCTTTTTGGACCTCCTCCTGCCTTTGATGGTCACCGCTTGTAAAACCCTCCATCAAAACCAACAATTGCATGCTTTTCTATTTATTTGACAAGTGAAATGATGTTACTTATTTGATTTACTGTGTATGTGTATATAGTTTGTTGAAACATTTGATGACTAAAGTTTATTGCATTAATTTATGAGTATATTATTGATTTGTTCATTTAGGTGGGATGAGTGTTGTCTGATATCATGATAAGAAATTTCTCTACTTGATGATGCATAATGTTTAGCAGGTTAAAATTATTAAGGTCATCAATATCTGAAGACCGTCGACTTACGGAATTTTATCAGAAATCCTGATTTTTGGAGCTCAGGTAAAACGCCAACTTAGGTTAATGCTTTTTATACGTTTTCTGTGATAAACTGTAAGATATAAGCTTTACTGGAATAAAAGATTTTTAAAGATTTTTTTCTATAAATTCCTATGTAAAACATTGATCCCCAATTGTGGCCCCATCCTATCCCCTGGGTCATGATTCGAACAAATTTGATTCTACACTACCTGAGGATGCCTCAATATCAATACACAAGTATTTCTAATCGTGGCTATGTTTTTCTTGAGAAGATTTTTAAAGATATTTCCTATATTATGTATATATTCCTATTTAAAACTTTGATCCCCTATTGTGGCCCCTCCCTACCCCCATTGATTAATCAAACTTGAATCTACACTATCTGAGGATGCTTCAAGATGACTTATCATGGTTTTGTTGTACTTGAGATGAAGATTTTTAAAAGCTTGTTTAAAAGCTTGTTTTCCCATATATTCCTAGGTAAAACTTTTAACCCCATTGTAGCCCCACCCTTCCCCCGGGGATCATGTTTAAACAAATTTGAATCATTTTGAATGTTTATAAAAGATTCAAATTTTCTGGCCCTGTGTTTTTTGAAGAAGATTTTCAAAAGATGACACAAAATTTTCACCAATTCCTAATATACCCCCTCCCCCTTGAGAGAGGGTGTGGTCCTTCATTGGAACAAACTTGAATCCCCTTCACACTAGGACGCTTTGTGGCAAATATTGTTAAAAATTGGCCCAGTGGTTCCTGAGAAGAAGTCGAAAATGTAAAAAGTTTACAGTCGGACACACAGACGGACGCCGGACAAAATGTGTTCAGAAAAACTCAATTGAGCTCTCAAATCAGGTAAGCTGAAAAAAATCGAAAGACGTACTTCTTTTACACCGTCGCTGAGGATTCTTACTCCGGAGTCGTTTTCCTCACCCACCACGACAAAATTGACCACGGACTTTGTTCCTGCCCCGCGCCAGAGACCAGTGTGTACGGTTATTATGTAGAAATAATCATCGGAAGAATCACTGTCCACCTAGAAATGGATGGCCCACTTCCAAAAAAGGAAGATCATAACAAACGGTATATACATGTAATTGTGTTATCGTAGAAAGAAGTTTAGAATAATAGTATTTTTTTAAAAATATTGATTGAATGAAATAATACATGGTCAATATACATGGTTAATTCGTTTAATTTAGCTTTTTTAACATAAAAGAAATTTATGATTAGATTATCAAAGAATGATTACTTTATGTTTGATTGAACATGTTGTGTTTGCACATATGCATACACAGCATCTATGATAAACCAATAAAAGAAGAATCTATCTTATACATGTAATCCTTATTTCATACTAATGCGATCTACTACCAATAATGACATTTATCTTATATTATATGTCATTCCATAGAATGGTTCCTAGAAATGCTAACCATCTAGTTAAACAATTTCAATATTCAGTTCAACAACTCTATTGAAATAAACATTCAAGCAACATACTCGTGTTAACTTTTTGTCATAAGGCCCATATATGCGCATAGAAAAGGTATAATTTCCATATTTTGAAATATGAGGGAGGTGTATACCCTTTCAATATCTTTTTTGTCCTCTCTTCGTAAAAGGATCGCTGATATGGCGTAAACAACCAGAAGAACAATCACTGTTCCGTAAACAGCTGCATTTGAAAGATCAATTTTATTCCACACAGTGTTGAAATCGATCTCGTTGGATGGTACGTAAAAAGTGGAGGCGAAAATGCTCCCTTTTGAAGGATCGGGGCATCTGCAGATTGTTTCGTTAATATTACTCATTGGTAAAACCTGCAGAAAAAACAAAACTTGAGCTTCACCTAGTAGTATAAACACCAAAAATCGAAATTTTGTTGAATTCAAAAATGAATCTTTTAATGCAGGACGCATCATATTTAATATCTTTCTTTTCAAATAGCTTTCATTTAGTAAATGAAAAAAAAAATTTGGGTAGTTAAAATACCTTGCATCCATCTGAATCCCAAGATTTTCCTTTGGCGTCCCAAAGTCTGCATCCAGTGGTGACGATAATATAACTGAAATTGGCGACTGTAAATTCCAAAGTTGAGTTCAATGGGCTCGGGTTTGTAACAGATGCCTGACGCTTTCGCCTGTTTCTTACAGCAGAAGAGCTGTAGTCCTTCACTAATTGATAAAAATCTCAATTATTTTATCGTATTTCTCCAAACAATTAAGCTCTTATGCAGTATAATTCAAGCCATTCATCAATTAATTCAAAGTTTCTCTACTCTTAATTATGAGCAGATTGGAAATTGTGCGTCCCTTGATTCAATAACACTTCATCAAAACTTCACCTACGTAGGCGCCTTGAAAGATTTTTTTTTAGATTTGTAGAGGTAACAAACCTTAAAACTTCTTTGATAAGGGTGATAAGACACAGTTTTAAATTCAATAAAAGATCACATATGCAATAAATCAAGAAAGCTTTTATTTTCTTTTTCTTTTAGATGGGGCATAAACAGCAAAGCTTTGGAAGGATTAAGAGATAGTACTTTATTGATATCCTTATGAGCCAAAAAAAAAAAATCAATTTCAATGCCAATACCTTGCAAACCAAACCTGAAATTTTTATTTCTGTAGAGGCAAGATGGGGCTTTTCGTACATTTTTTTGAAATTTTCCAATCGGCATATAAATATTAAAAAAAAAAAACACCTTCCCCTTCTCCTTGGGTTTATACTGTTAAGACCCCCGGCATGCATATACAATACATATTTAGATTTTTAAAATATCTAAATCGTTTGTTAAATACTTACTTTCCATTTGTTCTATGCCAATATAACATGAACCTTTGCGACAACCTTGTTTTAAAAAAGTTTTGAATCCATAATTTGGAGTCCAGTCGCTGATACTTAACGTCTCAAAAAAGTCGAATGAGGAAGAGCTAAGAAACGTCACGTCTCCCAGGTACACATTGTAGAATATATGGGTACTCCGATCATCAAGGACCATACCGTGTGGTCTGATATAAACTATTACAGCATCCCCCTCGTTTTTCATTTCGAATTTGATATAAATGATTTTCTTCGGGTCTTTGGGATCCATTTTTGGACTATGATCCTGATACTGTTTAATATTTTTATTTATGAATTTTACATCTGGTCTGATATCCCCACTGACAACGACTGACGTCACATTAGATGTCACAGCAGAAGCTTCATAAGATTGTCCAAAAATATACGGGTTCTTGTCATGGACAACAACCTAATTTTAAGTGTTAAGTGGAAAAAAAGTGTCAAAGGTAATGTATTTTTTCCCGTTACGAAATGAGGGATTATATTTGCTAAGCTATCATATACACAGACATATACTCTATTTTTAAATTTTGTTCAATCTGTAACATCGTTAAGTTTGTATTTGTATATTGCCCTAACATACTAATAAGAAATTTTACCAATGCACCATGTTTATAAAAAAAGAAATTAATTCCGGATTCATTTTTCAAATATATTTGGTAGTAACATATGTAGTTCTCCAAAATAAACGTAAACAAATATAATTACATAGAATGGTTCAATCAGAAGAATCTTTTCTATATGCTAGGATATCACTTCTTTTATGTAATTCAGTCCCCTATCTTTTCATATATTTTTTAAGTACCTGAATATCAAGTATCGTCTGCTCGTCTCTGTTCGTGTTATTTCTTTCAGCTTCAAAATCCAACTGTATTCCTTTTATATACTGTTCCGTTCTGTTCATGATTCTTTCAAAAGTAACCTTCTCAGTGCTGACATCTAGACCATCTTGGGACAAAAGAGAAGCACCTTCCCCAACTTCTTGCTGTAGTAATTGAATCTTTTTCATATCTTTCAGCGCATCTTCGATTTTAGCTATATTATTCTCTGCCTGTAACGTAAATTTCATTATCAGGTACATATTGAATAGATATATCAACGAATTGATAAGAATTTTTTTAAATCATGAGCATTACATACTATTAAGAAAAGTAAAGTACCAAATAAATCAGTTAAAAAATTTAAACGTACAAATGCTGCCTGTTGTTTTTGCTTTTCTTGTTTCTCAATTCTGATATCGTACAATAGTTTAGCCTTTGTTCGTATTTCTTCAGTTGTCATGGGGGACTGTGTTGTCCCTGAATGGTCTGCATGACTTTGTGTTCGTTTTTGTTTCGTGGTCAATTCAGCAATGATGGAGTCTAAGGTGATCCTTGACGTAATGTCATCCACAGTAGTGGGCAGCATAGAGGTCAAAATGTTATTCAAAACCTTAATAGTACCTGAAAATAGGAGATTTTATATTATACATTGTATAGATAAATCTTTGATAAACTATTTATAAGTAATTATGTTTTCTAAACATTTCAAGAAACTTTATCTGTCTTTTTATTATTTCATTGTTTTTTATTTCATGGGAAAAAGATACCTTCTAACATCTGAAATGGATACAAAAAGGACAACATGTAGGACATTACAATATACTCACTGAAAAGAGCACTCTTCATGCTTTCAAGACTTTCCACAGGGAATGGCTTGGTCTGGGATGTTCTGAACACACTCTCCATCATGACCTTTGTTACTGAAGTTGATGCATTCTGTAAAAAAGATATAAAAGTGTTGCTTACGCAAAGACGGTAAGACCTATCTAAAACAGTGTGCATATTAAACTTTCATTTAAGATTAGAACTTTATAACTTTATGAGGTAATTATAAAAGAAATGTTTGAAAAATGGAACAACAATATTACCTATTTAGTTTCTTTGTTTATTATTTCAAACTTACCGCCGACTCAGTAGTAATGTAGGCTGGGCTTCGTGTGACACTTTCCAAAGCAGACGAGATTTGCTGTACGTCAGTTGCACTGAATTGTTTTTTAGTGCCGGAGTCAGATTCGACTGTTTTTAAAAGGATATTGGTCATTTCAGTTGTTTTCTGCAAAAAAGAGAGTTTCAACCAGCATTGCCCTTATTAAAGATATTTTACTGTGTACAATAAAACAAGAGGCCCATGGGCCACATCGCTCACCTGAGCACATTGGCAAGGCAAAAGCACAAATCAGTTCAGTACTGAAAAGATTACGGGGGGGGGGGGGGGGCTTGAATTGTAAACTACCTGATGATGCTTCCATGTCAATATATAATTTGTTTAATTTGTTTTAACAAATGGCTTTGTTGTACTTGAGAAGATTTTTTAAAAAATTCCCATATATTCCTCTGTAAAAATTTGATCCCCCATTGTGGCTCTCCCTATCTCAGGGGTCATCATTTGAACAAACTTGAATCTACACTACCTGAGGATGCTTCCATATCAATATGACTAAACATAGCTTTTCTGTTCTTGAGAAGAATTTTTTTTCTATATGTTCCTATGTAAAACTTTCGATCCCCTTATTGGGCCCCACCCTACCCTCGGGGGTCATCATTTGAACAAAATTGAATTTACACTACCTGAGGATGCTTCCATATCAAAATGACTAAACATGATTTTCAGTTCTTGAGAAGAAGATATTTTCCTATATGTTCCTATGTAAAATTTTCGATCCCCCATTATGGCCCATCCCTATCCCCTGGGGTCATCATTTTAACAAACTTGAATCTACACTACCTGAGGATGCTTCCATATCAAAATGACTAATCATGGCTTTGCAGTTCTTCATCAGAACATATCTTCCTATATATTTCTATTTCAGACTTTCATCCTCCATTGTGGCCCCACCCTACCCCCGGGGGTCATGATTTGAACAAACTTGAATCTACACTACCTGAGGATGCTTCCACATAAATATGATCAATCAGGGCTTTGCTGTTCCTGAGAAGAAGATATTTAAAGATTTTTCCTATATATTTCTATGTAAAACTTTGATCCTCCATTGTGGCCCCGCCCTACCCCCGGGGGGTCATGATTTGAACAAACTTGAATCTACACTACCTGAGGATGCTTTCATATAAATATGACCAATTAGGGCTTTGCTGTTATTGAGAAGAAGATTTTTAAAGATTTTTCCTATATATTTCATGTAAAACTTTGATCCTTCATTGTGGCCCCGCCCTACCCCAAGGGGTCATGATTTGGATAAATTTGAATCTACACTACCTGAGGATGCTTCCATATAAATATGACCAATTAGGGCTTTGCTGTTATTGAGAAGAAGATTTTTAAAGGTTTTTCCTATATATTTCTATGTAAAACTTTGATCCTCCACTGTGGCCCCGCCCTACCCCCATGGGTCCTGATTTGAATAAACTTGAATCTACACTACCTGAGGATACTTCCACATAAATATGATCAATCATTGCTTTGCTGTTCCTGAGAAGAAGATTTTTAAAGGTTTTTCCTATATATTTCTATGTAAAACTTTGATCCTCCACTGTGGCCCCGCCCTACCCCCATGGGTCCTGATTTGAACAAACTTGAATCTACACTACCTGAGGATACTTCCACATAAATATGATCAATCATTGCTTTGCTGTTCCTGAGAAGAAGATTTTTAAAGGTTTTTCCTATATATTTCTATGTAAAACTTTGATCCTCCATTGTGGCCCCGCCCTACCCCCGGGGGTCATGATTTGAACAAACTTGAATCTACACTACCTGAGGATGCTTTCATATAAATATGATCAATCATTGCTTTGCTGTTATTGAGAAGAAGATTTTTAAAGATTTTTCCTATATATTTCTATGTAAAACTTTGATCCTCCATTGTGGCCCCGCCCTACCCCCAGGGGTCATGATTTTGACAAATTTGAATCTACACTACCTGAGGATGCTGCCATATAAATATGACCAATTAGGGCTTTGCTGTTATTGAGAAGAAGATTTTTAAAGGTTTTTACTTTATATTTCTATGTAAAACTTTGATCGTCCATTGTGGCCCTGCCCTACTCCCGGGGGTCATGATTTGAACAAACTTTAATCTACAATACCTGAGGATGCTTCCATATAAACATATAAATATGACTCATCATGGCTTTGCTGTTCTTGAGAAGAAGATTTTTAAAAGTTTTTCCTATATATTTCTATGTAAAACTTTGATCCTCCATTGTGGCCCAGCCCTACCCCCGGGGGTCATGATTTGAACAAACTTGAATCTACACTACCTGAGGATGCTTCCATATAAATATGACTCATCATGGCTTTGCTGTTATTGAGAAGAAGATTTTTAAAGGTTTTTCCTATATATTTCTATGTAAAACTTTGATCCTCCACTGTGGCCCCGCCCTACCCCCGGAGGTCATGATTTGAACAAACTTGAATCTACACTACCTGAGGATGCTTCCACATGAGTTTCATCTTCCCTGGCCTTGTGGTTCTTGAGAAGAAGATTTTTAAAAGATGCTACTAATTTTTCACTAATTCTTCATTATCTCCCCTTGAAAGAGGGCGTGGCCCTTCATTTGAACAAACTTGAATCCTCTTTTCCCAAGGATACTTTGTGGCAAGTTTGGTTGAAATTGGCCTAGTGGTTCTTGAAAAGAAGACGAAAATGTGAAAAGTTTACAGACGGACGGACGGACAGACAGACAGACGGACATACGGACTACAGACAAAATGTGATCAAAAAAGCTCACTTGAGCCTTCGGCTCAGGTGAGCTAAAAAAGCAATGACGGTCATTATGATTTGAATCATTTATCAAAGATTTAAATGTTGCAATACATTTTGAGCTAAAGAAGATGAGAGTTGTACTTATATGGTAAATTTATTTGAGGCATTCAGACAATTGAATGCAAAGATATTGCACTGTAGTAAAGAAGCCAATACCTCTTGATACAGACGTGTGACTTTACTGGTCGTGGGGGTTGTTATCTTTGAGGTTCTTCCTGATAAAATATCTTCCTCTGTTGTTCCCGGTGAATCTCCCTAAAATATTGTAATCATATTTCTTATATCTTGAAAAAAAAAGAATGTGTTCTTTAATACCGTGTGGAAGTTGTTTTACTGTATTTATAATAGGAATTTTTAGTTCTTCTTGATGTTCATTTCTTGGCATTTTTAAAATAAGATTATAAATTGTATTATTGTCTCCACATGCTGTGTACACATAATTAAGTTTAATTCAAAATCAAGTTGAGAATATGATATTCTGAATCAGTATTACGTCTGAGAAGAATGAAGACATATCTGTGTGATCCATACCTCTGAGAAGTCCACAATATAGGAGGAGACAGAACTGACCAATCGCACCACCCCCATGTCATTACCACCCGCATCTGTACGTTTGAATTCTTTATTAAATGATTCAAATAGTAAGTCGATTGCACCGGTGTCAGAGCTGGAGTTAGGGGTGACCTTCTCCATTGGACGTACCTACACAGTAAGACAACTTGGTGAATGTGTGATCTCAATTACATTGATTTTTAGTTGCATAAAAAGAATTACTCACTCAGTATCAGAGAATATAAATACGAGAGTTGTCCGGTAAAATCGTGGAAAAGGTGTCAAGAGTGAAAAATAATCATCCTTGCGTACTAAAAATTTTCATTTCTCTTTTTTACATTTTTATCAATGTACCAACCAAATTTCAAATGAATATATGCTCAGATTAACAAAATATGAGATTTTATGTTATTTTTGTTGTATATATATTATACATGTACCAAAGTTGTCATGGGGGACTGCCTTCCGGCGCATGGGTGATAACTTCAAAGCAGCATCGTTGCCTCTTTGCTTAAAAAATGTTGATAAGTCCCACACAAATTCGGGAATTTCATTGATGCACATACTCGAGTTTCACTTTATTCCTACATAAACAGTCGAGGAACTAATCTCGCAAACACATTGGGCGTTCTTAAGATTTTTAGTAAGTTATGGACTGTACTCTTACTATCATTCAACAAAATAGGCAATCTTATATCGACAGTCTACAGTGATAGCGTCTTTCGTTATTGGCATTAGCTGTCTGTCCGTATGTTTTATTCTCCAGGGACTCGATCAAAAAGCTTCCGATTAGAAAAGTCCTATTTCACTTGTATATTAAAGATCTAGTGATATTTTATATATATATTTTTTGTTCTTCTGTAGTCATATAAAGTCTCTTAGAGCGTCATCACCACATCTAAATCAGAGTGATTTGCTCACGGGTGCGCCGTAACGTCGAAACGCCACCATTGTTCGTGTTTCGTGATGACCACTTTCCCATTTCGATTGCTCGGGAAACTGCCAAACATGGCTAAGAAATTTCCAAATGACAAGAAAATAGATGTGTACCACGGTATTCAATGTATAATGAATGGATTTTGAGCAATTTTAAATCATTTTAAACTAGCCAAAAAAGCATTTCTAGATAGGGCCAAAATAAAAATTAGGTTTGTTTCCCCTAACGCGACCGACCCACTTAAATCGTGCCGACTGAAAAGTTTTTATAATAAGATTATTCAAATATTTATTTTTATTGTTTATACACTTCATAAAGTACAATTTCATCAAAATTCGTTCTTTATCAGAATGGCGACTTTTGTTTTACTCTCATTTGGCGCCCACAACATGTGGCCACAGAGGGTTATTTAGTGTTATAAAACAACGGCGATGTATCAATCTTAATAGACATCTTTAACTTGTTAGAATCTTACACTCTTGAAACATTTCGAGAATTAAATATACCATGACTAAGGAGTGTTAACATGGCATTTACAAATGTGTCTTCTAAAATTAACGTACGTAGTCAGCATGACAAAGCCTGCCTCATGAGCAGATGAGGGGCCCACTTTGTGTATGCATATCAATAAATTTCACTGCATTTCATTCGTTTCGATCTAAAAAAAAACACTTCATGTATGATTCTATTTTTACTATATAGGACCATAGGATTTGTAAATATATCTTTGTATAATTATTTCATCTTGATAAATAATTTGGATATCGTTCCTTCATTCCTTTTATTTATGGGGTAAACTTCGTGACAATAACATTAGATATATGAAACTTCATTCATGTTAGATATGGTTTGGTTGAATGAAATATTGTCCATACAGGTGCTCTTTTTTCAAATAGTGTTGAAATCTTTAAAGTTGGCGTATGGTATGGCTTCCTGAGACGTCCAGTGTATTTTTCTTTTCTTTAGTTGGGCCCTTGAAAATAGGTTGTTTCTTTGCTTTAAAATACCTTTAAAAATTGCTGAGTCGACAACATTTGAACACGGGTGGAGGACTCCTAAGTTAGATTTTTTCTCGGCACTTATGGCCATTGATCATAAAGCATCAGTAAGGGATCTTTATCGTGCCAACATCTACATGTATACTGTGACACTGCATGGCCCTACGTTTTTTACGGTCTCATTTGACTGACCAATTTCCACGCCCCACGTCGGGACCTGTGACTTAGAATAAGCTCCTGAATTACGTCGTGACTCCAAAACGAAACACTAGAATTACTGCACCACGCGAGGCCCTTGACATTTTATCTATGTAAGCACTCGAAGATGATAGTAGGTTTGAACAAGATGTATTTGTGAAACACTGATGCCCCCGTATGGCAGCTTATGTCGAAGGTTAAAGTTTCTCAAATGCAAGTCAAAATGCAGGCCAAAAGATACAAAACGTTGGTACCCAAAGAAAGGTCTCGTCTCGAGGAATATATCTGTGAAATTTGAAAGCCCTAGCTGCAACTGTTCAAAAGTTATGGCAAAGGTTAAAGTTTTTTTTAAAGTAAGTAAAACGTCAAGGTCAAAGTTGTTATTATTCCAATGAAGGTCTTGTCACAAGGATTACATATGGGAAGTATGAAAGCCCTAGCACCAACCATTCAAAAATTATGACCAAGGTTAAAGTTTTTCGAAAGTAGGTCAAACTCCTAGGTCAAGGTCAAAGAGGATGATATCAAGAGGAAGGTCTTGTCACAAGGAATATACATGTGAAGTTTGAAACCCCAAGCACCAACTGTTCAAAAGTTATGGCCAAGGTTAAAGTTTTTCAAAAGTAGGTCAAATTCCATGGTCAAAAGGTCAAAGTTGTTGGTATCCAAAGGAAAGCCTTGTCACAAGGAATACACATGTGAAGTTTGAAACCCCAAGCACCAACTGTTCAGAAGTTATGGCCTAGGTTAAAGTCTCATAACATTTTGCAAAAATGGGTCAAACTCCAAGGTCAAAGTCAAAAGGTCATATATGATGGTACCCAAAGAAAGGTCTTGTCACAAGGAATACACATGCGAAATATGAAAGTCATAGCTCCAACCAATCAAAGGTTATGGGCAAGGTTAAAGTTGACAACAGACAAACGGATAGACAAACAGATAGACAGGACAAAAACAATATACGCCGGGATCTTTCGATCCAGGGGCATAATAAAATATACTCGGATGGCCAATAGTTGAGTTTTTGCGAATCTTGTCTTTTTTGTAAAAAATTCAATTTCAATAAATCTACGCTGGCCTGAGATATTTCACAAGTTCAAATGAATAATATTTGTGAATTAATTTACCATACATGTTGCTTTTAAATTTCATTTGTATAATATTAGGTTTAAAAATCACTTTCTTTTGTTCTTTCTTATTTATAGCGATATTATTCAATTTTCAGAATGTATTTTCAAAACTGTCATAAAAAAAATAATAATTTACCTACCTACCTACTCAACTTGAAATTTTAGGGTCGGGTTAGGGGAAACAAAGATATTTTTAATGATGGCCTAACGATGAAATGGAAATGAACCAAATTTATATGACTGATAACATAAAAGAAGCTGGTCATTTTGCACCTTAAAAGTTTTTGAAGAGTCATCTGCCCTTGACAAAAAAAAGACAATTTTAATTTTGTCAAAATATCTGTGGTAAATGATTCATTATATTTTATATTTTAATAAAGAGAGAGTTTATGCATACATTCACAAAGAGATCTGTGTGAAATTCAAATTACTTTTTACAATATCTTAATAAAACCTGCACTGCCCATAGACTTCAATGTAAAATTGAAGTTGCAATTTATTTGACAATAATCAAAATTTGTAAATTCCTTTGATGGAGTATTTTTATTAGGTCACCTGAGTCACTCAAGTGACCTATTGCTATCTGTTTTCGTCCGTCGTGTGCGACGTCCGTCGTGTGTTAACATTTGAACATTTCTTCTTCTCTGAAACTGCTGAACCAATTTCAGCCAATTTTAGCATATGGCACCTATGTGTGAAGGGGAACAAAATTTGTGAATTTCATGGTCCCTGCCCCCCTGGGGCCTGAGGGGTGGGGCTAAAACCACCTAAATTAATGCAATCTTTAAAAATCTTCTTCTTTACTCCTAGACATCAAGCTGTCAAACTGTTGGCATGATTGTATTGAGCCCTCTACCAAAATTGTGAAATTCATGACCCCAGGGTCAGAGGTTCTGGTGCTAGGGCGGGGCTATATAGATCATATAGTGAAAGTGCTTTATTTCTTTGATTATTATATTGATTATATATATTGTTTTACGATTGATTGATTGATTGTATGTTGTTTTACGTCCCATTCGAGAATTTTTCACTCATATAGAGACGTCACCATATACCGGTGAAGGGCTTCAAATTTTGACCTTTACTCGGCACTCAGGGCCATTGAGCAGTGAGGGATCTTTATCGTGCCAACGCCTACCGTGACACGGGGCCTCGGTTTTTAAGGTCTCATCCGAAGGACCCGCAACTTTCACTTCAAAGTGCCGAGCGCATGGCGAAGGAACAGTTGCTACCCATTTTTTATCGACTTAGGTCAGCCGCGGCCGAGATTCGAACTCACGACCTCCCGATCACGAAGCAAGCGCCCTACCGACTGAGCTACCGTGAACGGTCTTTATTTCTTTGAAAATATTCTTCTCTACTCCTGGGTATTATTTAAACAAATTAAATACATAGTTATGATAAGCAAGGATGCCTCTTTTAAACTTGTGAATTTCATGGCCCCTGGATCAGAAGTTCTGATGTTAGGGCGGGGCTATATTTATTATATAGTGAAAATGCATTAATGCTTTAAAAATCTTCTTCTCTGCTTCTGGGTTTTATTTAAACGAACTGGGTACATTGTTATGATAAGCAAGGGTGCCTCTTCCAAAATTGTGAAATTCATGGCCTCAGGGACAGGGGCTCTGGTGCTAGGGTGGGGCTATATAGATCCTATAGCAAAGGTGAATTATTTCTTTGAAAATCTTCTTCTCTGCCTCTTGATATTATTTAAACAAACTAAGTACATTGTTATGATACGCAAGGATGTCTCTTCCAAAATCGTGAATTTCATGGCCCCAGGGTCAAAGGTTCTGGTGAAAAGGTGGGGAGGGGGGGGGGCTCTATTGATTATATAGTGAAAAAACAAAATTACTTTGAAAATATTTTTTTCTGCTTCTGGTTAAAAAGCAAAGAAGCTAAATATAGTTATGATGAGCAAGAGTGCTTCTTCCAGAGTCGTGAATTGCATGACGTCTGGGTCAGATAGGCTGGTGTAAGGGTGGGGCTCTTGATAATATAGTGAAAATGCATTGATGCTATTAAATAATCCTGTCTGCTCCTTAGTGTTAAGCAGATAAACAAAGTGATTACTTATGATGAGCAAACTTCTGATCCCAGGGTGAGAGGCTTTGGTGTTCCTCGGTGGGGAGGGGGGGGGGGGTCTATTGATAATATAGTGAATCTGTAGTAAAAATGCATTATTTCTTAAAAAATCTTCTCTGAACTTGGGCATATCAGAGGCAAAAAGAGTAAAAGTTTTAATAAGGAAGGGTATTTTTACCAGATTTTTGAACATCTGGACCATTTGGTCAAGTGTTGTGGTCCTGGCCAGGGCTCTATTAATTTGTATTCTACTGAGAGGAGTTATTCCCCTTTGCCATTTACTTCTGATAATTAATCACTGTAAATAATGTACTTGAAAGCTTAATAGAATAAGAGAATTATGCAAGAATTTTTATTGTATAATACAAAAAGTCCTTTCATAGTTTTAATGATCAGGTAGACTTGTAAGTAGTAGATAAATAAAAATGAGACAAAAATAACTTGTCTTATTAAATGTTCATCAAAGACCAAGAGAGGCCAATGTAAGAGATTTCAACAAGGAATTGAAATAGTACAGATGCACTGATAGTTTGTTAATATACTGTACGGTGAGAGTAATAAATGGGCAACAGATTAGAACCTTATTTATGAACTGTTAATGAACACTAGACTATTTATTTTGTTGATCCTGATCACCCTATTTTTCTTGCTTTTGGGCAACAAAGTCTCGTCACCTTTCAGTTCATTTTGTACTCTATGGATCCTCTAAATTATTGTATTATACTCAGGTGACCGTTAAGGCCCTTGGGCCTCATGTTTAATAATACGTTCAAAGTGCTACCATAATTAAAAAATATCGACCCATTCATTTATTACGTACAAAATATGATCTTTATACATTGAATACCTAAAAAATATGATAATTTGTACCCCAACCTTATCTATGTAATAGTTTTATTCCGAAGTGATACTCGCGAATTTTCTACCGAAACCTGGATTTTGAATCGTGCGCCGTAGAACCATACCCTGTACACATTCAAGCATAATAAAAAAATGATTTATGCAAATAAATCATTTATATATGTTGCCTTGTGTTTAATTTCATGATTCGCATGGCGGTGACTCCGGTTGGTATTTATAGCACAACAATTTGCATATTTACTGAATGCGCATGCGCAATCTAAATTTAATACTAGTACTTCGTAAACAAAGGCAACTTTGAGTCTAGAAGAAGATTTTCGAAGATAACTTGTAAATAATCTGTATTTGAGAGGTCTTTCCATCGACAAAATATGTAACAACGATTTGTGCACCGTCCGATATAGGTAAAGTGTTCTACTGTTGTGTGTTTTCACAGTAAACTCGATAGCGTCACTTGGGAAAATTCCGTCTTGTGTAACTGCGGGGAATAATGGCGAATTGACCCAGGCACAGAATCTGTATTGATGGCATACCTGCTCCAAATTCGTTACCCGTTTGTTTTGGATTATACATAAGCTAGACTCATTTGATCGAAAGAACAAGGTTAGTGATACCATAATTTCAAAATAAAGCGATCTGTACGTATTTCGTAATCGGAGCCTCTCTCTCTTATTTGTACATTTCGCAATGTCAACATTGTGCATAGGCGATTCGCATGTGAAGAGACCGAAATTCCATCTCGGCGCACACCATTCGAGTGCGTCAGCATACAATATTGCTGGCCTGAGCTTGGTTAATTACATTGGCATTAGAGGAGGATTAGTAGCGTGTGATCGCCACTTAGCTTTGTTTACTTCTGCTGTGAGACACTATAAGCCACACCATCTGATAGTTTGTCTAGGGGGTAATGATTTGGATGTAGTTGATTCGGACTGGAGTACAGAATGTGTTGTTGCGAAGCTTGTCACATTTTTGACACAATTAAGGAACCGATTCCCATTAAAAACTGTCACTGTTCTGAGTTATTTCCCGAGACAAAGAACTAGAACTATTTCACCTGAGAATTATAGGTTAAGAGTCATTGAAACCAACAGCTTGTTACAGGATTTTCGTAAAAATCACCAGTTGACTTTCTGGAAATTAAGAGGATTCTCTGAGTGCAGAAAACAGATTCATTGTGATGGAGTTCACCTAAACAATTACGGCTACCAAAAACTGATAAGACAACTTAGGGGAATTCTCGTTTCTAATCATCGTTCAAGTCAATGTTAATTCCTGTATTTTAAGGTTAAAAGTCAGGGGCTACTAACTTAGATTTATAATTTGTTACTGCTATCAATTTTCATAAATGTATGACAATAACTTGTATATATACTATATATAATACCATTAATATGTTGTAAAATTACTTAACAACTATGATTGTACAATGACACGAAATGTATTTAACTTGATGATGGTACATGTACGCTAATTGTATTATCTGACATTCTCTTTCAGCATTTGATCATCAAAAAGTGCTGTAGTTGTCTACTAGAACATTCTTTATTTGAATATTTGGCTTGAAACAGGTAATGCCTAACTCAGTTATTTATGTTGAGCACACATACATTGTGCTCATTGCATACAAAATTCTTAATATAGCTAGTGTAATGGATATGCCCTGCATATACCCAATAGCTATGACACAATTATTTTCATGCTTGTCTGCTAAGTCATGGCAGCTATTATAGCTTCAAGCATATTTCATCAGCTCAAAGCATATTTTACTAGCTCAAAGCATTATATTAGCTCAAGCTTTTAGCTTAGAGCATAATTAGGGGTGTTAACATGCAAGTCAATATTTGTACATTTGTGTATTCATTTCTACAAATATTGCCTGGCTTGTTAACATGGGCTTTTAACGCCCCCTTTTCAGATTTTTTCTAAGTTGTACAAAGTTTTTGGTCTACATTTTATATGCCAATTATGCCATAATTATTTTCAATAGTCATAATAGGTCAGATGACACACCTATTGTCTCAGGGGCAAATTTTGTGATTTGGCGATTTGTAATAATATTCTCTTTGTACTTTTATATGTATGTAACCTTTTCTTATATTAGAATTTTAGATTGTGTTCTCTTTACTGTCATTTATTATCTATTGTAATAAATGACCTACTTTATTCTTTAAAGGGTGTTATTGTTTTTAATAAGTGGAGGCAGACAGGTATAAAAATGATTTAGGCAAATAAATTATTTATATATGTTGCCTTGTGATTAATTTCATGATGCGCATAGCGGTGACTCCGGGTGGTATTTATAGCACCCCAATTTGCATATTTACTGAATGCGCATGCGCAATCTAAATTGAATACTTCGTAAACAAAGGCAACTTTGAGTCTACCATCTCCCTCCCAACCTCCTTTGTACCTTATGGCAGTATTTTTTTATATTTGTATTTAGATTATGTTTTACTCTTGTTTATGTGCAGCGCTTTTAACGCCCCCATTTTAGATTTTTTCCAAGTTGTACAAAGTTTTTGGTCTACGTTTTATAGGCCAAATATGCCATAATTATTTTCACTAGTCAAAATAGGTCAGATGACACACCTATTGTCTCAGGGGCAAATTTTGTGATTTGGCGATTTGTAATAATACTCTGTACTTTTATATGTATGTAACCTTTTCTTATATTAGAATTTTAGATTGTGTTCTCTTTGCTGTCATTTATTATTTTTTGTAATAAATGACCTATTTTATTCTTTAAAGGGTGTTATTGTTTTTATTAAGTGGAGGCAGACAGGTATAAACATTGTCTACATTTATCCAAAAAATTAAAAAGTACTTAACAATGATAGATAAATATTTGCTGAAAATTTCAGCTTAGTGCACCCATTATTATTCAACAAAAACGCTTTGTCCATGATTTTACGGGACAACCCTCGAATACCGTTATATTTTTTTTGAAAATGGCCTTGTCTCCGATCCGATCATAAATGTGTACTTTGACAGTGACTTTATAATCAAATGCTGGGTCTCCTAGCTGTAGAGGGACATCAGTAACTGTGCTCTCTCCTATAGAATGTAAAACAGTTTGTTAAAAAAAAGTATTGCTATGCACTTTAATCATTGCAATAAAATAAAATATCAAGTTGGTCAATATTGTTCGGAAGGGGGGGGGGGGGGTAGCCTGTATATATATTCATTGCACAGAGATATAAATTCAAAGGGTGTTTTTTAAGAATGCCATAAGTACACATAGCCGATTCTAAAATGTCTTTTATACAGTGCAAATTCTCTAGTGGCACTCATACATTTATCGACTATTAGTGGTCTGTTTTGTGATAGCTGTATATGTAATTCCAAATGCTTAAAATTTCACATGATGGTACATAACATGATGGTGTTTATTTCACGATCTCGGCATTTTTTTCATAAATGTTTTTGCTTCAAACACACACAATTTTTTTTTAGGAATTTATGCATAAAAGTCCCTCCTAGTAGATGACTTTAGGTGACAGGTCCTTGTTATTATAAACCTGGCTTAATGTTCGCGGGGATGTTTTTTGATCGAACATACGCAAATTAAAAGCACAGTTATGTATTCAATTTTTACTTTAATTTGCATATTCAAGTGTTTGGATTCTGTAGCTTTACCTCCTAGGAACAGCTCAGTTTTTACGTCCTGAATCCCAGTTGACAGGTTTCTTCTGGTTATAGTTTCATATAGATAAGTGAGCGGTTCGCCATTTCTCTTGTCTCTTGTAAGGTTCCGCTCCCTATTTGTACCTTCATCTATCCAACCAGAACATTCGATGCTGAAGGTGTCCTTCAAAGCCATGCCTGTAATTAAAAAAAAACTTTTTACGACGTACTTAGGGTTACATTTTCCCCTGAAAATTCGGTTGGAATAAAACCACTTTAAAATGAGGTAAAAGAGCAAGAAATACACTCATATCCCGTATGGCAAATTTCTTTACTGAGATTTGTCTTCGAATATAACTTGAAAGTTTTTTAAGCTTCATTGCACCAAAAGATCTTATATGCACTAGCATTTGGTCGATCAAAATTATGAAGAACAGAAATAGGAAGACGTCTGTGATCCAATAACCACTAATACCCCTGCTCTGATGTGAATATACACTCTCATGTGAATATACAGAAGTTCAGTTAAAGAAATTTTGTACCTACTATATATATATTTTTTTTTTGCATTTAAGGTTCATTTTTTTATCATCATTAAATTAAAGTTTATAAAGAAAGTCAATGTCCACCGTTACAAAACACAAGACCAAGGTATCGTTAGAAATATATTGTGTTTGTTTATAAATCATCATATGATATGTACTAACAATGTAAATTCAGTATGGAATCATTCACATTGTTCAAAAGGTTCTATCACACACTTTTTGGAAATTTGGTAGAGGCAGACGCACGCATCTAATTTATTCTGCTGACAGAATAATTCCAGGAATATATTGTACAGATTCTACTGACAGTTCACTACAGGCTTATAGCAGCTAGGAAGAAAACGTTGTTCAAGTTCCCACAGTTGCCTTAGGAGCAGAAGTAGATATGACCCCCCATCCCCGTTTCTTTTTCACCTTGAAGACCTTAATTTCACTTTTTAACGATTTCATTTTACATGTCGTCAACTTTATTTTGATACATGTGGTATTATGTTAAACGTATTGTACTTCGAGGGTGCTCCGATTCCATAAAAGATAAAAGAAGTGAAAGTGCCTATTTACTGATTTTTTTTTGGGGGGGGGGGGGATAAATAGCTTTCCGAACCTTTCAATGCAAAAAAAGAAGATATTTGTATAAATTTTTAAAAGCTTTAGTAAATTGTAAAAGCTTAGAATGAACAACTTTTGCTTTATATATTTAAACAATACTGTACAAATAATATTCATTAAATGGCATTTTTTCTTCAGCAAGTTTATTGTCACACAGATGACACATTAAGTTTGAATCCGGAAGTATTAAGTTTGAATCCGGAAGTGAAGTCCTAGTGTAAGCTGCCATTGATAAGCTGGTGGTCTGGCAAAGGACCTGATGATGACAATATTTCTAAATATAGAGATGTAAACAAAATTGACCAAAGTCTGTCTTATTATCATTAAACAAAATGGTCCATCTTAAAGTAAAAAAATCGATGTTGGTAGATTGGGGTTCTTTTCAGTGTGCAAATACTTAATTTTAAATGGTAACGTTTCAATTTTATTACCTTTCTATGCATGATTTTTTTCCCAGGAGCGTATACATGTACATGTACTTATATTATACATAATAAAGCGTTAGAACATGAATCTGCATGGGCAGCAGAAGGACATGATGCAGGAGTGTCTCAATTTTTCCCTTCATATTCCCACAGACCTGCCTACCCTTTTCATTGCGAGGGTGTAATTTCAATACTCATTTTGGCGGAATTTCACAGATTAGGGCGTAATCCTTTATGTTTCCTTAGTTTGATGTTTTGCAATGCTACTATATTGTCTAAATAAACCTGTAATTGTACATCATTGAACAAAGCAAGCATGAATGTTCCGTTTTCAAATCATTTATTGAAAAAAAAGGCCATGTGTTGTAAAACTGGCATCCTAAATGCAGTCATATCAAATTTATTTAATTTACATGCCTAATGAACTTTTGGAAAATTTATAGAAAATCACATAATTCAAAGTTTCATTTGCATGTTAATACAAATGCTACATTATTGCGCTATTTCGTTTTTGTTTTCCTTACATTTACTTGTCCCAATGTTGTTCTAAGCAATGTAAGAATAAACGGAATTGAAAAATAACTTACTTTACTTATTGCGCATTTCATTCAAAAGTTTTTTTCCTTAATTTTGGCATGCCACCCGTTTTAAAGGCATAACTACAAAGAATATTACGTATGTTGCTTGTATCGTAAATAATCAAATCGTGAAGAACCGAAAAACCCCTATTAATTAGTATTAATTACCTTCTCGTTTTTATTTAGGAAAGCCTTTACTTTAACTTCCAAGTTAGCCTTTCATTAAGTTGTTAAGGAAAAATATTTAAAGGCGTAAATTTAAATTTCATGGCGTAACAGCGTAATTTCGTGGTAAAAAGCGGAATAATTACGCCAAAAGCGGAAGGGTAGGCAGGTCTGTTCCCAGTGGCTCGATGTCCAAGTCACGTCAGAGGATACGATTAAGGAAAATAAGGAAAGTCTTTGAAATTAATTGAGGTTCAGATTAATTTAAGTTGGCGCTTTAAAACTTCTTTGCTGCCGTAGTAGGCGGCTAAAAACTGAAGGCAAAAGGAACGCTAAGTTTTTATCCATCTTCTTTAATTCGGAATAATTGTTAAAGCTATATATGGCGTACATGTATCTAAGCTAAAAAATAAAAATACGAGATTGAGTGTAGCTTAACATGATATATGTTATTTACGTTAAAATTTAATTTTTCACTGATTTTGAACTTAAATAACCTCATGTTTCCATAGTTAGATTGATTTAAAAAAATTTAAACTGTGTCTGTTAATTAAATGCGGAATCGGTAAATAAATCGGTTATTGTTTTAAATTTCTAATATCTTTGAAACGTGATTGATTTAAATTGTGTAATTTACAGAAAAGTCCTGTTTTTATATAAAGTAATAAAACAAATAGAAAGATCTTTTTAATTAAGGTAGTCTGAACTTACAAAAAAAAAACCAAAAAACAAACAAAACAAACATAAAAACAAAAACAAAAACCGCCCTATATGACTTTAAATAATTCTCATGAATATTTCTCAGTGGTTAGAATTTTTTAACAGACATTATACAAAATATATTTAAAATGAATAAAGCATATATTTACAACAGGTAAAATGGTAACTTTTCACTGTTAAATTTATTAGCACAACTTACTAATAGTGTTTTGATATATAAACACAGACACAACTTATCAATTGCTTTACAATTATTTCAATGCCCATTCACATTAAAAAAAATTAATGTTCATGTAATGTTAATCGTCTCGTTATTATAAACATCGGGTTTGATACCGTCTGACGTTCTAGAAATTTCCATCAAGATATAGGCGTGTAAAACTACGATCGGCTACTGGCGAAAACGATTTGCACAATTTTTTTTCAGTTGTCATAGCTTTATTTGCATTACTTCAATAAAGTTTTCATTCATGATAATTCGTTAATGACGTTTTATCAAATAATTTTATAAACAATTGCGTGTTTTAAGTTTTATTAAAAATATACTTTTATTCGCTATTTCACGGCTGTTTATCGAAAAACTAGATTTTTAATTAAATTTTCGAGAATAAATATGCGAATGAAATCTGTAATCTAGATTAAAGACATCATCTCATACACAGTGTACTATTAGAGGATTAAGTATGAACTCTGGTGGAGGCATCTCAAAGTTTATTTACAAAATTTATTGATTTTTAAGCATAGATTTTAACACTTCAAACTTTACTCAAATCAGACCCGTAGAACGCCGGGGGAGGGGGGGGGAGGTATGGGGGGCATCTCCCACATTTTGTTGCTGTAATGTCGAGCACCGGCAATTTCCAACATTAAAAAAAAGAATCAAAAAGTAAGCAAAAGGTTCTCCCCACAGGAAAAAGGATTTTCGACGGATAAATGTTTTAATGATAGGATTTTGACGCTATATAATTATTCTTATCATAAAAAATAATTCCTTCCTAGTACCAAGTAGGGTTGTTATTTGTGAAAAGAAAAATGCCACGTCAAGCACCTATTAACATGTTTATTAAATTAAGGAGGAATAACTTACCTTCCGTCGGGGTCACCGAGCATGTTCCGTTGTATGGAGGATAGTTGGTGACAAGATCCATGAAGACTGTGCTAGGCTTTGAACGTGAATCCACGGTTGTATTTAGTGTAATCGTGTATTTTTCACCAGGATCAAGTGTGTTTTCTTTTAGTACCAATGCTTGACTATTTATTCCTGAAAGATTACATGTAAGAATGTTCAAATAAATTTGGATGATTAAAATGTGTGTTATATCGGTTTTGAATAATTTTTTCAGATTTATTTTTAACCTCAATCATTTGAAATTTAAAAATACTGGTATGAGCTATAGAATAAACAAAAAACACCATTTCCTCATTTTTTTGTGAATAAAATATGACAAAATAAAACTAAACACATAAAACCCGTTTATAGGATAGTGCCAGGAACAAACAATACTGATCCATTGTAAACGTAATTCATTATACCAGATACGTTCATAATACGTTTTAAAAATCGAATGAATCGCTTTAAGCGATAATTCATTATAGACTTTTTGCTGTTAATGTGTTTTACTTTTTGCATAACTCATCATTGAATTTTACAAATATAAACATTGAACAAACCGTTAGCTGTTTTGGACTCCAAATCAATAGTTGACCAATTTCCACCGTCAAATGCCTTCAAACTCCATTCGTAAGAAGGCTTTTCTGTTTCATTACAATCTAAACATTTCGCTAGGACAGTCATTCTAGATGTTACAGCTAATTTCTCCTTGCAATTGATGATGCATCTGTGAATTTTACAAGTAGAAGTTGATTGAACAAAATTATTTGCCATTAATTTTTGACTGAAACTTGTAAGGTCGACGTTCAAAGATTTCAATTTATTTTAGAACCTTTTTGATGAAAAAATATGTTACTACCAACCATTTTAAGATGTATTCAAAGAAATTTTTTTTTCTAAAACTTACTCAAGTTTGACAACAGGGGGATTTCCCTCTAGAATGCTCAACATCTGAGAATATTCTGAAGATTTTTTCCCATCACTGACGTTGACAGTGACGATGTATCCAGGTGATGTTGTAATATTAAGTCGTTCCTTCCCAGAGACTTGTGTTTCATTCAGAGTGCAATTCCCAATTGCATACGTTGAAACGTTGAAATTACTGTTCACGATTATTTCAATCTCATTTAAGTCAGAAGTATTTACTCTGTGGACAAAAATTGTATGGATCAAATTGTATTCTTAAAATTAAGCTGCAAGGAAATTTAAGAACTGGTCTGTGGTGTACATGTATCCATTGATATCCATATCGGAGTCATATAGACATGATATACTAAAACAATTTAATCTTTTATTTTCAGATTTCCTATAGACCTACTAAGTGACGATATTTCAAATAAATAGATTCTTAACATTTACAAGTTTTTATTCTTCTTCTCCATTCTTATGTAAGTTAGAAAGGAATAATTCTGAACCTCTGAAAAAAAAAATCAGATACTTACGTCTTGCATTTCCAGGAGAAGTGAAGTTGTTTATTGTCTCCGAATCCTCCTTCAGCATCGTATGATTCATCTAGAGCATTTAATTCAATTACTGTGTCCACCTTTCTAGCCATCCTCTTTGATCCGCCAATTATGTAGGCATATGGTGCTGGTTTGATGAACTGGACGACGATTGGTTCTTTGATCCATGTTCCATCAAGAGAAACGTTCAAAGTTAATAGATATTTACCTTCTGGTATTTTACCTCGTGGAAAAAGCATCTGGCCTTTTGAGGGACTAAAAAGGTTAGTGTAATTAAATTTGATCTTGTCTTCCTCACTGTTATAATTTGAGAAAATCTCCCATCCGAAGTCTGGTTTCTTATCGCAGATAATCCCCATTCTACTTGAAATATATACATCCTGAGATGTGTAAACTTTCATTGGATTTGAAATATGAGAATACTGTCGATCAAATATTCCGTTTTCTGTAAAACATGGATTCTTTGCTTGTACAATATTTGAAATCGGAATCGTTGTTAGATAATTAGAACAATTTGCTGATAAATTATGTTTTCCAAGGGTTTGGTAGGTGTAGGGAAATATCATAGGCTCTGTCGGAGTTATATTTTGAATTTTTTCATGCAATGAGCTATCAATCAAATCACCAGAGAGCAAACTGCATCTTACAAACGGAAAAGACATATTAGAAGAGGTTATGTTTATTGTAACGTTTCCAGGTGGTAGGTCAACTGTTGTGTTGCTGAATTCTATCTCCAGATTTCCAGTCAAGTTATAGTCTACCGCCAAAGGTTCAGAAAGGTATACAATTTCTGTAAAACTTCCGTATGTTGCTGTGACACTAGGTAAATATGTACCGTATTTGGAATAGGAAACAGTACAATTACCACCTGGACAAGAAACAGTGTCGTCCGAGTCAGAATGAAAGGCAAAGCTGGGTGTTCCTAGAATACTACTAGCAGTTAATGTGAATACTCCAGTACCAATTGGAGCTGCTTGTTTGTCACTGTTCAATGTAGTAATCCCAAGTACCAGATTCTTTGTGATAGTTGTTTGGTCGTTTTTATTATTCTCAAGCTTAACACTAACAGTTAAATTTTCTCTTAAATTGTAGGTATGTTGTTTGCCAAGTGTTGATTGTAATTCTGGTGATAAGTTTATACCGTCTCCAAAGTTCCATGTAGCAGTTATATCAGAGGGCATTCTGGAACAGTTAAATAATTTAAGCGCAAAGGTTACATTTCTAGGAATCGTCTTGGGTTTAACTGGATGCCGATAATCGATTGTAGAATGAATATCTTCCGTTGTCATGTTCATAGGAACTGGATTTTCTACATGAAGTTCAAAGTCATTCATAGTAAAGTTCTGTACTAGTATTGTGGCCGTCTTTTGCATGGTGCTTATCAAATTTGAACAATTGACTGTAAACATAAATGCTCCAGCATTTGTATATGTATGTCTCTTTATGACAGCAACGTTGTAGTTAAAAATCGTGCTTATATTTCCATCTACTTTGGAATCTCCATAGTCAAATGTACACAGCACCGCATCCGGCGAGGGTACATCAGCAGTCAAAACTAAGGTAAAATTCACAATTCCGTCTGGGTAAGGAATCTCATCCAATGTTGGTGACAGAGTTGTGTTATCTGGCAACAAAGGTACCTGACACGTCACCTGGTAAGAACAAACACTGACATAGATGGGATTCCACGCAGTCATTGTGACATTGTAAGTTCCACTGTTAGCGTACGTATAGTTCCAAGGCATATGAGAATACGACTGAGTAAGATTTACATCTGTTACCTCGTACACATTGCCATCTCCATATGATATGGAAAAGTGAAAGTTTGATTTTGAAGGCGAAATAAAGTCAAATGAAAGGGGTTGCCCTGTTATACATGCGAAAGCCGAATTTAAAGTTACGAAGAGTTGGTCCCAAATAAATACCTCTTTGGAAATTTCAGATGAACCTAACTCATTATAAAATAACAGAATGACTGTATAGTTGCCTTGAGAAGTATATGGATGTTGAACTTGGTAGCCGGCTCCTTGCAAATGTGTTACATCCGACAAATCCACAGTCTGATCGGAGCTACCATCACCGTATGAAATGTTAACTTTTAATTGGCCTTGAGAAAAATTGGCGGCAGAAGAAGCAGTTATTGTAACACTTATATTTTCAGATGTCGCAACCACTGTGTTTGATATGGTCACATTTAGTCCGTTGACCCGGTAAATAGCCTCCACGATCATTGAGTCATACGTTCTTGACACGGTGTTCGCAGCTACGACAGTCACATTATGAGTTCCTCCGACGGTAAAATTAAAATTTAGGACATGATTGCGCGAACCATTTCCAGTATGCTGAAGCAAACAGGTGTCATTGGTATCTAAAAACCACTCTGTTTCAAGATTTGAACCCCCACTAAATGTGGCTGTGAATGATGTTTGTTCTTCTAAAGGAAGGAATGCGTTTGTCCTTGATATCTAAGATAAAATAGCATTTTACTTGATAAAAAAAAAACGCACATGCTAAATATATAACCACTGTTGAAATAAAATTATATTTTTATTCATTTATTTTAATATTAAAATAAAAACTTGATGCAAATGGTTGTTGTCTCAATATCCCATACGTTGAAATCTTGTAAGAAAAAAATTATTAGTGTGGTGAAAGTGTCCTTTGTAATTTAATGGATTAAGGTAAGTACTTTTTTGGGGGGTTATTAATTAATGTTGATACAACATTTAACAACACGAAGGGGTCACCATTTAAACAAACACCATGATCTGGAAATACATATATGAAGTTACATATTACGTAATCGAGTCCAGACAATCAAAAGTTATATGTTATCGTCCCCTGTGGTTAACTTTTATATTGCCATACAGGTGTAGACAGTTTTACGATAACTGCGATACTACCATCTACAGGGCAAATTGATTTAGTATCGTAAAATATGACGTAATAGCAATTCTTATATAAACGTCATTTAATTATCTGCAAACAAAAACTTTGCATAATGCTATTTTTAATTTGCTCTACAAAAGAGCAGTACCGCAGTTATCGTGAAGGGGTTAACTTTATGCAGTCTTCTTAGATAAATTTCATTGTATGGACAGTTTGCTCCTTCATTAAAACAAGCTTCGAAAAGAAAACATCTTTTGAAACGATAGCCTATATCTCCCTTGCTAAAAAGCTTAACGATGGTTAAAAATCTCCCGTTAATTTCATTTTGTTTCAAACTAGATGAGCAGGAATCTTAAGTACGAAATATTTATTGTTTAAATGTCAACGATTCTGTCGGCTGACCACAGCTTGACAGACTTTGTAAAGTTTGTTTGTTACTTTGTTTTGTATGTTTGTTTAACGTCTCTTCGAGAATTTTTTCATTCATATTTGCACGCCACCACTTGACGGTGGAGTGCTGAAAATTTAGACTTGTACCCGGCACTTACGACCTATGGTTAGTGAGGGATCTTTTTTCGTGCCAACACCTACTGCGATATTTAACCTCAGTATATACAATCGCATCCAAAGGACCGGTCTCAGCGACACAAAAAGGATTCAAACCCGCGACGTAAAGATCAACTCCTTACTCTGTGGTTCTAGAGCAAACGCTCTTCTACCACTGTTCCACGCGTGCGACGACTTATTAAGTAACATTGGAAAATGTCACAGATTTACATTGAAATACCTTGTCAGACTGTTATATTGAACACCGCTTATCTTTGTAGCAATGATAACATAGTAACATTCACATAAATTATAACCTATAAGATAATAGGGTATACTGAAATGCAAAAACATGTATATTTAAGTTTCAGTCGGATGGAAGAATTGTTTTCGCTCTCGGTGCAACTGAATCAAAATTTAAATTATTATTTTTATACACATGTTTGCTAGTTTCTTTGAAGATGCACAGCAATAACGTTTTTAAACATCAGAGATTTCCGGTCAGGGTAGAGTAATAGTAGGGCGTTCGCTTAGTGATCGGGAGGCCCGGGTTCGATTTTCGTTCGCCCGCCGCGTCAAACCTAAGACGTAAACATAGGTAGTCAAATGACTTCCTTCACAAAGTGCTTGGCACTAGAAGTGAATGTCACGGGTATTTTGGATGAGACCTTAAAAACCGAGGTCCCTTGTTAACGTTGGCACGATAAGAACAATAATAGGTCTAAATTTATCGGCATATAGTGACGTCTCTATATGAGTGACAAATTCTCGGATAGGACGTAAAATAACATACAATAAATATATCATAAACCTAGACAGCATTTTAAAAAATGTCTACAATTGTTACAAGTTGGACAACAAGACAAAAACAGTTAAAATACATTATCGGGAAAAATTTCCCTCTCCTATTTCGTAGGAACCCGATACATCAAAAAATATTAAAAATTTTCTTGTAACAGTTCAATGAAAATTTCACTTTCAAGTACACCCAGGTTCCTGCCGAATGCCATTCAAATGTGCCCTCTTTTTCATTAAATATTCAATTTGAAATGTGGTGTTATCTAAGGAAATTGAATTATCATTACTACATCAAACAATTCTTTGTGTTCTTTATGCCCTGTGAACAAAAGAACATGCAATATTAAGCATTAATATGGGATAAATATACGTGTACGTGTTCTTACCTGAAATCCAGAAATTGCTTCCTCATAGAAAAGCACAACTTCCTTGTAGACATCTACCTCTGAGGCGCCATCATCCAACGTAAAATTCAGGAGATACGTCCCCCATCCATCGGTCACATCTGCAGAGTTTATTGTGTACGCAATAGTTTTCTGCGTGCTGTTTGTTTGGGCTTCCGTGGTCGACAAACTAGTTCCGGTATCAAGACTGGCGGCGAAATTATAGGTAGCTGTGTCTGAGGATTCATACACTAAATTTACCACTACATTCCCTCCTTCTTGCAACTCTAGCAAGTTTGTCTCCCCTACCGCTACTTCAAACGAGGTAGCAACTTCAAAAAAGAAATAAAATATCAATTAAATCAAAATTAAGCACAAAATTATTCAAACAATTTTCTGATTAAGGGTTTCATTGAATTATAGTAAAGAAAATGGCCATCAACTTTCAATGAAAAATAGATAGAGAAATCAAAGGGCTGCAAATTTTTCGTCCAATATCCTTCGTAGTATAAATTTAATAATGCATGTACTTTTAATTTGGTAAACAAGGTGTTAAATTAAAAAAGCATTTTGGAAAACTCAATTGATTTAGTTTTAGGAATAGAATTGATAAGCGAATCAAATCAATAAGCACTCAGCATTTCAATAATTGGTCTCATCATTTGAAATCGATGTGCGATTCAATCGATGTGCGTTTGTCTGTCTGTCGGTCTGTCCCACTTAGTTTTCCGCACTTTTTTCCTAAACGCTTGCAGATATTGAGCTGATTTTTGGTAAGTGAGTGTATCGTGATGAGTTACAGTTTTTCTTCAATGATTTTTGACGGAGTTACGACCTTTTCAATTTTTAGTGTTTTTCAGCATTTTTTTTTCTAAAAGCCTGCAGATATTGAGCTGATTTTTGGAATGTGACTTTACCTTGATTCGTTATAAATCAAGTTTGCATTTTGTTCCGCTTCAATGATTTTTGACGGAATTATGGCATTTTCGATTTTTTACGGGAACCAGATTACACTTGCCGGTTCGGGACTAGTTTTGCTAATGCAGTACTCTCAGAATGCTTGTTAAACATAAATATACATGCAGATTCTCTATCCAAAAGAACTTTTGCAAGCATTTATGATTAATGGTGTTAATATTTTTAGGTCACCTGAGTCACCTATTGCTATCCGTTCTCGTCCGTCGTCGTGCGTCGTGTGTTAACATTTGAACATTTTTTGGTTCTTCTCTGAAACCGCTTAACCAATTTCAACCAAATTTGGCATATAGCATCTATGGGTGAAGGGGAACAAAAATTGTGAATTTCATGGTCCCTGCCCCCCTGGTGCCTGAGGGGTGGGGCTAAAACCACCAAAAATAATGCAATCTTTAAAAATCTTCTCCTTTACTCCTGGACATCAAGCAGTCAAACTGTTGGCATCATTGTAATAAGCATTAAGTCCTCTACCAAAATTGTGAAATTCATGGCCCCAGGGTCAGGGTTTCTGGTGCTAGGGTGGGGCTATATAGATCATATAGTGAAAGTGCATTATTTCTTTGAAAATCGTCTTCTCTGCTCCTGGGTATTAAATAAAGTAACTAAGTACATAGTAATGAAGAACAAGAGTGCCTCTTTCAGAATTATGAAATTCATGGCCCCAGGGTCAGGGTTTCTGGTGTTAGGGCGGGGCTCAATTGATTATATAGAGAAAATGCATTAATTCTTTGAAAATCTTCTTCTCTGCTCCTGGGTAGTAAATAAACTAAGTAAGTACATAGTTATGATGAGCAAGAGTGCCTCTTCCAAAATTGTGAATTTCATGGCCCCTGGGTCAGGGGTTCTGGTGTTAGGGCAGGGCTCTATTGATTATATAGTGAAAATGTATTAATTCTTTGAAAATCTTCTTCTCTGCTCCTGGGTATTAAATAAACTAAGTTAGTATATAGTTATGATGAGCAAGAGTGCCTCTTCCAAAATTGTGAATTTCATGGCCCGAGGGTCAGGTGTTCTGGTGTTAGGGCGGGGCTCTATAGATTATATAGTGAAGATGCATTAATTCTTTCAAAATCTTTTTCTCTGCTCCTGGGTATTAAATAAAGTAACTTAGTACACAGTTATGATGAGCAAGAGTGCCTCTTCCAAAATTGTGAATTTCATGGCCCCAGGGTCAGGGGTTCTGGTGTTAGGGCGGGGCTCTATTGATTATATAGTAGAATTGCATCAATTCTTTAAAAATCTTTTTCTCTGCTCCTGGGTATTTAATATACTAACTAAGAACATAGTGATGGTGAGCATGACTGCCTTTTCAGAAATTGTGAATTTCATGGCCCTTGGGTCAGGGGTTCTGGTGTTAGGGATGGGCTCCATTGATTATATAGTAAAATTGCATTAATTCTTTGAAAATCTTCTTTTCTGCTCTTGGATATTAAATAAACTAAGTACATTGTTATGATGAGCATGGCTGCCTCAGAAATTATGAATTTCATGGCCCCTGGGTCAGGGGTTCTGGTTTTAGGGCTTGACTCTATTGATTATATAGGGAAAAGGCATGAATTCTTTCAAAATCTTCTTCTGTGCGCCTGGGTATTTTTCAAACAAAGGAAGTGCATGGTTATGATAAGGAAGAATGCCTCATGGCCCTTGGGTCAGGGGTTCTGGTGAGGGAGGAAGAGCTCTATTGATTATATAGTGAAATGCATAATTTCTTTCAAAATATATTTTCTACTACTGGATATAAAGTAAAGAAACAAATGTATAGTTATAATGAGAAAGGGTGCTTCTTCCAGAATTGTGAGTTCATGGCCAATGGGTCAGATGTTCTGGGGTAAGGATGGGGCTTTATTAATTTAATACTATGGTGAAAATGCATTTCTTTGAAAATCTTCTATGCTTCTGGGGATGGTCAAGGCAAACAGAGTAAAAGTTTTAATATGCAAGGGTATTTTTACCAGAATTTTGAACACCTGGACCATTTAGTCAAAGTGTTCTAGTCCTGGCCAGGGCTCTATTAAGTTGTATTCTGCTGAGCAAAGTTATTCCCCTTTGCCATTCACCTTTGATAATTTATCAATGTAAATAATGTATTTGAAAGCTTAATAGAATAAGAGAATTATGCAAGATAATTTATTGTATAATAAAAAAGTACTTTCATAGTTTTAATGACTTGGAAATAATAGAAAAATAAAAATGAGACAAAAATAACTTCTCTTTTTAAATGTTCTTCAAAGGCGAAGAGAGCCATTGTGAGAAGAAATAATATGGGGTTAAATGATAGACATGACATTTTGTTAATATTCTGCAGGAATAGTGATAAATGGGGGGGGGGGGGGGGCAGATAGATACTAGACCAATTATTTTGTTGATGCTTATTATACTATTTTTCTTGCTTTTGGGTAACAAAGCTTCATTTTTCAGTTTATGGATCCTCTAAATTGTTGTATTGTACTCAGGTGACCGTTAAGGCCCTTGGGCCTCTTGTTAATTCAACTGAATTAAATTGAAAAGAGCAATAATTTAATTATTACGCGCATTGATTTAATTTTAAGGCAGGTCCATACCCAAGTAACGTCATCAATAACGGTACTTGTTTTGTTATTTAACGTCCCTCTCGAGAATTTTTCACTCGTATGGAGACGCCATCAGTTGCCGGAGGAGGGCTGCAAATGTATACCTTTACTCGGCACTTAGGGCCATTGAGCAGTGAGGGATCTTTTCATGCCAACACCAACTGCGACAGGGGACCTCGGTTTATACGGTCTCATCCGAAGGAGCGGTCTTCACTTCTCGCAGTGGATTTGAACCCGCAACGTAAGGATCAGCTCCTTACTCTGCGACTCTAGAGCAGACGCTGTAACCACTGCGCCACGTGGGCTTGTGCTTTATTGAAGATATATAATAGTCAATAATAGTATTATTGAAAGCCTTTATTTAATGATATTGCATCAAAAGTTGTGCAGTGTGAATTTGACCCCATGTCTAAATAAACCGAGGTCCCGTGTCGCAGTAGGTGTTGGCACGAAAAAGTTCCCTCACTGCTCAATGACCGTAAGTGCCGAGTATAGGACAAAATTTGCAGCTCTCCACCGGCAAGTGGTGGCGTCTCCATATGAGTGAATAATTCTCGAGAGGGACGTTAAACAACATACATACAAACGAACATTGTACAACTTGCATCTGTTGTTCATAAAGTATTGACAATAATTACTAATGTTATAAAATACTATTTTTGTCCTAAAATTGGACACTCCTACTGAGTATCAAAACAACAAGCATTCTGAGAGTATTGCATTAGCAATACTTGTCCCCTACCGGCAAGTGTAATCTGGTTCTCGTTAAAAATTAAAAATGCCATAATTCCGTCGAAAATCAATGAAGCAAAACGAAATACAAACTTGATCTATAACTCGTCAAGGTTTAGTCACATACCAAAAATCAGCTCAATGCAAGCGTTTAGAAAAAGTTGGGGAAAACCCTGAAAAATTGAAAAGGTCGTAATTCCGTCAAAAATCATTGAAGCGGAACGAAATGTAAACTTGATCTGTAACTCATCAAGATACACTTACATACCAAAAATCAGCTCAATATCTGCAATCGTTTAGAAAAAAAAAAGTGCGGAAAACCAAGTGGGACAGACTGACAGACAGACAGGGACAGCTAGACAGACTGACGGACGGACAGACTCAGAGGAAACCTATAGTCCCCTCCGGTTTCACCGGTAGGGGACTAACAAATGAAATTTCTCAAGAGATATGTTTCATTGGTAGTTTTCAAGTCAATATTGATTGATTTATACATGTTATAGGGGTTTACATGTTCTAGAAGTTGAAGGAAGAAAAAAATAAAGTGCAACAAATTTTTTGGTTTAAACAAATAAATGAAAATCGAATACTTCAAAGAAAAATGTGTTAAAACATGAAAGTCTGAAAAAATTTATATAATGTTTAACTTTGTGATAATCTAAAATTTTCCATTTGGTATACTTTCCCCGTCGAATTTCATTTTTGTTGATATATTTCTGAACATAATACTAAATATTTACATTTGCTATGTTTTTCTACTAAGCCAACTGTGCAATTGATTTGAAGTTCATTTTTGTGTATACTCACGCGTAGAAATATACACAGTGAAACTCGCGGTAAAGTGACGTCACAATGTGGCAACAGAGACGTTAATAAAAATGTAACGATATAGGGCAGCAAGAAATTCAAATATTGAGCATAATATTGTTGCTTTTGAACTTGTAAAATGTAAATATAAGGAATGTTTTTCAGTTTAGTGTGAATTATTGGTGTGTAAATCACACAGACTTGCACGTAGGCATATTTTTCATGAAGCGCTAGCGCGCTTCATGAAATATGCCTACGTGACAAGTCTGTGTGATTTACACACCAATAACTCACACAAAACTAAAAAACATTCCTTAATTATAACTATTTCACATGACAGTAGATAAAATGACCGATTTTGAAATTTGTTTTGCTTTAACCTTGTGTTTAGATTAGCCAGATACTTTTTACAGAGTTGAGATAGTGTGAATAAAAAAGGGGGTATACGTCTTCTAGAGTTTACTGTCTGAAACGCAACCTGTCAAGATCTGTATTTTTGCTTCTTTTTAATGACTTAAAATATTATTCTGATGATTGGAAATAGAAAAACATTTCTTTTTACCATAAAGTACCTAGAAGTCATTTGTTATTAGTCCCCTACCGGTGAAACCGGAGGGGACTTTAGGTTTCCTCTGAGTCTGTCCGTCCGTCTGTCTGTCTGTTTGTCCCTCTGTCAGTCTGTCCCACTTGGTTTTCCGCACTTTTTTCAAGTTTGCATTTCGTTCCGCTTCATTGATTTTTGACGGAATTACGACCTCTTCAAATTTTAAGGGTTTTCTGCAATTTTCTTCTAAACGCTTGCAGATATTGAGGTGATTTTTGGAATGTTTCTTAACCTTGATGAGTTATAGATCAAGTTTGCATTTCGTCCTGCTTCAATGATTTTTGATGGAATTATGGCATTTTCAATTTTTAAAGGGAACCAGATTACACTTGCCGGTAGGGGACTAGTATTGCTAATGCAATACTCTCAGAATTCTTGTTAATTTAGTATGGAAAAGGCCATACCCACAAACACACACGCACACTCTCTCTCTTTTCGTTGTATTTTGTGCATTTTCCCTCTTTTGGAGATTGGGAATTTTTCATGGCCTATAAGGGTTCAGAAACATTGCTTTCTAAAGATATAAAGGTAAGATAATTTTTCAGTTGATATCTGCAGCGAAGGAGGATATAACAGATCGATATTTTTACGGCATACTACAGGGAAATAAAAGTACCTTATATTCATTCTGCTACAAGTTACTCTATGGCTAAGTAAATAAAATATTTATTTGTTAGTGCGTAAATCATATAAAATTAACTCATCTAATTGGCTGTACAAGTATTACTGAATTGTGAGATATATACACATCAAATATGTTTGATTGGAAAGGGGGGGGGAGAGAAGAGAGGGGTCCTTTTTATTATTAGTCCCCTACCGGTGAAACCGGAGGGGACTATAGGTTTCCTCTGAGTCTGTCCGTCCGTCTGTCTGTCAGTCTGTCCCACTTTGTTTTCCGCACTTTTTTCCTAAACGCTTACAGATATTGAGCTGATTTTTGGTATGTAAGGGTATATTAATGAGTAACAGATCAAGTTTGAATTTCGTTCCGCTTCATTGATTTTTGACGGAATTACGACCTCTTCAATTTTTAAGGGTTTTCTGCAATTTTCTTCTAAACGCTTGCAGATATTGAGGTGATTTTTGGTATGTGACTTTACCTTGATGAGTTATAGATCAAGTTAACATTTCGTTTCGCTTCATTGAATTATAATGAAATTATGGCATTTTCAATTTTTAGCGGGAACCAGATTACACTTGCCGGAAGGAGACTAGTAATGCTAATGCAATACTCTCAGAATGCTTGTTTACTTAGTGATCGAGAAATGATTTTTATAACAAGCATTATGAAAGTACTGCATTAGCAATACTATCCCCTACCGGCAAGTGTAATCTGGTTCCCATTAAAATTGAAAATGTCATGATTTCATCAAAAATCAATGAAGCGAAACGAAATGCAAACTTGATCTATAACTCATCAAGGTAATGTCACATACCAAAAATCAGCTCAATATCTGCAAGCGTTTAGAAGAAAATTGTGGAAAACCCTTAAAAATTGAAAAGGTCGTAATTCCGTCAAAAATCAATGAAGCGAAACTTGATCTGTAACTCATGAAGATACACTCACATACAAAAAAATAGCTCAATATCTGCAAGCGTTTGGGAAAAAAGTGCGGAAAACCAAGTGGGACAGACAGACAGAGTGACAGACGGACGGACAGACTCAGAGGAAACCTATAGTCCCCTCCGGTTTCACCGGTAGGGGACTAATTAGACACTTGTTAAATGAATCATGACAGAGAAGCTAAGTGTATAGTTATGGTGAGCAAGAATGCTTCTTCCAAAAGTTGTTTTTCATGGCCCGTGGGTCAGATATTCTGGTGTAAGGGTGAGGATCTATTGATAATATAGTCAAAATGTATTAAAATCTTGTCTGCTCTAGGTATTGAGGAGATAAACAAGTGCATAGTTCTGATGAGCAAATTTTAAAACTTGGGTCCCATGGGTTCTCTGGTATAACATGGGAAGGGGAGGCTCTGTTGCTTATATATTAAAATTGTGTCATTCTTTAATTCTTTGAAAATCTCCAGCATACTTTTGAAGAGGGAGGGTACCTCTTCCAAATTTGTGAATTTCATTATCCTGGATCATGGGTTCTTGTGTTAGGGTGGGGCTGTGTTGAATCAGTAAGGAAAATGCATTATTTCTTTGAAAATCTTCTCTGTTCATGGGCCTCTCAAAGGCAAGCAGAGTAAAACTTATAATAAGCAAGGGTATTTGAACGAATTTCTGGACCATTTGGTCAAGTGTTCTGGTCCAAATATTACTAAAACAAGAGCTATATGGATAGGTTCTGTAATAAATTCCAGAAACACATTATGTAATGAAATAGGACTTCAGTGGACAGTGGAACCGTTTACAGTCCTCGGCATTACATACACTGCTGATCTAAAAAAAATATGGAACAGCTAAATTTTGAGAAATGTTTTCAAAACATTAAAAAAGGAAACAATATCATGGTCAAAAAGAAATATATCTCTATTAGGGAAAGTTACAGTAATAAAGAGTTTATTTTTATCAAAACTCACACATTTGTTTACTGTTCTCCCAAAGCCAAACAAAAAGTGGATTAAAGATTTGGAAAAACATTTTTATAAATTTATATGGAACAATAAAACAGAAAAAATCTCAAAAACAATGCAACTTTCCAAAGAGAATGGTGGTCTTAAAATGACCAATATTGACTGTTTTATTAAATCTTTAAAATTAACTTGGATCAGAAGATTACTATTTACAAAGTCTAGTTGGATCCCACTGTTCACTGAAATAACAAAATGTAATATTGTAAACCTGTCCCATTTTGGGCCAGAATATTCAAAAGCTAAAGCAAAGAATACACAAAATAGCTTTTGGAAAGAAGTATTGTATGTATTTTCAGAATTCTTAAGTCTTATAACATGTAACTCGAACCAAGGAGATAATTTATTGGAACCTCTGTGGTATAATAATAAAATTATGACTCAAAATAAGTATGTTTTTTCAAGGCCATTGTATGAAAAGAGATTTACTGTAGTTGGAGATTTATTTGACAGTAATGGTAATTTTATGCTTTGATGATCTTGTTAAAGAATTTTCTTTAAAAGTCCGTTTTACTATATACGAAGGCATACAAAGGGCAATTTTGCATTCTTGGCCAAATGTTATAAATGTTGGTATAAATTCTGTCACAAGACCTTATCAGCCAAAATTTGTGGAAATCATCAATAAAGATAAAAAAGGTTCTAAAACAATTTATGATACATATTTGTCATTACATGTATATACTTCACCAAAGTGTGAATCAAAATGGGCTAAAGAACTGCAGTTACAGCAGGATTTTAATTGGAAATTCTTATTAAATAACAAAAGACACAAGCTTTTATGGTTTAATTTTAGAATCATGCATAGGATTCTTGGTACAAATAAGTATTTGTTTTTGTCAAAAATAAGACAAAATAACCTATGTTCTTTATGTCAGCAAAATGTTGAATCAATTGTACATATTTTCTTTTATTGTCCTAAAGTTAACCCATTGTGGTCTCTTTTAGAAGATTGGATATTTGAAAAAACTGGGAAAATAATAAGATTTGATGTGTGCACAGTTATACTTGGTTCTTCTAAAGAAGACACAATTATTAATCTTATATTGCTACTTATTAAACAGTACATTTTTCAACAATCAAGAAAAAAACAAAATATAACTATCCAAAATATCATTAAATACTTATATGGGTATTATAAATTTGAAGAAAAATTGTATAAATTTAACAATGAACCTCATGTGTATAAAAGAAGATGGATTAACTGGAACCAGATATTTGAAAACATAAACATATAGATAAATTTATGTCATCTACATTATTATTTTAGTATATCTTGTGTATTCATATTTTTTTTATATTTCATGTTTATTCCTAAAAATCTGTATGTAAGCTTTCCAGACGTGGTGTGTCTTGTTTGTGTATGTGTATGTATGTTTGTTTATGTCTAAAGTCAATTTAAAAAAAAAAGTGTTCTGGTGCTGACAAGGGCTCTATTCATTTTTATGCTACTGAAAAAAGCTATTTCCCTTTGTCATTCACCTTTTATAATTAATCACTGTAAGTGTTGTATTTAAAAGGTTAAGAGAATAAGAGAGTTATGCAAGAATTTTTATTGTATAATCCATAAAGAACTTTCATTGTTTGAATGAGCAGGTAGATTTGTAATAAATTGATAAATAAAAATGAGACAAAAATAACTTATCTTATTAAAGGTTTTCAACGACCAAGAGAGGCCAATGAAAGAGGTTAGAAAATGTGTTAAAAATAGAATAGAAGCGTTAATGTGTTGTTGTTAGTATGCATGGTGATTGTGATAAATGGGGGCTTGGTAAGAAAAACTTACTTTATCATGTTTATGGACAAGCTGTTACTTATAATTGATCTTGATCATCCTATTTCTCTTGTTCTTGGGCAACAAAGCTTCATCTATCAGTTTATTTTATACTTCTGTGGATCCATTACATTGTACTATACTCAGGTGACCGTTAAGGCCCTCGTTAAAATGTGCACTTGATCAATATCAGAAGCGTTTTAGGTTTTTTTTGTGGTTTTTTGAGCTGTAGGTATGTGAAAACGTTAAAGCGCCAACTTTAAGAGTGTTATTTATTTATTTATTTAAACTTTAAGGAAGTCGAATCAAATTAACCGTTAACATATTTTTCATCATTTGTCATCGTTCCGACCTAGTAACTGCCATTCCTATATTAATGTCAATAAAGTTTAAATGTTTATTTCTAAATTGTCAGTATTTCTGAAAAGGGAATTTGAGTTTCAATCTTTGCAAGGGGGAATTTAGGAATTATAAACTAGAGCCAATGGGCTACATCGCTCACCTAACCACTTTGGCTAGAAAAAAGCAGAATCAGTTCAGTATTGAAAAGTTTAAAGTATGAGGGGGATGATTTGAACAAACCTGAATCTATACTAACTGAGGATGTTTCTGAATTAATATGACTTATCACCCTGTTTAATCTTTCTGTTATTGAGAAGATTTTTTTATTGAAATATCCTTTATATTCATTTGTATAATTTTACTACTCCTGAAGGGTCATCATTTTAACAAATTTGAATCTACAATACCTGTGGATGCTTCTATATTAATATGACAAATCATGACTTTGTTGTTCTTGAGAATTTTTTTTAAAGATTTTCCCTGTGTTATCCTATGTAAGACATTGATCAAGCATTGTGGCCCCACTCTACCCCTTTGGGTCATGATTTGAACAAAATTGAATCTACACTACCTGATGATGATTCCATGTAAAAATGATTAATAATGGCTTAGTTGTTCTTAACAAGATTTTAAAGATTTTTCCTATGTAATCATATGTAAAATTTTGATCACCCAAAGAGGCCCCACCCTACCCTCAAGGTCATGATTTGAACAAACGTAATTCTACACTAAGGATGCTTCCATATAAATATGATCAATAACGGCTTTGCTGTTCTCGAGAAGAAGATCTTCAAAGATTTTTCCTATGGAATTATATGTAAATCTTTGATCACTCATTGTGGCCCAACCCTACTCCTTGGGGTCATGATTTGAACAAATTTTAATCTACACTACCTGAAGATGATTCCACGTCAGTTTTATACTTTCTCACCCAGTGGTTCTTGAGAAGAAGATTTTTAAAAGATGACATTAATTATTCACTAATTCATTATTATCTCCCCTTGAAAGAAGGCACGACCCTTCATTTGAACAAACTTGAATTCCCTTCACCCAAAGCTACTCTGTTCCAAGATTATTTGAAATTGACCCAGTGGTTCTGTGAAAAGTTTACGACGACAATGACAGACAACGGACATATTTTGATCAGAAAAGCTCATTTTAGCCTTCGGCTCAGGTGAGCTCAAAAACAGTTTACCAACCTCCTCCTTTTGTATTTACCTGTAGTAAAAAAAATATAAAGAAATAAATTCTTGGTGGATAACTGAATGGTATACCATTATAGATATCAACAAAGATCGGAATTTCTAAGGGGTAAAACACAAACAAAAGAGTTGTGTTGTGAATTTCCCTAATTTGCATTTAAAAAGTATGAGAAAAATGAAAGATGGGAAGACAAACATACATATGAAAGATTTGTCATTATCCAGCAATTTCGAAAAGGGGAAAGGATGGGGACATCAATATACAATTATCCAAGCATTAAAATAATAAAAAAAATGTATTACTCAGTACAATACATTTTTAAATAATAATTTTACAGAATCTTCTTTTTCAATCAATAAAACAAAAATTAAAAGGCTCCCAGAGGTAACACAGGTTATTATTTCTGCCCCCGAGGATATGCTTAGTATAAAGAACAGGAAATGATATTTACATATTCTACAAATATGTCTCATGTTTCCTTTATTGATTTGGTATAAACAAGTAGATTATATATCATTCTCCTCTTGGTAATGATTTTCCTGTGATGATTTTTTTTTACCAATACACCAGTTGTTAGTATATATTTTTTATTCTATAGTTGCTTGGCTGTTGGTTTATTTTTTATTATTATTATTAAACATTACTAAATAGTCATATATAAATGACTGGTACATATTTTCACCTAAAAGGATCACTGAAATCTGCATTTAAGCATTTACAACACACTTCAAACAAAGGGAATGTTAACTCCACACAAACTGTCACTATAACATAGACTATGTGAACACTTTTTTATTATAAACTGAAACTTGGCCCAGCCCTCCATTCACAATGTTGTCATGCATTATTTTTTTATTGTACTTTCACACATATTACACAAATACACACAAACGTTTTTATAAATAAATGTACAAGACCATATGAAATAAAGAGAGAAAGGAGACAAAATATATTCAGTAATATTCGGTAATATCATTTTTTAAAGCTTCAATATTTAATTTTATAGTTTTGGCGAACTTACTTGCAAAAATATATTGTTTTATTATCAGAATTAGTAGATTTTCTAACATGTATAAGTTTCTATTTGTAAATTTACCAAATGCATTGTAATGCATTATTTATTGTATATCATCCTAACAATTCTTTGGGTTAAATTTTTTTACGCAAAATCAGTGAAACCAAAAGGTGTGTAAAGACTTATTTCTTCATCTTCTTATATGTAATTTTATTCGGAGTAAATTTCGCAGGTCTAAGTCGCATTACAAGTACATAAATTGTAACTCGTAATTATATATGTAGATTATTTTTATTTATTTGTGAGTCTTTATTTATAAAATACATTCAAATTAAAGTATCGATCATTTTTTATTCCTCGATAAATTTAACTGAATATTGAAAATTTGTCTACCTTGGTAATGTGTGATTTATTTGAATCAGATGAAGCAGTATAGATTACAAAGAAAAGAATCTTGTCAGCAAATACAATTTATCATTGAGTCAAATGCTGAATGACGTTTTTCATACTAATTGTTAGGCCATTCAGTCATTCTACGATAAATGGACCAATTCAGAGTAAAAAGCATGAAAAAAATAATTGTTTCAAATAGCAAAATGAACATCATAATTCTCTAAAGGACCTATCAGTGAACTTGAAAACAAAGAATTGTCCACAAATGTGGTATCGTTAACTTTTTACAAGGATTTCAAGATACCATTGATTTTAAGGTAATGTTACGGAAGTTGATGCTTGATCAAGCCTTATTATTTTTTAAACAAAGCTGAATTTGACCTATTTTTCGTTTCTGATGTTCAGTAAAGAACGCTAAAGTATGATTCATGAAGTCTCGCATGAATTCGAACTTAAATTTTCGGGAAAAATATCGTTACGGAAGTTAATCGTTACGGAAGTTAATTCCCAGCAATAAAAGTTCAAAATTTCTTCAATAGTTAAAATCAAAGTTTGTTTTAGGATATTAAACAAAAGTATGAAGCATTTCGCTCCCAAAATAATCAAAAATTTTAAACCTTAAATGCAAAAACTTTCCTGAATTACCGTTACGGAAGTTAAATTTTTAAGAGAGACAACTGTTTTTGTCTTATTCATTTTATTATGTCGAAAATGTAATCGTGTAAAATAGCTGACTCGCAACTACAATCGATGATATAATGTTCCGTGGTCACTTTCAGATAAGTTTCAGTTCTTTTTGAAATCTGCATTCTATGCGTGAAATTTAAAACAAAATCGTTATGGAAGTTAATCGATTTTAAGCGACATGCTTATAAATTCGCATGAAAGGAGAACTATGCATTTCTTTGCAAGAAGTGGTTTGATTTCTTTTTATATAGGATAAAAGACATTTTTTAACATTCATTGCACTCTATTCGGAACGATTTTACGGCTGAAAATTTCATCTTGAAATTTGTATATAAAAGAAGCGACATTAAGATTTGCAGTGGAATACGTTTTTCAACATTACATTATGTTCATGTCAAAACTTTAACTGCATACATATCGGTGAATATTTACAAAACCATGTGTGTATTTCAAGACTTAGAGTTGAAATCGGTCTTTAAATTTATAATTAAGATATTACAACGGTTAATTTGCAAGCGACATAAAAAATTCTTAATTGGTCATGTTTTTGTAGAATGACTGCATTATTTACACACTGAATTGTCGACGGATTTTTCCGTTATTTCCCGATCATGACAAGAAGCACACGGAGTCTTTTTTTTTTTTTTTAATATTTTCGATTTCCAACGTTTCGGCTTGAGCATCACTGAAGAGACATAATTTGCCGAAATGCGCATCTGGTGCATTAAAATAGGTATCGTATATGATTTACATTTAAATAAGCTTTATGAAATATCGTCCTGGTGAATTTTTAATGCATACTTAATTTAAAGAAAATGACTTTACAAATGATTTATGAATGTGATTGACGGGAAATCATACATTTTGGAAAAAAAGCGGCTCTTTTTTCACATAAACACATTTTCCACAGGTAAGGTGCCTGTGAATATCTGTATGTAACATAGGCCTTTGATCTTACGTTTTATACATGTTTTGTGAAAGGATTTTAATGGGTCAAGTACTAGTGAAGTTTGAAATACTGTAAGTTGTTTTAATTCCACGGTGTTAAAATTTCACGATTTTTTAAAAAGCACCAATTGCGGTGGTTTTCATTTCAAGCTGCTAGAAATCAATTTAAAATTCGCTCCTTCAGTTCATTACCGTATCGACTGTCTCAGTTCATTACCGTATCGACTGTCTCAGTTCATTACCGTATCGACTGTCTCAGTTCATTACCGTATCGACTGTCTCAGTTCATTACCGTATCGACTGTCTCAGTTCATTACCGTATCGACTGTCTTCAGTTCATTACCGTATCGACTGTCTCAGTTCATTACCGTATCGACTGTCTTCAGTTCATTACCGTATCGACTGTCTCAGTTCATTACCGTATCGACTGTCTCAGTTCATTACCGTATCGTCTGTCTCAGTTCATTACCGTATCGACTGTCTCAGTTCATTACCGTATCGACTGTCTCAGTTCATTACCGTATCGACTGTCTCAGTTCATTACCGTATCGACTGTCTCAGTTCATTACCGTATCGACTGTCTCAGTTCATTACCGTATCGACTGTCTCAGTTCATTACCGTATCGACTGTCTTCAGTTCATTACCGTATCGACTGTCTCAGTTCATTACCGTATCGACTGTCTTCAGTTCATTACCGTATCGACTGTCTCAGTTCATTACCGTATCGACTGTCTCAGTTCATTACCGTATCGTCTGTCTCAGTTCATTACCGTATCGACTGTCTCAGTTCATTACCGTATCGACTGTCTCAGTTCATTACCGTATCGACTGTCTCAGTTCATTACCGTATCGACTGTCTCAGTTCATTTCCGTATCGACTGTCTCAGTTCATTACCGTATCGACTGTCTCAGTTCATTACCGTATCGACTGTCTCAGTTCATTACCGTATCGACTGTCTCAGTTCATTACCGTATCGACTGTCTTCAGTTCATTACCGTATCGACTGTCTCAGTTCATTACCGTATCGTCTGTCTCAGTTCATTACCGTATCGACTGTCTCAGTTCATTACCGTATCGACTGTCTCAGTTCATTTCCGTATCGACTGTCTCAGTTCATTACCGTATCGACTGTCTCAGTTCATTACCGTATCGACTGTCTCAGTTCATTACCGTATCGACTGTCTCAGTTCATTACCGTATCGACTGTCTCAGTTCATTACCGTATCGACTGTCTCAGTTCATTTCCGTATCGACTGTCTCAGATCTAGACCGTATCGACTGTCTCAGATCTAGACCGTATCGAATGTCTTCATTGTACCTCTGGTGGTAAATACGATAACACTCTCTGAATTGAAACTCACTTTTAACACCTGATTTAAACTCACTAAAAAGTTACGTGATTAGGCAACACTACAATTAGTGTTCCGGTAGCACTACAATTAGTTCATTTTTGAGATAATCGTTATGTCAGGTCAATCTTAAACTGGGTTAGAAATGGAAAACTTTGAATTAAACAGTCATATTCTCCAACATTGCCGAACCCTTTTCCAATTCCGGACGAGGCAGAAATGCAGATTACAACTATTAAAATGAATGAGGAAATCAAAAAGATTGATTGTACTCCAACTAAAAAAAGAAAGCGAAGCGAATATGGCAGTAACTCACCCGAAACTCGAACAAAAATGGCAAAATATATGATCGAAAATGGACCAACAAAAATCGCTTGTTATTTCAGTAAAACGCTCGGAAGACAAGTAAATGAAAGTACTGAAGTATTAAAAACACTACCTAGCGAGTCCCAGCAAATCTAAGCAACAAAATTTACCACACTCTCCCCGTGGGCGCCCTTTAAAACTAGAGGTATGAAATATATGGAGATAACGAACAGTACGCCCTTTAAAACTAGAGGTATGAAATATATGGAGATAACGAACAGTATTCAAGCTCAAAAGTTCATGAAACATTACAAAATAGGAGCAGAGCAAACACGGACCTCCAAAACATCAGAGGTGGGATCAAGTGCCATGGATCCGGAGGAGTGAGCATTCCCTGCTAAGCATGCACGGAGAGACGACGTTGTTGGCTTATATTGAATATTTATTCGAAGTAGCGTCGTCTATAATTGCTTCATCTATGTATACCAACATAAATATCCTGAGCATTAATAACTATCTGTTCTTGAAACATTTTTTTGAGGAAGAATATTTTTTTTTATCGCGATCGTTATTCTAAGACACATAGATCTGTTGATGTTTACGGGTGCGGATCACGAGGATTAGCCTGATCTTCGAATCGCCTAACCCTTTAGTCTGCTGTATAAGAATATACTTCAAAGGAGAGGTATGTACAATATACATTTTAAAATTATTATATCATTTAAAAATACGATCATTGTGTATGTTAAAATGTTGTCCTTTTTTTCTATTTATAATCAACAAATATACGGCCAACCATACGTGTAAAAATGTCATTTTTTTTTCTAAAAATCAAATATTAATCAAGGAAGTTTGGGGCATTATTAACGAGGTTCGCTCCTGAGCTTTTGAGCAGATTTTTATCCTAACCTATATTTCAAAAATTCTGCATATAACAATAAATTTGGATTCTACAATGCCAGTTTAACTATATTCAGTTAAAACTCCATGATTAAATTCAATACGAAAATCATTAAGTTAGGAACTATATTTTGTTGCGGAAGGATTTTTAGAAGGAAAAAGATCATTTTTCTCTTTCGAAGTATTTAAAGTATGTTAAGTTTGGATTCCTATTTTTACGAGCAGTCTTCACACATAATTATTTTGTGCAGTGGACTGTTTTATACTGGTCCTAAATTATCTATTAAATAAACTGTCATAAAATTCTATCATCATGTTTGATAAATATAGCAAATATATTGTGAAAATGAAGAAAAAAATAGCCCTAATTTAAGCTTAAAATTAGCACTGTTTTAGTAATATCTAAAAATTAACATCACAGACCCCCACTTTTAATTTTCTTTTCTGAATATATACGATACTTTTAGCCATTCTTCTTAAATTCAGTAAAATGTCATTACTTTCAAATGATTTTTTTGCTTGTTAAATTTTTAATGCCAGAAAAATGAAAATGTTTGAGTGAAAAAAGTTCAAATAATTGAACATGCAGAGTGATTTGAAAATTTCTTGGTTGTCACAAATTTTAATGTGTCTATTTAAGATGAAATAAGACTGTTTTAGTTCCGATAATTTATTTGAATAAAAAATATTGGAGGAAAAACTTTAAAAATTGATTTATGTGTAAGACGTATTTACAGTGCAAAAAGGTCAAACTAAATGCTCTGTAGCGCCAAAAGAAGCACATTGACCCCCATGTTTTGTTTTGATTTTTAATAAAGCTATGTGTATAAATTTTAAAAATATACTTGATAAAAAAAATTCTCATTACTTTTGATGGCAGGATCCAACCTCCTTAATTAAACATATGTTTTCTCAGCAGTACACTCAAGTTAACATATCCCAAAGTATAAATATAGACATTTACTGAAGGCATTATAGTTGGTATCAAAATTAAAGATTGGTTAAATGACAATAGATGCCAGATTTTTAGGTACGTGTTTTTTTTGACACCGGTTTCCATGGCAATGAAATGCCTGAACAAATTAAAATATATTTTTTAAGCAACACACTTGCCTTATCACTTCCCAGTATAAATATAAACATTTTCTGAATGGGGGCCTCAAATGGCCCAAACCATATATAGTTCTTTCCTCATATTCTTTAGCAATGCACAGTAATTCTTCAGCCCTTTGGCGTAAGAAAATGTTTACCGGTACTACTTATCCATATCCTAGTTGAGCCAAAACATTAAGGGTAAGAGCAAAATAAAAGTTATAAACACCAGTGGCAAGTATCCTAGGGAATTGATGTAAAGCTCTTGGTGTAGTAAATCTGAAGAAGATTGAGACAACTCGTTCTGATCTATCAATAGGAACATAGGGGAGAAGCATGGTACAAGTAGTGCCTTACCCAGTCCCCATCTCTAGGTGAGAGACATCTTAAATACTGTGTGATATACTCTCAGACATCATTCAAATCATTAACTCAGACAGAGTAAAAAGAAAACCAATATATCCCTTGTAAGAACATGATCATACCATTACATAGGAATTATCTTTGAAATCTTCTCAAGAACAATCAAGCCATTATTAGTCATATTTATACAGAAGTAGCCCTAGGTATTGTAGACTCAAGTATGTTCAAAAAATGATCCCCCATGGATTTGGGGCAAAGCAGATGGTCAAAGTTTTGCATAAGAATATATAGAAATCATCTTGCAAAAATCTTTTGCTCAATAACAGCAAAGCCATGATAAGTCATATTACATGTATTATTGACGCATCCTCATCAGGTAGTGAAGATTCAAATTTACAGTGGGTAGGGTGGGGCCACAATAAGCAATCAGAGTTTTACATAGGAATACATAGGAAAAAGATCTTTAAATTTTTTTTCCTGTTTAAGAACAGCAAAGCAAGGATTAGTGAATAAAGAAGCATCCTGTGGTAGTGTAAATATAAGTCCCCCCTCCTTAAAATGTTTTGATCCTAAACTGATTTCTGCTTCTTCTTAACCAGCATGCTCTGGGGAGCGATATGGCCCATGGGCCTCTTGTTTTAAAGATTGTTCTGAAGTGTGTAAACTTTTTATCAACGAATGCATAATTAACCAATATATGGAACTGGGAATCTATACTTGGTGTTTTTTGTAAGTAAGATTTTCCTTTATATATTTTTTAAGATAGTGACATCATCACAATAGCAATTGAAAACAAATAATCAGAAGTTTGGCTTTCCAGAAAGCCTTAAATATTATCGCTTTGGTTTCAATAACGTGAAAGAATAAGAAGTAGAATGTAACTTTTTTAGTTATTAACCCAGGAAAAAGATGTAATTTGTTTATTTTCAATAAGGGTTTCTGAGAACAAGTTAACAGTCTGTACTCAGTTGTCCTGCCAGAGGGCGTCTTAAACGGTCTTTATTATTAAACCACGTACATGGATTCATTTTTTCTCTTCCTCTTGCAATCCCAAAGACATTTTACAGCGAAAAGAATTATTATCAAAACTTTTACTTGGTCTAATCATCCAAATTATCTTAGGCATTGAGCCGGCATCCTCACAATGTTAGGGGTGCGTTCAACTTTACGTAGATGCTACATAACCGTTACGCTCTTGAACTCAACCAAGGGGTCCTTTGCCAACTCGTTGCCCATGGCAACAAGCTGACGTTGTAAAGATGTAGAGCCGCCTGCTGGTAATATTAAAGCAGATCTGATCATACCCTTTGTTGCTCAGTTTAAAATTTCAATGATACATGCATAATACTGTTATTTATCAGTTAAAGCAATGTGGGCTGCATTTCTGAGAATTTTATTTTCCTGGTAAAGTGTGCTGTTATGAGAGATCTGTATGTAACTTAATCCTTTATGAATTAGACCAAATAAAGTACGCTGTACTAAATTGTTTCGGAAGAAAAATTTCCGTACAATAGGGGAATAGTATTAAATAATAAATCAATATTGAACAAGATGACAATAAAGTAATTTTGTTACAATTGTTCTTCTACTGCAAATATGAACAACAAAATTTGAACAACAAAGCTTATAAACGTTTTTTCCTGTCATTGTTATAGTAAACTGCGATTTTGTAATAAAAAAAATTCGACATCAATTTTACAGCTCATATTGCTTTCAGTTCACGTACATGTACATGTACACACTACCAGCATGAAACGGCCTACTACAAAGTGAAAAGTCCAACAATAACATTTTCTAGCAATGCAGATTACCTACTTTAATAAGATGTTGTTGTTTTTTCAGGAGAAATATTTAGAATTTTAAGCAGGTGACTGTTCTAATTATTTCTTAAAGTCCAAGTTCAAAATACAATTCAGATGAAATACTAGCTTGTTTTATTAAGAGGTAACATTTTAATTACTTGCTGGAATTAATATCAGTTTTTAGGAAAATTATAATCTAAAAAAACCCAGCTCAGACATCCCTGAAAAACGCTTACTTTAAACAAGCACCACGGATATACAAAAGTTGCATGTGCGTTTAAGTTGTATACAACTTTTATTGAAGGACAACAGTACGACATATAAAAGTAAAGTTTTCTGCCTTAATAAATAAATAAATAAGTAAATAAAAAAGGGGGGATAAAAAAACAGTAAAAGATATACGAACAGTATTAAAGCGTGAACCACCGTTTCGTAAACTGTACTTTTTTTTTCTGGAGACGCAACACTGACACTTGTTTTGTATTTAAATGGACCCCTCCATTAACGAAGTGCTTTATTTTACAAAACAAGAGCTTGTGAGACAAATATACATTTACAATTTTTTTTCTATTACTTATTGTAATATAAACTGTCAACAATATTAGTATATAAATATTGCATGTAGTTGAGTGTAACATTGAAAATTTTCACCCCAAGAAAACTACTGTCAACCGAGGCGCAGCCGAGGTTGACAATTGTTTTCGAGCGGTGAAAAATATTTTAATGTTACACTCAACTATATGCAATATTTATTATATTATACTGAATGTTTTATACAAATACATATTACATTAAACCTTGCGCGCATAAATTCTGCGCAGTCAATATTTTTTGGAATATCACCCATCGTTAAGCATCGTCTGATGTACTAGTATTAAGATTTAATACTGGGATAAAAAAAAGAGGCTCGAACCTCAAATGTCTGACGATTACAAATTTATTTGAAATGTAGAGATAGGAATGTTTCTAAAATGCTTAAAATATCATCAAAAAGCGAATTTGGGGGGGGGGGGGGGATATAAGGATTTTCAGAACAAAAATACTTCAGATTGTTAATATTGGGTAGGGAAAAAAGGAATTTTGATTTTCCCTTTTTAATTTGCATTGTGATTGTAATTAGTAAACCAAAATGATAATAATAATAATGAAATAATAATAATAAAATAAGGAAAACAATTAATTAATTACAAGAGGCCCAAGGACCTTAACGGTCACCTGAGTATAATACAATTGAGAGGATCATAAAGTATAAAATCAACTGATAGATGAAGCTTTGTTGTCTAAAAGCAAGAGAAGTAAGAAGATCAGGATTAACAAAATAATTAGTCTAATATTCAGTAACAACTCAAAAATTAAGTTCTAATCTGTCCCCCTCACATCACTATCACCATGCAGAATATTAACAAACTATTAGTGCTTCTGTACTGTCTTTAATGCCATAATATAACCTTTCACATTTACCTCTCTTGGTCTTTGAAGAAAATTTAATAAGCTATTTTTGTCTCGTTTTTTAATCTATTATTTACAGGTCTACCTGATCATTAAAACTAAGAAAGTACTTTTTGTATTATACAATAAAAATTCTAGTATAATTCTCTTATTCTATTAACCTTTCAAATACGTTATTTACAGTGATTAATTATTAAAGGTGAATGGAAAAGGGGAATAACTTTTTTCAGTAGAATAAAAATTAATAGAGCCCTGCCCAGGACCTGATTGCTTGACCAAATCGTCCAGATGTTCAAAAATCTTGTAAAAATACCCTTGCTTATTTAAACTTTTACTCAGTTTGTCTCTGATATGCCCAGAAGCAGAGAAAAATTTCACATGTATAATGCATTTTTTACTATGGATTCAACACATCCCTACCCTAACACCAGAACCTATGACCCTGGGTCAAGAAATTTACAAATCTGGAAGAGTTACCCTCAGCATCATAGCTATGCACTTTAAAGAATTAAACATTCCCACTATATTATCAATAACCCCACTCCTTCCCGGTAATGCCAGAACCCCTGACCCTGGGACGGGACCACAATTTTTAAAATTTCTGTTAGAAGCACCCTTATTCATCATAACTATGCAATTTGTTTATCTGCTCAACACTAAGAAGCAGACAGGATTAATTAAAAGCATTGACGCATTTTCATTATATTTTCAATACAGCCCCACCCTTACACCAAAATATCTGACACAGGAGCCTTGAAACTCAAAATTCTGTATGAATTTTACTCTTGCTCATCATAACTATACACTTAGTTTCTTTGCTTTATAACAAGAAGCAGAAAAGAATATTTTCAAATCAATAGAGCCCCCCCCCCCTTTCCACCAGAACCCCTGACCCTGGGGCAATATATTTCACAATTTTGGAAGAGGCATCCTTGCCTATTATAATCAGCCACTCAGTTTGGTAAAAAAATCTCCAGGGGCAGAGAAGAAGATTTTTAAAGCATTAATGCATTTTCACAATATAATCAATAGAGCCCCACCCTAACACCAGAACCCCTAACCCTGTGGCCATGAAATTCACAATTTTGGAAGAGACACTCTTGCTCATCATAACTATGTACTTAGTTACTTTATTTAATACCAAGGAGCAGAGAAGACGATTTTCAAAGAATTAATGCATTTTCACTATATAATCAATAGAGCCCCGTCCTAACACCAGAACCCCTGACCCTGGGGCAATGAAATTCACAATTTTGGAAGAGGCACTCTTGCTCATCATAACTATATACTCAGTTACTTTATTTAATACTCAGATGCAGAAGAAGATTTTCAAAGAAATAATGCACTTTCACTATATGTTCTATATAGCCCCATCCTAGCGCCAGAACCCCTGACCCTGGGGCCATGAATTTCACAATTTTGGTAGAGGGGTTCAATGCTTATTACAATCATGCAAACAGTTTGACTGCTTGATGTCCAGGAGTAAAGAAGAAGATTTTTAAAGATTGCTTTATTTTTGCCCCAGGGAGCAGGGACCATGAAATTTACCAATTTTTGTTCCCCTTCACCCATAGATCCTATATGCCAAATTTGGTTGAAATTTGTTAAGTGGTTTCAGAGAAGAAGCTAAAAATGTTCAAATGTTAACATACAACGCACGACGCACGTCGACGGACGAAAACGGATAGCAATAGGTCACCTGAGTGAATTAGGTGACCTAAAAATATATCAATGTATTTAAAATATGATAAGCAACATCTATTTCGAAGAAAACTAATATCTTTAAACATCCACTTAATATACTCGCATTTAGTTTCTTACTGCAAATAAACATAACATTCTAATTTTCAATCGGACAAAATGTTGTGGTAACACTGTTCAAAATGAAATTGATTTAAGTGATATGTTTATTTCTAATTATCACGATTTTCGCTTCAGTTTATACATTTCATCTAAAAGATGAAAATAATATTCTGCCTATTACAGGCCCAAAGGAAGCAATTTCAGTTTTGGGGTCACAACCATACGTTTTCAGTGGGGGGGGGGGGAGGGGGGTTCAACTACCTAAAATTCCTTGACAAGCCCAAAAAATTTGGTCATCATACTTTATCACTGATGGGGACAAGTATATGGTAGCTATGTTTTCTATAGTATTCTATAAATCGTGCCCCCCCCATTCCTACGGTCATGTATTTTTTCAATATACATGTATTAACTGATTGCAATAGGCTTCATTAAGCAATATTTAACACGTTCATATCTTCTGCAACATAACTGTGGAAAACATATTATAGATTATAATTAAACTTTTCTTCCAAAAATATATCTATACAAAAACTTATAAAGCTCAAATAATTATAAAATCAATATTGGTTAAAAAAGAAAAAAAAAGTCAGAGCTAGTGATAATTGCTTACCTGCATATGTTTGATGAATGCTTGTTACAATTAAAAATAGCGAGAAAATTTGCTTTTGCATATTAATTGTCCTTTCAATTCAAACTGGTTATTAATCCATCGTGTCTCTTGTTGTGTCAGGCGGTAAGTGTCGGTAAGTGTCTTAATTTTGTGAAATTGAATGTGTTTCTGAAAAGATTAAAATAGTATTTCAATATCCTTTCCCAAAAGGTTAATGATTTTAAGTAGTGACATTTTTTTTAGTAAATAATAAAAATGGAATAACTAATGATACAGAAATCAATACTCTTTTTTCCGACGTTTAGTGACATGTACGTACATAAAAAGAGGGACGACAACGAATAGTAATCGATCTCATACATTCAAACAAAACACCGACCCCCGGAATCATCACAAACGGGATCGGGTGTATTTAACCAGTTCCGGCTTCAGCTCTACAATCAGGAAAACGGAGTAAATAGCATAATAAAAACTATTGTATAAAACATGTCTGCTAACATAGGGAAGATTGAGATACACCTTTACGATCTGCTATATATTAAAGATACATTGTCATATTATGTTAAATCATCCAAGCGTGTTTAAAATTGCATTGTTGGATACAAAACTGCAGACAAATGAGTTGATTCGTTAATACACTCTAACGTTTCCTTGTACATGCTTTCGAATATATTCATATGTTTTCAAATAGATCGCCAGAAGAATTGACATTGCTTTTGAACAAAAGAATTATATTCTATATCCCTGAGTCTCCGATTGGGTGTGGAGGGATACATAATATCTTTTTTTTTTATTTGAATGCAGAAACATATCTATGACTTTGGTTACATTTAGTATCATTCATAGTTGATCATCAATACTATTTTGCTTTTTGGCAAATCTTTAAGGATATGGGCCAAACCTATAATAGTAAATAAAAAAAATTAAAAGAGAAACAATTACTGGGATTAAGTTATAAATTTACTGGTGACCTCTCATATGAGTGAAATAAACCTCACACAATGGACATCAAAATGCAAACAATTAATGAATCAACAAGATATTTGATTTAAGAGGTGAAAATCAATAGAATAAGTTAAAATCTTTAAATATACATGTATCTGTCTAGTGAATTATTTTCTTGCCGTGCCAGGAAATGTATCAGATGATAAAAACAAACATCTCTGTCACAGTGTAAATAATCGACAATTGTCTTTTCAACATAAGATAATCTACATAATTTTCCAGTTTTTATGTCCGTAAATTGGAAGGGTATCCATTTGATTTTCATTTCATGAATCTAATCTCTATAATGTATTGATTGGCTCTTTTTGGAAATTGAAAGACAGTAAAATTATTTTATCAAAAGAAAAGACAAGTTTTTTTGCACACTTCAATTATGCTATATTAGTTTGATTATTGCTGATTCTATATCATGCAATTATGACTCATCAATTAGGTCTGGACGATTTCCAAATTTGGAAGTCAAGAACGATAACTGCAAGTTGCTATAAATATATTTCCTAAACATGAGAAGGTTTTCTGTCCAATCAGAAAACAGGATTGTGACACACCTACGAATAAACATAAACAAAGAACGTAAACACACGTGAATTTTCTTTTTTCGTGAAAAAGATTTTTTTTTTAATATCAAATTAGATATATTGGAAAAAAAAAGATATTTACTAAATTTCTACCGTGAACAAACTTTTATTTTTGAACTTTTTTCAGTGTATTGACAGCATCATAAATTGAGTATAGCAAATGGCATATACAAGGGGGTTTGTTCCCGTTTTGCACACATCTGAATTTCATGCTTACAAAAAATGTGTGCAAAACAGGAATTTCTCCAGGTGAGATAATTACTTAATTGGTATAGTCTGTATCATACAGTAAATAGGAAAGAGGTGAATCTATAGGGAGAGAATAGGAAAATAAAATACGAAATTTAAAAAAAAAAAAACATATATGTGCATTTTAATTAATTTCTTTACTTGAATAATAAAATAGAAATTTTTACTAAATAATTAATCTTGAATAGTAATCAAAGTGAATTTATGAATTGTCAGCTTTAAAATTATTTATTTTTCAAGAAATGGTAGATATTTTTTCTAGATATAATAATTAATATTGAATAAAATATTCAATGAATCCCCCCTTTTCCAATAAAATCTATATACATTAAATAAATATTTAATATTCTTCTCTAGAATGCATAGGTAAAATACAGTTTTTTTTGTTTGTATGTTGTTTAACGTCCCTCTCGAGAATTTTTCACTCATATGGAGACGCCACCACGTGCCGGTGGAGAGCTGCAAATTTTGTCCTATGCTCGGCACTTACGGCCATTGAGCAGTGAGGGATCTTTATCGTGCCAGCACCTACTGCGACACGGGACCTCGGTTTATACGGTCTCATCCGAAGGACCGGTCTCCACGTCCCACAGTGGGATTCGAACCCGCGACGTAAGGATCAACTCCTTACTTCGCGACTCTAGAGCAGTCGCTCTAACCACTGCGCCACGCGGGCGACGTAAAATACAGGTAAATCCTAACCATAAAATAGACTATAATTGTAATCAAAACACCTATTGTTCTAATTATCAAATGTGTGCAAAACGGGAACACACCTACGAGGGTTGTCCCAAAATTCCGTAGACAAGCGTCGTTTTGTAGTAACCCACTGTCATAAATTAATGAAACTTTCAAAATAACTAAAACTACTAAAACCAATATTTTTAGTGTAAAACATTGCGTAATTACATAGATTTATCCTAACTAAATGAAATAATTCAATGTCTAATGTAAAGAGGCGGCGCAATCTTAAAATTTGCTATTAAAAATCGGTATATAAAATGTAAAATCTCGCAAAAAAGAAATTTCTTGTCAGAATTTCGTGGGATAAAAATGATAGTTTCTCAAATTACATAAATAACTATCTTCATTCCAATTTTAACACATATGCCTTCATTAATAAGAATGTTATAACGTTTATTTGCACTGGTTATACGCTTGACTGTTTAAAAAAAAATGTTTGGAACACATAGATATATTCAAGTATGTATTATATGAATGAAATAAGAAGTTTTTCAAAGTATATATGGAAAACGAAGCAAATAAAGAGACCAGCCGAAAGAAAATGACAAACAAATCGTCGTCAAAGCTACACAGTGCAACTCCATTCGGAAAGACGAACAAAAAGTCTCTCGGACATAAGGAGATTTTTATGAATTATTAATAGATGCATGCAATTTAAACTTTTTTGGCGTATATTTTAATGTTAAGTACATCATAACAATTCTAATATTTCATATTCATTTCACAAATCTTTATGTTAAAGTAGAAAATGTGATTCTGATAATTAATGCATTTTCCTCAAAAATTCGCACCGGTGACGTTTACGTATTTTTTGACGTCGAAGATCGCGCCGTGTGGTAGGACACGGTAATATTAAAATGCCAATTAAACGTACGTTTTCCAAGTAATGATGTTAAAACTTCGTAATTTATCAGCTAAAACACACTTTATACACCCACAAAATTATATAAAGATACCTTGATTTCTGCAATAGATATGAACTCAGTGTACGGAATTTTGGGACAACCCTCGTATTGAATGCATGTTGTTTTATTCTACATAATTAACTATGATTAATTTTCAATAGAGAAAAAGCGTTCCTTTCTTTTTTTAAGCTCACCTGAGCCGAAGGCTCAAGTGAGCTATTCTGATCACATTTTGTCCGGCGTCCGTCTGTCTGTCTGTCTGTAAACTTTTCACATTTTTGACTTCTTCTCAAGAACCACTGGGCCAAATTCAACCAAACTTGCCACAAAGTATCCTTGGGTGAAAGGGATTCAAGTTTGTTCAAATGAAGGGCCACGCCGCTCTTCTTGGAAAGTGGGTTGTATTTTAGGACCTGAATTAGTTTTTAATTTACTAAAAGATTGAAATACAGACTTTAATTCTGACAAGCGATCAACATCGATGATAACCTTCTCCGATTTGTCAAACGAAGCAGCGCCTGAAATTCAGATTTTTTTTTCACCGATCTGTTATACTGCTGTAATAAAAGAATATAACCCTTGGTGGGCATCTCTTCTACAGCTTTTCGAAAACGATTCATGTTTTAAAAAATTGTTAACAGCTGATGGCAATAATGTTCTTTGAATGTGTTCAAACAACATGATAATTTGATATTTTGTGTGTCTTCTGGTAAACCAAACCTCTGAAAAAATGGATCGCTTTATCTGATATACTGTAAAAGCAGAAATATTCGTGGTGGGTTAAATTTCGTTTATTTCTTTGTTAACAATTATCAACGAAAATAAATCCCACACGAATTCTTTGTATGACTATATATGAATAGGGTTACTTTCGAAACAACGAAATTTAATGCCCAGGAAACCTTTTTAGATTACAAATCAACGAAATTTTATCCCCACGAAAATTTGTGCTTCTACAGTATATTATTATGCTGATGCATACAAATGTGATAATCGAAGTTGTATTGTTTGAAAACAAAAAGAGGGGGGGGGGATAGTTTTGCATTGATAATGCCTCTTGGTTTTGTTGGACCAATCCGTAATAGAACTTTGTAAACTGAACATTTCTAAAATACCAGTACGCGTAGAAAATATATAGACAAAAAGGTCTCAAAGTTAAAGTTTGTGTTTTGGTATTCTTTTTGAGCAATGCAAAATGATTCCTATATTTAGAGTTGTTTTCAGGAGCCAGAGACCAAACCGTTAGAATTTCGATGGGCACTAACTGTGCACCATTATTAACTGACCTGTATTTATATTCCTATGAAGCAGAATTCATTCAAAAATTTCTAAATGAGACAGAATATCACGTTTAAAAAATAGTATTTGTCTTCTTCTTTTAAAAAATCCTCCTCTTTTATAGTGATTTCTTTATTCAGTATTCATGATATTATGAGTTATTATATATACCAGAATGTCTAAGAATACATAGATATTTGTTGTATACAGTAACTTTCACAACATATATTCATGATGGACATTATACAAAACTTATGCGCGCTTAACTTTCAAAATTCACAATATGTGCAATGATACTCATAAGAATAAATTTGAAAAGTGAAATGGAAAATCATGCTTTATTGTAATCTTGCATCGTGATAGACACTAACCAGGAAGTGTATCATCCTCCATGCAAAGATTCTTAGGTTTTGCTGGATTACATGTATCATCTGTATTCTTCCTCTTCTTCAATATCTTTTTTTTTTAAATAGTTTTAAAATAGTCATTCTTTTCAACCATTAAAATATTTATGTAGCCAAAACAGTTGTATAATTCATGTTAGACAGAGACAGAGAGAGAGAGAGAGAGAGAGAGAGAGAGAGACTCTACTGATCCAATCCTAATACCCGTATCTTGTCTGGTGTCAGATTTGCTGCGGTTTCGATACAAATGTCACAGAATTCTCTCTCTCGTAAACCTTGTATACGTGTAACCGATAATGCATTGAAGACATTAAGTGCCTGCTTCGGAATATTTTTTACCCTTTAGTCTGACAGATCCTCTGCCTGCTGTCCATTTCTCATGCATAGTGCAAGAGCAGCAAATTTCAAACTTTCCTACACCAGGTAGCATAAGAAATGCCAACAACACAAAAACTCCAGCCATGTTGATGTCCATTGACTTGAAGCTAGATAGACGCATGAAAACTTCATGGATTTTATGCGGTTCTCTTTTGCCTAACCGGTGGAATTCAACATTCTCAGCATAAACGTTTTTCTGTTTATGATTATCATAAGGGTATTATAATTTTAACTAGTGAGTTAATTTATACTAAGGATAAGATTAACAAGACTTTTTAATGGAATTACGTCTTTTATGCAATGATTTCATTTCCTTTAAAAAGGGAATTGTCGATTTATTTTTTTGAAAGTTTGAAGTCGTCAATATGCTGTAAAAAGTTCAAAAAATAATTGTTTGTTCACGGTAGAAATTTAGTAAATATCTGTTTTTCCCAATATATCTAATTTGATTTCAAAAAAAAATTGTCAAAAAAAAAATCTTTTTCATGAAAAAAGAAAATCCATGTAACTATGTTTATGTTCTTTGTTTACGTTTATTCATAGGCGTGTCACAATCCTGTTTTCTGATTGGACAGAAAACCTTCTCGTGTTTAGGAAATATATTTATAGCAACTTACAGTTATAGTTCTTGACTTCCATATTTGCAAATCGTCCAGACCTGTTAATGATGGAGTTGTTCAGAATCTGATTCTAAGAATACAGACCTGCCTACCCTTTTTATTGCAAGGGTGCTTTATTTCAATACCCATTTTGGTGGAATTTCAGAGGTAAAGGCGTAATCATTCATGCTTCCCTAGTTTGATGTTTTATATGATACTATTCTCTAAAACCAACGGTAATAGTACATTATTGAACAAAGCAAGCATGAAGGTTTCTTTTTCAAATCAGTTATTGGCATAAAGCCCATGTGTTGTAGAACACAAGTATCCTATATTAATCTTAATTCAACTTTACACACTTAATGAAGCATTTGATTAACTTGAATCAACTCACATAATTAAAGAGTTTCATCTGCGTTATTGTTATGTCTTTTTTCACATTCACTTGTCTCTACGTTGATCTAAGCAATTTGAGAAAATTAAACTAGCCGTACTAGAGATTGTTCTATGGGACGTATACGTATTCGTATCCGTATACGTATCGAGGTGAGAGAGGCATCTCGATCCCGATGATTTAATCGTTGGGTAACATAAATTTCTATCGTTTCTTGTTTGATTTTAACCTCATTCATTGGAAAATAAGATATATAGTAATTTCTACTAAAACGCATCAAGTTGCTGTTCACACCTATCATTTTATGGAAGGATTTAAAAAAAAAATAAAATTAGTAAAAAAGTAAGTATATTTTTATTAATTTGTTTAAAAATAAAAAAAAAGGTTCAAAAAGGGACTCCTCTCTCTCTCTCTCTCTCTCTCTCTCTCTCTCTCTCTCTCTCTCCCCCAATATCTGGATATATTATTGTTTCATTGTTGAAGTAACCTTTACCAGTACAAGACATATTCCCCATAATGCATACAGTCAACGCTCGTTATCTCAAACTTGATTGGACCAATTCAAACTTCGATGTATCCAAGGATTTTAGTTAACAAAGTTCAAATGTACGAGGTGTCAGAGATCAAACATTCTAGATGAGTATAAGTTTGTCTACATCAAGCAGACACTTAAAATTGATTAACAAAGTGGAGAAGGGGGAAGCTGGGCCAAGGCATGGAGAAACCAAAAAATACCAAGTCACCTTTGCAAAACTTTGACAATAAAAAGGTGTAGAAATTAATCAAACCTTTAAAAAACCTATTACTGTGTGTGTGTGTGTGTGTGTGTGTGTGTGTATGTGTGTGTGTGTAGGGGGGGGGGTATGGATATTAAGTCCTGAGTTCCTCTTTTCCACAAAAATAAGTACGGTTACATTAACTGTGAAAGATTAACTTGACCATACTGCATACTCTGTGTGTGTGTGTGGGGGGGGGGGGTTCACTGAAAATTTCCATCCTCATTTTCTTATTATCATTTTCAACATTCTGTATATCATTTGATTACATTTGATGGACATAGTTCTCCAGAAAGCTTTGAAAAGATGGCAATTCTGAGGTGGTTTGAAGACTCTAAATTCCCTAAATTGTTAGGTTGCAGGTTGCACAACAGTATTAAATTTTGCTATATATTCTTACCAAAAATGCGCAACTTTGAGTAGGTGGTATTAATTGAAAACAAACTTTTGAGAAGTTTCCTTTTCAGATCTTGTAAAACAATTCTTTATAAAGATTTTAGTACCAAAAAATGCATAGCCATCCAGCAAGGCAAGTTTGTTTCGGTCGAAGTCGAGCAGGTGCTTGAAAATCAAGTCCAGGACCTAATCACTCCCCACTCAAATACAGTGTATAGAAAATTCAGCACGCCCTACATTTTAATGAATCTAGTCAATATAGGAAGTTTACATATTGTTTTTCATCTCATAAAAAAATTCAGCTCCAGTCTCGTGTTAAAATGCCCGAATCGGAAGGGAAGATTCAGGAATTATTTTGCGTCAGCCATGATTTGACGTGAACCTCAAGTGAAATACTGTTATGACACCTGCAGTCGTATCCGAAATTCCAGAGAGCTTGAGGAAGACTACCATTTCCGAAAGTGATGCAATTACACGCAGTTTTTGTCGGGGATGAATTAACAATTGTCGATAAAAGGAGATTAACGGAGAAAATTTTTTATGTCTTATACATTACTTTATATACATGTTGACTAAAGTTTACTTAATGATTTATTTATTGAAATTAAGATGACTGTAATTCTTTGTGTACAAGCGGGATCAAAACTCTGAATAAATGCTGACATTTTATCAATTAAATGTTTTGTATAAATTTTATCCTTTATTCTGTGTTTTTTTTTATTTTTCTGCTACGTTGAAGCAGCCTCTTCTCTTCAATTCTATAAACTGCGAGTTGAATTGACTCAAACTTTTGGGCCAAAATGCATCAATAAATAAATATAAATAAATAAATAAAAATCAGCTGGATGGACAAGGTAGCATAGAAGAAATAGATAAATCTATTGTTTTGGCATTTTTTAGCCTAATGTTTCTTTTCTTTCTTATAAAAAGAGAGTTAAGATAATGAATACCGTATTCTGAAACAGTTTCTATATCAAACCATGAATTATAATACACATGTACGACAACAAGAGAACTAAAAGGAAAAATCAAATTTAACAATTGCATTTTCATTTCATTACCTATTTTTTGTCGCCATGAAGTCTTTTCAAGCTTATATTGCTGAAAGGACAAAATATAAGCAAAATCAAGCCGTATGAGAATAGGCACAAAAGTAGCAATTTCAACTCGGGAGGAGAAGGGGAGACATACAGGTATTTGTCAATCAGTTCATTGAAAAAAAAAGAATGAAGAAAGTTAACAGACGCTATGAAAGTATATGCTTAAAAATGCCAGTTCAACCCCCCCTCCCCCGGGAAGGGGGGATGAACTGGCATTTTTAAGCATATACTGGTAAGGGTATGGAAGCGAATTCTCTTTAGAAAACGGCTACACGGTTTATTGATTGTGTGGATATCAACGTCTTTTGCATTTTATTGTGTGTATGTGAGTTGGCGGGGATGGGGGGTTAATTTTATGTCATCTAATGTAAATTACAGAATCAATCAATAAAATGTCCTGATGTTAAGAGAGAGAGGGGGGGGGGGATCCCGATAACTGTTTTTACACAAAATTGCAATTAAAGTTTTAAATAATATTATGAAAACAAATACATCTATTTTTTAAAAAAATTTCCAGCGAAATGATAGACGTTTACAGCAGCTTAATACATTTTTTATTAGAAAAAAATACCATATGCTATTCTTAAATGAATGGGGCTGCTTTAAAACCAAACAAATAACGATGGAAATTATAGTAAATGGTTTAGACATCGGGATCGAGATGCCTCTCTCACCTCGATACGTACACGGATACTTATACGGATACGTCAGAAAGAACAATCTCTACTTATTGATTTCATAGTTAACGTAAGAGTGCTTTCTCGTCTTCTTTTTTTCGAATCTTCGGCATGCCGCTCGTTAAACAGCCATGTTCTACATGTAACTACCGGGTAATAATTAACGGGTATAGTACGTACGTTATCTATGCTGTTAAAATTATATCGTAAAGAACCAAAGTCCTCTATTAATTATTATTATTGAACTTCTCATTTTCATTTCAGTAGGTCGTACTCTAACTCCAAAGTAAGCCGTTCATAAAAAGGTTTTTAAACCAAAATTTTAAAAGCGTAAAGAGTATTTAAATCATGGCCCCCAGTAATTTTGCCGATATATAGATTACTATGGAAAACATAGCTATTATTTGTATAAATTGTATGTTTTTACTGCATGGAATTTCAATGATTCAGAAAAGATGAGTTTTTTTTTTTTTTACATCATTTTCCATATTTCAGGGAAAAAACGGACATATTTATATTGAAATTGTACAAATCGAAATTCATCTTGGAGGGAAATTGTCTTATTTTTCATATCTGATGGAAGAAATTTCAATTGTAATAAATAAATTTAATTGCTACATACATGTAGTAATACTTGAAGAACTTGTGTTTCTCCTAAACCGCTGGGCGAGATTAATAAATCGTAAACTGTCCAAACTCAGATTTTACGGTATAATGTGGGTAGCTATGAAAATCATTCGATAAATAATTAAACTTCATTAACACTATCTTCTCTAAAGTAATGGAATTTTTTCGTCATCTCAATTTCAAATAGTATTTTTAGAAAAATAAGTTGTATTTGTGTTTCGAATACTTTCTCCATTTTTAAGTTTATGTTAAAGGTTACTTTAACAAATTCCTGAGGAAATTAATATGAAGATGATTTTTGACAGTAAGGAAATAAGCGAGAATACTTAACAGTGTAGCGATATCTATCACAGGAAAAAAAAATTCTTTATGGAGGTTATTTGAAAATGCGGAGTAAAGGTAAATTTAGCAGAGCTTAAAGAAGATATTTTTTGTAAGACAGCTTTAGGTTCAGCATATAGTGCTCAGTGAGCCTTCTTTAAGCCCCATTAAAGCCACCTTACAGCGACGTTTATTCACTTCTAAAATAACTTAAAGCTACATTTCAGTATCCTTCGTGCCAAGTATTTATATATAAATGTATCAATGATTTGTTTTCTTTTTTTAAGTTTTGAAGTTTTTTATCAGTTAATTGCATAATGTGACACAGTGGAAATATATGTCCTTACAACGAAAACAAACTATTACTTATTTTCTGAAAAATATTGAATCCTTGTTTCGTTCTAGGAAAACAACAACACTGAAAACCTAAGTAAGTCAAAAAGACCTAAAAAAAATAATCACCTTGATTGCCCTCCAGATGAGGGTGCAGTTAGTCATTTTGATAATACATTGAACTCAGTTTGATGACTGGAGAAAAATCACACTGACTAGTTCGATAGTCTATTGTGACTGATTAATAGTCAACATGAGTAGACTAGCCAGTTAATCTTGACTGTATTATTGTCATTACGATAGATTCCGATAATCAAAGTGACTTTCATTTCATATCAGAATAACTTTCGTTTAGTTATATTGCTAGGCATTTTGACGATATTGAAAATCATGACGACTATGCGAATCAAATCATTTTGATTATCACGCATAAATGCCCTTCAGCTACAAAAAATAAGAATTGTACAATAAATATTGGAATACAATGTAATTTATTATAACATTTCTGTTTTATAAGCATATACACTGTACAAATTAAAAAAGAGATCTTATACACATACACTAATATATTTCCAAACAAATTAATTTTACTGTTTGTGAATAATTCCTTATCAGTCAAGGAAAGAGCTTCAGGTAACCGTCTCTCGCTGCACCTTCTAGTGGTTATCCAACCCCAGACGTAGAACTGATTGTTTTCTTCTCCAAGCATTCTAGACTCGTTTTTACAGGCCCTGCAATGAATAATATATTTTATAATTAATATAGTTGGTAGATAGCTAAAGTACATGTGTATACTACAGGCAAATGAAACAAAAATTACATCATTTGAGTATGAATGAAAACAAAATATCGATCTTAAAGCTAATGAAGATATATATTTAGAGGAAAATGATGGGTATATCATAATACTAGTAGATACATACATTATATACAATTACAAATAAAATCAAGAAAAAAGTTAAATGTACCTTGATAAACATGGGAATACAATCACCATCTGTTCTGTTTTATCCTGTTGGATTTCCTTGTCAGCAATGGGTTAACTACAAAACATTGATCTGTAATTTTATATTAGTATATAGACATCAGAGATTCGGTGTTATCTTATCATTTATTATAAAAATAATGTTGAAAAATTTGAAACCTATGTTAAGCAACATTATAATTAAAATACATGCTGCAATCCTACATATTTCTTATTTCATAGTACATCCTTGTAGTTTTCCCCTTCACAGTACGTGTCAGTTGTATACGGGGTATATTCTTGAGAATGTGTCTTCTCTTGGATGTTGATAGTCCATACCATACTGTGAGTAACAGAAAAACAATGCATGTTATGTTCGCTCTGGGTAGGTCCCGTTTGAACTGTTTGCATAAACTGAATCTGCAAAACTCTATTTGAACACAATCAACCCCCCCCCCCCCTTTAACAATGTAAAATACATTAATTGAAGAAAAAATACTAATGACGTTGTTAATTACAACACCATTTCTCTTTAAAACATTTTTTGAATAACTTGGAACATATCTAAGATTTTAACTGGAAATGCCTAAAAAATGACTCATTTCAGGGTTAACTTCCGTAATGAAAACAGTGTCCAAAGCCGTCGCCCAATTCAATTTTCAGATATATAGAGTAAAATTCTTTAAAGAAACACACTAGACAAAATCTTTGTTGGTCATGCATGTGCTCTATATTCTGAAAGAAAATTCCACAAAAAATTGATCTCTTCTACAACTTTTTAAGAAAATACGGAAAAATGCACAAGCTTATGACGTCACAATAAGCATTTAGGAAGTCGTATGAGAAAAAAATGTATGTTTTTACTGCATGGAATTTCAATGATTCAGAAAAGATGAGTTTTTTTTTTACATCATTTTTCATATTTCAGGGAAAAAAACGGACATATTTATATTGAAACTGTACAAATCGAAATTCATCTTGGAGGGAAATTGTCATTATTCATATCTGATGGAAGAAATTTCAATTGTAATAAATAAATTTGATTGCGACATAGTAATACTTGAAGAACTTGTGTTTCTCCTAAACCGCTGGGCGAGATTAATAAATCGTAAACTGTCCAAGCTCAGATTTTACGGTATAATGTGGGTAGCTATGAAAATCATTCGATAAATAATTAAACTTCATTAACACTATCTTCTCTAAAGTAATGGATTTTTTTCGTCATCTTAATTTCAAATGGTATTTTTAGAAAAATAAGTTAATTGTATTTGTGTTTCGAATACTTTCTCCATTTTAAGTTTATGTTAAAGGTTACTTTAACAAATTCCTGAGGAAATTAATATGAAGATGATTTTTTGACAGTAAGGAAATAAGCGAGAATACTTAACAGTGACGCGATATCTATCACAGGAAAATCTACTAGTAGATACATACATTATATACAATTACAATTAAAATCAAGAAAAAAGTTAAATGTACCTTGATACACATGGGAATACAATCATCATCTGTTCTGTTTTATCCTGTTGGATTTCCTTGTCAGGAATGGGTTAACTACAAAACATTGATCTGTAATTTTATACTAGTATATAGACATCAGAGATTCGGTGTTATCTTATCATCTATTATAAAAATAATGTTGAAAAATTTGAAACCTGTGTTAAGCCACATTATGATTAAAATACATGCTGCAATCCTACCATATTTCTTATTTCATAGTACATCCTTGTAGTTTTCCCCTTCACAGTACGTGTCAGTTGTATACGGGGTATATTCTTGAGAATGTGTCTTCTGTTGGATGTTGATAGTCCGTGCCATACTGTGAGTAACAGAAAAACAATGCATGTTATGTTCGCTCTGGATTGAGGGGGGTAGGTCCCGTTTGAACTGGTTGCATAAACTGAATCTGCAAAAGTCTATTTGAACACAATCAACCCCCCCCCCCCCTTTAACAATGTAAAATACATTAATTGAAGAAAAAATACTAATGACGTTGTTAATTACAACACCATTTCTCTTTAGAACATTTTTTGAATAACTTTGTTTTAAAATCATTTGTCTAAAACAAATAAACAACAAAACATTACCTATCATCACTTCGTGTTTTCTTGGGAAGAAAATGGCGACTGACGCTATTGTTTCTTCACGCCAGACAATTGAAACAAAATGACCACGCATACAGTCAAATTTAACTTAAGCTTGGTTATGTTGAGGAAACATAATCAAAATATGTTTTGACTACTTGAACGAAAGAAAATCACTTCAAATTTGGTTTAATTTATGTTTTCAGTGAAAACATGTAAGCCAACGTCTTTTTTTAATGAAAATTTTGAATAATTTATTAAATCGGACATATACAAACTGAATCAAATTATCATGTCTTAACAATATTATATATTTTAATATCCATCTCAATGATTTTGATTATCACTTCGTATGGGGGGGGGGGGGTATATTAATTGATTATTTTTACAAGAGAGCTATCCGCCCGCGTGGCGCAGTGGTTAGAGCGTTCGCTCTAGACGTGATCCCTACGCCGTGGGTTCGAATCCCGCTGTGGGACGTGGAGACCGGTACTTCGGATGAGACCGTATAAAGTAAGGTCCCGTGTCGCAAGAGGTGCTGGCGTATAGCCCTGAGTGCCGAGTACATGTCAAAATTTGCAGCTCTTCATTGGCAATTTTTGGTGTCTCCATATGAGTGAAAAATTCTCGAGAGGGACATTAAAACAATAAACAAACGAGAAAGTTATCAACAAGTCGACGGTTTTACTTTTACGTGATTCCCTTACAATTTTTAGAAAATCATATTAATTGATTACTTTACAGAAGAGTTATTGACAAGTCGATAAGTATATACAAGTATATGCAAAACACCACGCAGCAAAGAAAATCAAAAGGAGACAATCCAAATTAAAAACCGTTTGCTTCACACAAAACCAAAAAAAAAAAAACTGTTTAGACTGAGAACTTCTTAGAATACGCATTGGTGATAAATCAAAGTACAACAATTAGATTCAGTCTGCAAAGCCATAAACTTTAAGTTATTTACATAACGCAAGGTAAAGAAATGTATTCCCCTTCACCACAGAAAACTTTATTAAAATGCTTATACACCCCTACCAATGTGTTCGGATGATATTCTTTATCGTTGTTAAGCGTAGCATAACATCCGAGGGGGCGATTTGACCTCTAACGAGACCGGCCTCGAGACTGTACGAGATCTGCACCAGTTCCTGTTAGATTTAGACAGGAACTGGATGTGTGGTTTTGGATTTATGCGTTTAACGTAAGTATAGCTCATTTTATTTACCTTTATTCACTTAAACATTCTTTTGCACATAAAAATTGATTCATTTAGTCATTATTTCTCGAATTCTATCGCCTCGAACACTTGCATTGAGAAACGGTAAATCATATACATTTAGAGTTATCGTCCTTTGTTTACATGCCTCCACGTGGTGGAAAAAGAAAAATCTTTTGAAACTATAAAAATACTTTGGGCTTGTCAATGTTTTTAAAATATTATACAAAATAATTGATGTTGTTCTTGGTGTTGTGAAATATTTTACCATAGTATTAAGAAGGGGAAAAATGATTCAATGTGCAGAAAATGTTATAGTCTGTTTTACTTTTTACAACAGCTGATACACACACTCATACTGGTAATTTCTCAGCTGATTGCATGTGATATGAATAACATTGTGAAGAAATGCTTAATTGAATATAAAATGAGTGACATTAAAAATATAAGAGGTGGTCAATGTACATCTGTCAAGTGATCAGCTGGTAATCATACAACTAAATTTATAAACGTGTCTTTCTGTGTCTATCTCTCTCTCACAAACTTTGACGTACATGTTTTTTGTAATTTGTCTGTTGAGATTTTAATGACGTGTAACATGAACATGTAGACTGCAATCGGTGTCTCTGTTTCAACTAATTATAGTAGTTTTGTGACATTAGTGAACAAAAAATGGTTAAAATAAGTGTTCATGAAACTTAACATCCTTAATAATGAACAGCAATAACAGTTTCACACATAAATTGACTAGTTTTTATTGAAAAAGCTACAAGTTTACACATATGTGTAGATCACCTGCCTTTTTACAAGTTGTAGGAACGTGTAGAAAATTTATCAACACCAAAACTGATGATGTAATACGCGAGAAATTTAGGGAATTCCCCTACTAGACGTACCCGTAAACATATGAAATCTCAACCTCTCTAATATTTTAATTGCATAGCTATAGCTTACTAGGGCCGTATCAATAATATATCAATACGTATCGATATTCAAGAATGTATTTTATTGTAAAAAATAACTTCCAATACGTATTGGGCAGGCAGTTTTTCATGAAATGTATGAAGATAACGAACAGTATTCAGGCTCGAAAAAGTTGGGAATTTCAATCACCAATCAGATTTAAAAAAAATAATTAACTTTTTTGAATTAAAATTGATCAATAATGATATAATCATTGAGGAGGTAGCACATCTTAGATAATTATTACAAAATACATAGACATCTGTATTTGACAATCACAGTCGTTAAAAGTTTGAATTTGAAGTGTAATTTGTAATGACTTTGAGACAATAACTTTAAAATAAGTTGCAAAACAATTAGTTTTAATAAAATTCATGTATAAGACTTTTTTGATAGATTTGTTAAAGAATCCAATATATCGCATAATAAAATATTGTATTGTATCGAAATATTTTGCTCTATACACAGCCCTAAAGCTTGCTTGAGACTATGCCCATGTGTCCACATGATGAATGATCAGTAGAGAGAGATCATCATGTGGTGAACATATATAAACTTGATAAAGGTTAAACTCATAACTATACCATACTCATGTATTAAAGAATAAAATTCATGTTCTGATTAATTCACTGATTATTGTTATCACTTTTATTTCCAAACCTGAAACATTATGCAGACACTGAGCTTTTTACCAGGTATATTTGATATTTTTACTAGTAATTCTTTGTTGATCGAGGGGTAAGGTTTAAGATTATGGAAATTTCATACTCCATCTATATTAAATACCATTTTAATTAGCCTATGCACCTATATTTACAATAATAATGACATCTTTGCATGTAATCAGAAGCAGACAAATGTGAACAAAGTAATGTAGAGAATATGATTTTGGTACCTGAATACAAAAGATGTATCTAACATGCTGTTACAATCCGTAATATTACTTATCATAATCTAAGTTTACTTTGAAATAAATGACTTTTACAGGGAGGGATGCAGGATTTTGCATTAAAGAGGGCACACACTCTTAATTAATTGGGGAGGGGTCTCCAGGTACCACCAATGTCCTTAAAGGATCAAGGACAGTGTTAGGTGGGAGGTAAAGCCCCTGAAAATCACGAGAATCAGCAATTAGAGAACTTTAAAATGACTCTAATTTCAATTTTTATTAAATCTGTATAATATGACAGAGAAAACAATATAAATCTGAAACATTTTTTTTTTTGGGGGGGGGGGGGTAGAAGGGGCTAGTGCCAGGAGTGCCCCCACCTGAATCTGTGCATATGCCTTTTTAATGATTTAGGTGATAAATATATGTATGTGCTTGTATAGTTATTTAAACATGTTAAAAAGTAAAAAAAGAGGGAAAATAATCTTTTATGCAGTATGCAGCACTGAACAGCACAAGATTACGACCAATATAGATAATTACTTTCAATGTGTTCAATTTCGATATAAATACATGTACAATTTTACAAAAATTGTTTTTAAAAACTATCATCTCTGAAGTCAATTTTAACAAAACTAAATATAAATGAAGACATTTCTTAAATTGTGTAAGTGTTTTATATCAATATACTGCATGCAGAGCAAGTTTATAGACAGAGGAACTAATTTCAAAGATTTTAATTGTAATGATTAATAAAATCTGCACCAAATTGATACATCTGACATCTTTTCAAATTTATACACAAGCTGTTAGTCTGGTCTGGTACTGACTACTGAATTTTTTATGTGCTATTTCACACATTTTTAGATTATTAAGGCCAAGATCTAGTAAATGAAAGGTTCCTACAGATTTCTTGAATTTGCAAATTGAATGTAATCTTTTATTGATCCTTTATAACTATAGTTTAGTAATTTAAGGTGTATTGGGGCATAATTTTTAGGTAAACTTCGTGAAAAAATATATTTCAGACTGCCATTTTCAATGACAATTGAAGAAAATCAGATATTAATATGGGAATTTTCTTTTCCATCTCAGATCAAGGAACTATAATATATAAATATTGCTGACAGTCTCTCAGAAAACATTTTTTCATATCTTCTTCTGAATCACCTCTACTTTAAAATGGTATTAATTAAACTAAATATAGGAATCTTGGTTACTTTGACTTGATTTAAATTGAATTCCATGAAAATGCTTCATTTTCCACATAGTTATTATAGCCATAAAGTAAAGGAAAAAGTAAGTTTAAGGTAGTACAAAACACCCATAAAATCTATTTTAACTAATTTCTTAAAAATTACATGAGAAAAAGAATGATATCCCTATATTGTCGACAATCTTTGTAAGTAAAATAATAAGCTAATATATGACATGTTTTTGTCATTTTTTCTTTAAAAAGTAGAGACATCCAACATATTGGTCACTTGGAAGCTTAGAATGTGTTTATGCTGTCTTAAAGCAGTACACATGTATAAGTCTGTTATTAAATGCAGTGTAACTTTTGATCCATAAAAAGTAGAGGGCTGATATTTGGACATTTATATAAAGAGTCTCCATTCTTTATGTAAATAAAAGTCAAGGTCATATTAAGAGGTCAAAGTTCAAATATTGTGACGTCATCTACTGAATTTTTCACTTTTTTGCTATTGAAATTTTTTTAATCACCAAAATATCCGAAACCATTGGCTAATTTTCCTTATTTTGACACATTTAAATCTATGATCCATTTTAATCAATCTGTTGATTTTTGTAAAAATTGAATTATACATTTTCTCTTGAGAGAACTTAAAGCATAGCATATTTACATGTGAATTTTCAATTCCGGGGCTGCGTATGTTCTCGTTTTACATCATATTTTACTCAAATAAGGCACATTCTCTAGTTGAATTTCTGATTTCACAATCTTCTTACAGGGGTCTGATAGGCCATATTTCATACTATGTGGGCAAAAAATGTGCAGATGAATTTCTTTCATATTGTATATAGAGATTTTGTATCCTAGAACAAAATATCAAAGTTTCAAAAAAATTGAATTTGAGGAAAAATTTGGCCTATCTATTGTGTACTACCTTAAATTAATTATGATGTCATAATGGACCTCGCACCAAAAAGACAGTATTTACTAGGGCTGGGATTCATAAACATACTTAAGATTTGTGCTAAGTTTCACACTTAAGTATAAAATAAATTCTTAGCTAAGAAAAAATTCTTAAGTCATATTCATATAAATCCTAAGTGCAATTCTTAGCTAAGTTTAATTTTGAGAAAATTAGAGCACTTAAGTTAGGTCACCCTAGCAACGCATACAATTTCCCGAACAAAAAGCGCACTCTTTTGTGATGGAGGTATTTAGTTCCATGTGTATTACATCACAACTGATACAACTTTGTCATCAACATTGCACAATACTGCATCTTACCAGTTGATAAACATCTCAAAGTCAAAACAAGTTTCTAGTTGTTAATAGCATGGTTTCTTACTGAAAGAGTAAAATGTCTTCTGTAAAGCATTATTTTTATTTTGATAAAGAAACTTAAGTATTTCTTATCTACTTACGACACCCCCTGAGGACACTTAACTTTAAGTCAATATTTAAGCACTAAATATGTTTATGAATTACACTTAAGTATTTCTACCAAATTTAAGTAATACTTAGGGGACTTAAGTATAAAATATAAAACTTAAGTGATTTTTTAAACTTAAGATTACACTAAGAAGTTTTATGAATCCCAGCCCTAGATCTTGACTGTAAGTTATACCATAGGGTTTTATGCAATGTTGTACAACATTTGCATTCATGTTGATAAACATTTTAATATAACTTTCAGGTCTCTGCAGCAATGTTATTTCACAAAGTTCTGGAACTGTACTTCCATCGCCCCATACCTCAGTATGTTGAAACACAGTGGAGGCATGGGATTGGACAATCAGTCATCTACAAGATCCCTCAGCACAAGTCAGGGAGGGAACCCTTATTTCAAGTGACAGCCCACTCACATCAAGACATACAGAGGCAATTTCAATGTACTGCATATGAAGGATTTGTCAAAAGTGTAAGTCCATAGGTCCAGAGACTCAGAGAAGTTTCTGATTGAAATATGTGTCTGTTGTGTATTGGTGTATTCATTGTGAGTATTGTTGTCCTTGGTGTCATCTTTGTAAACTTTTCACATTCTCTTCTTCAGATCCATTTGCCAATTTCAACCAACTTAATTGGCACAAAGTATTCTTGAATAAAGGGAATTAAAGTTTTAAAAAAGTTCAAAGGAAGGTCAATAGATATGTTGGTTTAACTTCAGAATCTTCTACTCAATGACCACAGACCAGACATGAAAGCTCCCTTATATAGCATAGATTGGTTATCATTGCCCTGGTGGGTTGGGCAGTAGCCTACTAGAGTAGGTCCACAGTAGGAATACAATTTTTACATTTGATTTTAGATATATGAAAATCTGTCAAGAACTCCAGGGCCATGATTAGAATGATATGAAATATATACAAGCATTCTTAAGTAGTGCAGATTGAAGATTGTTCAAATCAAGACCATGGGGAAAGGGTGGAATACAATTGGGTAAAAAAAAAATTATGATAAAAAGGGGTAGGGGCCAAGGAGATTCAGGTGAGCCATGGGCCATATATAATCATTTACCCTTTATTGTTCTAAATTTGACAGACTGATATATAATTACTGTGTTAGATTATGTTAGATTTTGTCTTTCAAATATTTTCATTTCTCTCTAGATCTCTAAATGCAATAAAAATAAGATGATATCGTATAGTTTGAGAAAAATCCATTTTTTTAGTACAGTAAAGTACTGGTACACATGTATACGGGTATAACTAATGAAAAAGTCAAAATTCACAAAACACAAATGAATTATTTTAACTGTAAATGCTTTCTAATTCTTCATGGCTTTTTAATTCAGACAATTACAAAACTAACTACCGTTAACAAATGTTTGCTAATATTCATAAACGTGACCTCATTAACTTTATGATGTCACCATAGCATTAAAAGTATCATTATAATACACACTATTTCAAATGCATAAATATTCTACTTTATTTATTTAGGTATTTATGACAAAGAAGCTTTGAAATCAGTGTGGATGTAGATATTAAGACTACTTGAAGGATGAGGAAAAAGAACTCTTTTAAAGGTACATGTTAAGTTGGACAAGGTAATCATGGTACATGTAATATTGTTGATTTTAAACATACATGTAAATATATGGGATGATATTGCATATATGGAGAAAGGTTCTATACATGCATTATTTAATGTATTAATCCCTTTGTCCACAAAGAAATTTTAAAATCTTTTTTAAGAGGTTGTTTGGATGAAATGATGGATTAAATGGCAGAATGCTTCACTTTTTGTTCATTTAAGGACATTGGCAAGGCAAGGTTTTCCAAAGAAAAAAGGTTAAATACATGGGGGTTTTTTCCCTTATAAAATAGTGACTGAGAGTGATCTCCCATGTAGAATTCTCCATGCAGTGAAAACCAATAAAATGTATGTTACAGAGGTAAACAAAAGCACATATGAATTATCTATACAGGAAGAAAGAAAAGTAGTGATTGTTTTTTGTACATTGTGTTTAGGGGACAGAGAGACAATGTCGTTTACCATAGCTATGCTGGGAAAGGCAAAGATGTGACAGATGCTGAAAGGTAGGTCGACCAAATGAGAACAGTTCTTAGTTCATGTGAAGAAGGAACCATTTAGTAACTACGAATAAAAATTAAAAACAAATCCCTACCAATATTTTATGACAATTTGTTTCTAATGAAGTAAATTACATAATAGAAACAGTCAACCAGTCGTAAATCATCCAACTTGAATGGAAAACAATATGCAGACAATGTCAAATCAGTATGTAGGGGTTGGATATATGCATGATTTGTGAATTAAAAAGAGGAATTCCTGCCATTTCTTGGTCTTTTTGTTTAAATTTAAATTTATGGTCATATTTCATCTTCATTTGACATTGTCTCAGATGAGCATCATGGTCCATAGGCCTATAGTCAATCATTTTACACAAATTATTATGAAATTATTAAGCTACTAGATTTGAGTAATACAAGAACAGACTGATGTGATACATGTATAATCTTTGAATAATTGGTAATGATTTTGTTTGATTTGTTTTTTTAAATCTAGATCATGCATTAATGAAAGAAGACAGCATCAGCACTGTCTTAAGATTCCAATTGAGACCTTTATTTGTGTACACTGTCAGAAGATAAAAAAAAGACAATCAAAAAATGAAACACATGCTAGCAGACACTGATGTAATTGAATCCAGAATATGGTGATCAATTTTGAATGATTTTATCCTCTGGCTGGTTGAAATAATACATGTATTGATCCAATTTTAAAAGTGGTTGACAATGAATATAAAGTGTTTTGTTTAAATGGCTTATTAACTTTGAAAAGCATAACATTAAAATGTAATAAATTTTATCAAAAGAAAATTTATTTTTAATGCATCAAATGTATAGGTAATATATATAGGAGTCAATTTTTGTATAGGGTAACAATGTAATTTTTTCATCAATTAGAATTTCCAAAAAGTCTTTCTGATGTAAATACGAATAATAGAAGTTTATAATCCTTTCTTTTTTCTGTCATTGAAATACTGCAGTGATAAACTACAATTTTACAACAACAAAAAAATTAAACATGAAGATTGCAGCTCATATGGCTTTTTATTGAATTATCTCCCTTGACTATAGATTCTTTGTCAATATTATTTCAGAGAGTGGGAAAGGTTTTGTTCTGAATTCTGCTGATTTGAATTCAAGCATAGAATATGACTTTAATTCAAGTATATATCACAAATGAAATTAATTGCTACTATCAAACTATTTACATATATTGTACACAAATTATTGGTCTTCCCAGAGTTATTTCCCTCTTTCACAGTGGAAAAATATCTTTTAGTATCTGAATAATGTATGACTGTTTTGCTAAAAGCTTAAGAGCATAAAATTTATTTATATGTTAACTTTCCTCACTGTGTTAAGCATCTGTCGATCTTCTGTACAAGTATTCAATTATGTTGAAATAAACTGTGCCATTATTAAACAGTGTTTTTATATCATGTATATTGAACCTTGTAATCATTGGAGCTGTGATCAGTGTTTGGCCAAAACAGAGGTTCAAAATATTTAAAGATTGGGAAAAAATGGGTAATAAAATTTTATATGCATGGTAATATTTAGAAAACGTTTTTGGATCTTTGCCCAAGAATGACCTAAGTTTAATGTTTGTAGAAGGAACCCTACATGTATATATTCTAGATTTTTAACTTTTTTTTTTAACTCAGGATTGTTAAACAACCCTGGGTTCTATGGTAAGGGCACATACAATAAGGATTCTTTTTAATAGATATGTGAAGAATTTTAGCTCACCTTGACCTGGGGGAGGTCATGGGTCAGTTTGACACCTACATGTAACAGCCAGATTTAAAAGGGGCAGACTAGAATGGTATGGTACGTTATTGCAAAATCTGACAACCCCCACCCTCCAGATTTAAAGCTGTTTTGTGTGTCTTGCAGAAATACTGTGCTTAAAGAACACCATTCGTTTGGGATAAGATTTTTTTTCTTCTTGAAATGTTCATTTGATACTTTTTTCATTACAAACACCAATATTTTTCAAATTCACAGATAGACCATTGAATGGACAATTAAGTATATTCTGGAAATCCAGAAAAAGCTTGTAGGGGTTCTAATGACCCCTCCCCCTCTCTACCTCCCTGAAGAATTATAAAGTTTGCTAGAAAATAAATACATGTACTAGGCATAAATTATAGTTATTTTATAGTTATTTTTAGGGTTATCATACTTGATTTTTAAGTCCCTGTTTTTGCCACTTTATAATTCTTGCTAGGGTTTGTGTGTATGTAACACCCCCCCCCCCCAATCCTTTTGGGGGAAGAATTCCAGGATCCCTCAATGCTTCCAAAAAAAAACCTCTCCTAGATGCCCTGGAAATCAGTAAAGCCCCAAAACAGGTAGTAAAAAAAACAAGTATAAAGAGGAGAAAAAAATATTGGAATGAGGGATGCATGGATCCCCCTCCTCCCAATAAAAATAAGTTGGAAAGTTAAAAAAAAAAAAAAAAAAAAAAAAAAAAAAAACATGTTAAAACTAAAAAAAAAACTATTTGGGGGGAGAGGGCACTTCTCAGGAACAAGCTGCTTTAGTTTCCTGCGCGTTTTCGACTTCTCTAACCAACTTGCCATGTGTAGATGACCATGAATCCGAGGAGGATCCAAGTCATATAAGTTAAACGTACTTTATTATTAAATTTAATATATAGCTATGAACATCCTAGGGACCTCCACCCTCCCACCGCCCACACACACACATCCGTGCCTGGAAGGGGTTATCAGCTATTGGAACCCTACTAAAGGCCTGTAGAATGCGGGGGGAGGGGGGGGGGGCACTTTTTCTGAGTATAGTATTTTGCTATTAAATTTTTCTTTAGATGCTGGTTGTTGTTTTTTTTTTTTTTTTTTTTTTTTGCTTGTCAGATAATTTTGGGAAGTTGTCCCCCTCTCCCACATTTGGTCATTTTAGGTTTGTTTGTTTTGTTTTTTTTTAATTGTTTTGCTTGTCAAATAATTGGAAAGTTGCCCCCCCCCCCAACTTTTGGTCAGTTTTTTTGTTTTTGTTTTGTTTTTGTTTTTATTTTACTGTACTATTAGAAATTCCTGAAACATGATGAGGGAAATATTGTTTTATAACATGCATAAGTTTGATGTATATTTCTCAAGGAATTAAATAATATTCATTAATGTAGAAAATGCAAATGAATAGAATGTTGAAAGTCAGATGAAGTACCGGTATAATCTGTTAATATATTGAAATGATGACAATGACTTTTGCGTGGATCTGCTTTGACAACTGGATGAAATCGTTTACATAGTTATATATATACAGGACTTTGCTGTATTACTCGGAACTGGTATGTCATGAGTTTTATACAGAAAACAGACTATAGGTGTGAAGGCTCTCCTTCACTGCGAACCTAATGACCTTTGACTAGTTCAAGAAAAACCACGTGATGTAAATTTAAATAACAACAACATTGGTAGGGGTGTTATATTCTGTACTCTGCAAAGCCTGTCGTATGTAATATTATAGTGCAATGTTTTGTTACTCTACGTACATTTTTTGGCTACACGGGCCACAGTCTTTAGCACATGCGCAGGCAGCATCAATTATACCGATGAAGTTAGTTATTTCAAAATTTGAATGTGGCCACACCCAAGTAAGGATTCCAAAGTTTGCATACAGAAAATAGTTCATATATTCATCTTTATGCAAAATATCCTACAGGTATTCGCGTGTGGCTAATAAGAATTTTTACATTTTTTCAGAAGTTGAAGGTGGGTCCTCTATTTTAAGGTTTTTTGTTTGTTTTTTTTCTCGATAATTTTTCACTCATATTGAGACGCCACCACTTGCCGGCGGAGAGCTGCAAATTTTGACATATACTCGGCACTCAGGGCCATTGAACAGTGAGGGATCATATTCGTGCCAGCACCTACTGCGACACGGGACCTCGGTTTATACGGTCTCATCCGAAGGACCGGTCTCCACGTCCCACAGTGGGATTCACCACGTCCTACAGTGGGATTCGAACCCGCAACGTAAGGATCAACTCCTTACACCGCGACTCTAGAGGAAACGCTCTAACCACTGTGTGCATCTATTTTTTAAGTTATGTCACTCGTCAGCTTTTAAGAAAAGTTTAGTAAAAACCTTTACCTTCAGAACTTTTTTTTACAATCATCAATTTTTATAACATATTTAAATTCAACAATGCAAATTATTCAACATTCAATGATAACCCTGCTCACAAAATCATTAAAAAGCAGGATTTATGAGGGACTATTTCTTGTGGTGGAAAGATATGTAGAAGAAAATTCTCAAATCTGCACATTTGTTAATTTAATATCTTCGAACTTTAGCTCCATTCCATTCATTATAGGAATATTCAATATAACTCTCAATATTTTTAGAACAAATTTTACACACTCACTCAACAGACGTTGCCAAGAAATGAAGATATATTTAAAAATTTAATAAAAAATGACAGTTTTTTGCCTGAAAATCGCATATTATGACCAATATCTCAAAATTTACACCACTAACCCCAACTTTTTCTTTCAATATTTTAAACAGGTCTGACCTCAGTTGAACGCCTATTGAGAATTTGTAGCTGGTTCTCGGAATTTCAAAAGAGCTTTTTTTCCTCTGAAAATTCTGTTGCTTAGAAACCTAGGCAATTCGTGGGACATTTTCAACAAACAATATGTTCATTTGCTTATATTACCTTGATATGACCATATGAAAATTTGACATTCCAGCAGACGTAAACTGAAGAAAAAATAACAACAAACAAATCAAAGCAATAGTAGATTACATAATACGTAGCAACTAACCAATGGATTTTCAGTAAGGCTCTGACATTTATACTTGGCAATGTAAGATCAATTTGCAAAATCCTCCAGGAGCGCAGTAGGCTGTTTAAAACAAGATTTTAATATGAGAAGTGTTTGGGTTGTATGTTTCATTTCTGTCTATTGTACATTATCTCACGCTTCCTTTATTTCGAAGATATATACTGCAAAACTAGAATTTGATAACAAAAAGCCCAATAACGAACTTCTGGGAGAATACAAAGCTCACACTTTGTTTGTTTGTTCGGTGAAGTGTCAAAAAGACTGTATCGTCTTTGGATACAATCCTACGATAAAGAAGTGCCGTATCCACAAGACGATATCCACGTCAGAAATGTCTGAGGAGGCAGGTTGGAGATATTATTCTCATCAAGGTTTGTATTAAACATCATTGTGTGCATTAAAAGATACATCATTTACTGTATATATTAAATGATCACTGCTATAATAACTCTGTCACCACGTCGAAATATTCATTTGTACATTTTCTTTTAGGTTTATGTTTTATTTTTCACAGTTATCTTTAAGAAATGTCACTTACGATTCTATTTTAATATATATATATTTTTTAATATTGAAGACCCAAAAGAAAATTTTGGGGTCCAGTTTGCTTATTACAAGGAAAAAGTATAAAAACCTGACCTTTTTGAATACAGTTGTAACTCTATAAACTTAACCCTATTAATATAAACACGTGTGAACATGACAATTAATGTAAAAAAAAATTATGTTACTTATTTTTTATACAATATATTATTAAAAACTGTTGCCAATTTACGCTTGTAAACCACTGTGTGACCTTAGAATTCTACTAAACTTTTTCGGTGAAAAAATTATTTGGCGGGAGTTTACTTTCTGTTGTTAAGAATTAATGGCTCTACCAACTGTAAAGAAAATTAACTTTGTTTTTTCCGAGTTTACCAATCACAAAAGTAAGTTCCAAAGAACTAACATTTTTTTCTTCCAACTAAAAAAGTTGCCTGCGTGTACAGCGTTTGCTCTACAGTCGCGGAGTAAGGAGTTGATCCTTACGTCGCGGGTTCGAATCCCACTGTGGGACATTGAGACCGGTCCTTCGGATTAGACCGTAGAAACTGAGGTCTCGTGTCGCAGTTGGTGCTGGCACGAAAAAGATCCCTCATTGCTCAATGGCCCTGAGTGCCGAGTTTGGGTCAAAATTTGCAGCTCTTTACAGGCAAGTGATGGTGTCTCCATATGAGTGAAAAATTTTCGAGAGGGACGTTAAACAATAAACAAACAAAAAATGAAATAAAAAATATAACACCACAAAATGTTTGAAGTTAAAACATTTTGGGTATAATAATTATTAAAGGTTTTTATAATTAATTTAGTGCTTAATTAAGTTAGAAATATCCTGTAATTTAAAAAAAAAAAGAAGGGAAAAATCGTGGTACGTGAAGACAATTTAGAGATTTGGCTCAAATGTCAAGCTTATAGCGACTTTTGTACGTCTACAGAATATGGTGGAAAAAAATGTGTAAAATGATTTTATTCGGTAAAGACCAATATTTGTCCCCAAAATTAAACTTTGACGGAGAGATATATATATAGTTATATTCTTCATCAAATGATGGATATCTGCAGACTTCAAAGCATTAAATTTTCATCAGCCAAGACGTCATGTTGGATGACCTCAGAAAAAAGACGTCTTTTCAAATTCTCCCTGATTTATAGAGACAAAAGGTTTAAATTACTTCGATATTTTGAGTTAAGAGACACTGAGCGCAGGTTGGATCCAAAACAATATATTTTGATATAATGTGTGGAATGATAATATCAATGAAATATATGAAAATTGTTATGAATTAGGTTTGCGTTTATAAATTATATAGAAAAAAAAGTGAACAAATATTGTGTATTTAATCATCTTTCTGAAAATAACACAAATCCAATTAGTTTGTGATGACATCGAAAAATATATTGCCAATAACCTTCTTCGAAATTATAATATGTTTTGTTAATTCAGTTTTGTTCATACAATGTATACAATTCAGCAAATTTAAAATGAAAAAAAAAACAAACAAAATTTGATTTGGGGTTTGGGGGGTTGGGGCTGGGGGCAAAATATGCATATTCCACAAAAGCTCTTTGTTCTTAAAATATCATTTCAAATACGCTTTGAAAACTGCTTTTGTATGATTGCATGAAGTATCCTGTATTAGGTGACAGATGCAAAATATTATAAAAAAAAATAATATTGTGAATTTTGATTTTTGTTATGAATATCCTCCCACAAAAAGCGTTAGCCCTATATAAATTATATTTCTAACGGATTTTGTTAGGATTTTTTTATAGAAAAGTAGTAAACTTTACCTTGTTTAATGCAAGCGTATTTTAATAATAAAATAAATGTATTATCAATAATTTGAACATTTTACGTTCTGACCAAGCTCTTCTCCAAACAAAAACCACATTCAGCAACCTAAACATTTCTCTAAAATGTGGACGTCGTTTAGCTATCTCTAAATAATCTTGACGTTTAATATAACACTGTTGATAAATGTTGTCTTTTTAACTTTTATTCCATGATGCCCATATTTCTGCTCAATTTTGTATATTGTTAAATTCAGACTTCTATGTGCTCATAACTATCCAAAAAATATCTGCAGCAAAGGACAGATATAATTGCTTTATGTGTGTTTTTTTAATATTAAATTAAAAAAAAAAATAATTAAATCGGTAAAAAAAAATTATGGAAGCCAAAGTCCTTGCTTTTAATAAATATTTTGAATAATTCATGAGTCACACATAAACCTAGACGATCGATTTATCTTCATCCTGTTGCTGATTTTAGTTATTAATTTTCTTCAGGCTTCAAAAGCCTATCCTATTAATTTGTAATCTGTACAAGAGAATTCTCGACAAAGAGGCAGTAATTCTTGTTTTATTATGTATATATCCTTTATAATCTATAATAAAAAAAAAATAAAAAGTAAACTCTTATTTTGATAATGATTTCGATTCAATAATGTACAATCTGTGTATCTTCCAATATATAAACTGATCAGTACAATTATTTTAAAATTTAAAATGTTTTATTTGTAGTAATAATTTAAAGGATAAACATTTGAATAAACAAAGAGAAAGATTTTTACAAGACAAAAAATTCTTGTAATCAAGTTATTTACTCTACAACGTTTCCCATGTTAGCTATTAATGTTGATTTGTCATACCAATTCAGATTGTTTATTTTCCAATTTCTATCTAAAAATTTGCTTGAGCTAAGATGGGTTCCTGTTGTATTAAACATTATTTGTCTCAAACCAAAATTATATATACGGAGTTCTTTTTGTCTTGTTTCAGATCTTGCTGAAGATTGTAAGACAATCCCTGAGAACTGTAACACTAATTCAGGTTTGTATGTAACAGTTTCTCAATAATTGTACATCGACCTCTACTTGCTAGGGTATATATCTTAAATTTAAATTATATTTTTCTGTTTCAGCTCTTTCTGTAGACTGTAAAGACCTTCATGAAAATGGTCACTCCAATTCAGGAGTGTACGACATTTATCCCTATGGAGACATCTCCCGCCCTGTGAAGGTTTACTGTGACATGGAGACGATGGAAGGAGGATGGACGGTTTTTATTACTTAACTTTATCAATCTATAATTAAGAAATATATTTAGCTTCACTAGTATTTTCTCCATCCAACAGATTGAACAGGTGTATATGATCACCATCCGGAACATAAAGAATCATTTCAACTTAATAGATAATACTAATATAGTTTTTCATCATGACTTTGTTTTTTATTTAAATTAAACCTTTGCTTGTTATAATACTCCAATTAATATGATTAAAAATATCAAATAAATGCATTTCTTTCAAAGGCAATACAAAAAAGGGTAGATGGGTCCGTGTATTTTGGTAGGAAATGGGCTGATTATAAGAATGGTTTTGGTTCACCGGAAAAGAATATCTGGATCGGTAAAAATGATTTTGTTTACAATTGAAGCCATCCTTGATCAGCTCTCAGATCAAAATGGTCAAATTAAATTTAGAAAGGCAAGAAAAAGATAAAAGCAGAGGAAGGCAGATAAATGAATTTCATTTTCATAACATGAGCATTCTTGATCACCTTCCACAATGGAATCATATACTTAGGAATAGTTTTGAAGAATGAATTAAAAAAAGAAATAATTTAAAAAAAAAAATTGTTTCTTCTTTGAAGTATTTCAATGAGAGAAAACCCATTGATTTTGCAATAGACATATCAATTATTTTTTATTTATCAATAAAGGAAATGACGTCATCCACCAGTTAACAAAGGGAAGGAACACTTACCTCTATGTCTCCATCACACATGAGGAAAAGGGAAAACTGTACCAGATATATGATCAATTCTATGTTTCCAATGAAACTGAGAAGTATCAACTCTTCCTGACTGGGAATTCCACGGGAACGTTAGGTATGTGATAACGAAAATTTGCTCTCAAAAGAAAAGGGAGCAAAATATTGAATGATTGATTATTGCTTTTTTTAAGTCCCTTATAAGAATATAACTCATGCGTCATCAAATACCATGAAGGGCTGCAAATTCAGACTTTACATGGAAGTGAAGGTTCTTTACCCTGCAAACGCCTACTGTTTCATTCGAAAGACCTGAGACTTTCATTCTAATACCGGGCTTTTTGCAAAAGAACAATTACTAATTTTTCGCATCTCAGCGCCTTTTTGAACAGGCGCAGATATAGACTGTCAGTTTGTCAAGATAACACTCAGTTTTGAAATTTTCTATGCGTAAAAATGGCAACAGGTTATTATAAAACAAAAACATTTTAAACTTTCCTTATATACATTATGAAAATTTAAAATGCTCTATTGTACATTTAGGGGCATTTCAAAACTTGTACTATAATTATATTTTCATTTTGTTTACCAAATATAAAAAGAATAAAATTCTTTTCGAAAAATCAATTTCGAATCATCGGATTGCAAGTTAATTATTAACTTCAATGTTTTCTTGTCACAAGGATTATATTTGTGAAGGAAAAAAGTCCTAGCACCAACCGTTCAAAAGGTATGGCCAAGGTTAAAGTTTTCCAAAAGTAAGTCAAACTACAAGGTGAATGTCAAAGGGTCAAAGTTGTTGGTATATCCAAAGGAAGGTCTTGTCACAAGGATTATATATGTGAAGTATGAAAGCCCTAGCAACAGCCGTTCAAAAGTAATGGCCGATGTTAAAGTTTTTCAAAAGTAGGTCAAACTCCAAGGTCAAAAGGTCAAATATGGTGGTACCCAAAGAAAGGTTTTGCCACAAGGAATACTCATCTGAAGAACGAAAGCCCTAGCATCAACCGTTCAAAAGTTATGGCCAAGGTTAAAGTTGAGAAAAATTTTTGCAAAATTGGGTCAAACTTCAAGGTCAAAAGGTCAAATATGGTGGTACCCGAAGAAAGGTCTTGTCACAAGGAATACACATGTGAAATACGAAAACGATAGCTCCAACCAATCAAAAGTTATGGGCAATGTTAAAGTTTTTGCGGACAAACAGACAGACGGACGGACAGGGCAAAAACTATATACCCCCGAATCTTCGATACGGGGGCATAAGAAATCTTTTGCCAAGTATTTTTTATTGTATTTTACATTGTTCTACTTTATTAACACTTGTATTTGTACAGGTGACAAAATGAGAAAAAAAGAAGGTTCCCCCGGTGCTATTAATGGCATGTTCTTCACCACCATTGACAAAGACAACGACAATTTTGCACGTAACTGTGCTATCGATCAGCCAGGGGGCTGGTGGTTTAACAGGTGTGGTAACACCTTCCTCAATGGTCCCTGGGCTACTCAGCACTGGTACCGTCCTTGGAATCCTCTATTTATAAGTGGGGAATATATAAAGGAGACGATGATGTTGATCAAACGACACTAGTAGGTGCAACAGTCATTTTTAATAGCAACCGCCGCCGCAAAACTCCATTTGCAATTCGAGATTATGAAAGTGAGGAGAGAAAAAATAACGAACTGTGCAGATTGATTCAAATTGTTTCCCGAAGTATACTGCACTTGCAATTCTCTTTGAATTGGGATATGGCTATTCAAAAATATGATCATATCTAAAAAATATCAATTAAAAAAGGAACTCACTTTGCTTAAGGTATTCAATGTATAATGAAGGGATTTTTATCAATTTTGAATAAATTTAAACTATTTAAAAATGCATTGCTAGATAACGATAAAAGTGAAATGAACCAAATTCACATGACTGATTACAAGTAAGACGACGGTCATTTTGCACCTTAAAAGTTTTTGAAGAGTTATCTCCCCTTGATTAAAATCAGAAAATTCTTAATTTCTAAAAATTTCTGTGGTAAATGATTCATTTTATTTCATAGATTAATAGAGACAGAGTTTATGCTTATTTTCACCAAGAGATTTGTTTGAAATTCAAATTACTTTTTACAATATCTTAAAAAAACATGCACTGCCCATAGACTTCAATGTAAAGTTCAAGGTGCAATTAACTGGAAAATAATCAAAATTTTGTAAATTCATTTGGTGGAGCATTTTTATTAGGTAACACCTTCAAAATGCTACCGTGATTAAAAATATTGAACCATTCATTTTTAGGTACAAAATATGGTCGTTATACATTGAATACCTTAAATGGAAATTGCAGTAGGATTAATTGCCCTCTATTGTAATTTGGTCTTTTTCATTTCTTTTTGAAATTCTGCTACCATACAATGTTCTGTCACGTATATCACAGTCTACACCTTCATAATGTTTTGTGCGGTTTGAAGCGGCGGATCTTTGTTAAAAGCTGAATGGTTAACATTTATAAATACACATCTTAACGCGAGTACTTGCCATTGATTATCTTGGGAACATATCGCACATCGCCTCTTCATCAAATTTCAGCAATTAAAAAAAATGTAAATTTTTAATGTAATGTGAGTTTTTGTAAAATTACTTGATAATGAAATATATGGAGATAACGAACAGTATTCAAGCTCAAAAGTCCATGAAACAATACAAAATAGGAGCAGAGCAAACACGGACCTCCAAAGATCAGAGGTGGGATCAGGTGCCATGGAGGAGTGAGCATCCCCTTCCGACCGGTCACACCCGCCGTGTGCTCCTTGTCATGATCAGGAAATAACGGAAAAATCCGTCGACAATTCAGCGTGTAAATAATGGCCTAACAATTAGTATGAAAAACGTCAGTCAGCATTTGACTCAATGATAAATTGTATTTGCTGACAAGGTCATTGTATCGAGCATAGAATGATAACACATTCTTTTCAAGTATTTCGAAATCTAAATTATATATAAAAAGATATTTTAGCTTTTTAAAATTATTTTATTAAAAATTAAACAAATCTTATCTGATGTATACAAGGCAAATCGGAGGTAAATATTGATATACTTTGTATACAGTCTATTTTGTATTCTTATTTATCTCAACAGGTTGGAAATGGAACAAAGAAAGCCATGGTTTGTTGAGTCCATTACAGGCTTTTAAATACATCAGTCTGAAGCAGTTCAGAGACTTTTTTAAACTGTATTTATCATGTTTTCTTTATTTGTATCGTGAAGTTTGTTTTTTTTCTGAGATTTAAGAAAAGATATTTTAGCCATGCTAGCTCGGATTGGATAAGACATGTATTGTTTGATAAAATAAAGATCATTACCAAAATATATTTTATTTTAAATTCAAAAGGTCGGGGATAAAATCCTCATTCATTTCCCTTCTTTATATTCCCCGATGTTGATAAAATATGGAGTAAATTATTGAAATTGTCATTTAGATTTACAAACCTAATCCAGAGTTACACTTCAATCCAAATTTATAGGGTTAAGTACCATAATTAACAGGAAAAAAATATTAGACACGTTCCTTTCCAAGAATTAATTTTTGACACGATTGGTGATTAAAATCATTACAAAAAAAAGAGAGTAGATTTGCTTACTTATGACATAACTGAAAACGAAAATCAATTTTTAGTCAAAAACTCGATAGACTTTAAAATATTCAAAAAAATTCTACGGTGTACAAGTATAAAAATTAAGTCAAAATTTTATCATATTTATGTAAGTAACATTCCACTCAAAAATTCCTGTGCTCTGAGGTCTACATAGAAAATTTAGAATCAAAGTGAAACTGGATGTTCTGAGTTAAAGTGCGTGGGCGCTAATCTGAATGATGATTGGTCATACAATTCAACCCCGATAAGAGACCAGGTCAAGCTTTACTTAATACAAGTTGCGAACAAGTACAATGAGAAAGCTTATATACCTCATGTTTTTGATGTCTTAAAACAATCCTAATACTTAGAATATGTTGTTATTTTTAAGATGTTAATAAACTTTCCAAAATACCCATAAGGAAATAAGTGAGAAAAATTAAACAAATTCACTAAAAACGACACAGGTAAACTTGAATAAAAAAAAGATGAAGAAAACGGAGTAATCAATCTCAAAGCACCTAAAATCATAACTAATCCGTTAGGAGGGCACAAAATATGAATCCCCGGAAATTCCAGGGGGTGGGATCAGGTGCCTAGAAGACGTAAGTATCCTCCGTCGACCTGTCACATCCACCAAGTGCACTTTGTATTGATCAATTAGAGGGAACATTCTTTGATCGAATTCAATATCAAACATAGGCCAAACAATTGGTATGAAATATGTCGGTCAAAATACGACTCAGTCATAGGATATATTTGCGAACAAGGTCATTATAACGACCACAGAATTCACCTGACTTAAATTGAGGATATTTAAATTCCTGTAACATCAACTTATCTATGAGTAGCCTATTTCGGTTTAAAAATTCATTGTACGCAGAACATGTTTTTGAGTATCGAAAAAGTTGGGAGACACAAACATCACATGAAGTTAAAAGCGGAATATTACTATATAAATAAGGAAAGTCGACGATTGAAAAGCTGAAGTCATTTTGTTTTTACACATTTTAATTGTTAGTTTGCATTTATCGTCTGTAGTCCGTAAAACGTCAAACTATAAAACAGATGTAGAAAACTCTGTAATATCTTTTATTTTCAGTTCACTGGGATATATCGAGTCGACATATGAATTGCATTAACTATTGTTAATAGATAAAACGTCCTTGATGTACCTGAATATCAAGGTTGAAGGCTACAGCAAGTGTTTTTCTTCTTCTCAAGTTTTTGAATAAATCTAGCCTCATAGGAATATAAAAACAGGTTTTCCAATAAAGGAGTACAATTAGAACCCATCGAAATTCCAACAGTGTTTTGGAAAAAAAACGGTGTCCAAAAATTCCATATAAGTCAATGAGGAATTCCAGCATGCTTTTGATTTCAATTTCAGAGTAATATAAAATGAAAATGGTGCATCGATTAATTGAAAATGACACGAATTATATTGTATGGAAATGATACGTATAAGTTGAAACAAGTTTTTACCATACAAATATCTTATTAGAGATCTCGTCTTCATTACTCGGAAATACTCCTCAGAGAAATTCTTTCAGACATACATGTAGCCAATACCAGTTTTCATCCCCAAAAAAATTTGGAAGAAAATTCTAAAACAAGCCATTAATTACTACTTCTAACAATTCGTCATGGAAATTTCTTCATACAACTGTACATTTTTGGATTTACTCATTCTCGACAAAAGAATTGCAAATACATTGCAAACTTGTGAACTCTTGTACCTAAGAAAGATACATATCAGTAAATTATCTGCTCGAAATCTTTTACAAATAGTTTTCATGCCATAATGTCTTGTTCCGTTACTTCTAACGAAAGGGGTGAATTTACGTCTGAATAAGGCTATTGGTTTAATACAATGATGTTTGTATAGATTTTGTCACATTGAGCGAATTAGATTTTTATACCCCCGCTCTGAAGAAGAGGGGGGTATACTGTTTACCCTTGTGTGTCTGTCTGTCTGTGTGTCTGTCCGTAACAAATTTTCGTCGCAGTTTTCTCATTAACTACTCAGCGCAGATGCTTGATATTTTAGCACAATCTTTGTTGAGGCATGCCATATGGTCGGATTTATTTTTGTTCGAATCCGATGTCAACTTCCTGTTCATCCTTGCGTCTGTCCTTTCCAAATTTCCTTTGCATATTTCTCAGCAACTACTCAGCGTAGATGCTTGAAATTTTGGCACAATCTTTGTTTAGGCTTGCAAAATGGTGGGATTTATTTTTATATGAATTAGTTATCAAGTTCCTGTTTATCAGTGCGTCTGTCCATAACAAATTTTTCGTCGCAGTTTTTTCAGCAACTCCTCATCAAAGATGCTTGCAGTTTTAGCATATTCTTTGTTTAGGCATACCATATGGCGGGATTCATTTTTGTTTAAATCTGACGTCAACTTTCTGTTTATCCGCGCACCTGCCTGTACCAAATTTCCGTCACAGTTTTCTCAGCAACTACTCAGCAAGATGCTTGAAATTTTAGCACAATCTTTGTTTAGGCATGCCAGTTGGTGGGATTCATTTTTGTATGAATTTGATGTCAACATGAGAGGGTAACCATATATTCATATCAGAGGGGGGTGGGGGTGGGGTATTGCTAGTGAGCATTCGCTCACAGACTTCTTGTTTTCTTCTCTGTTCTAAGAGGTACCTACGACTTAAGTGGTAAACAAAAAGAAGTTCATATTAAAAGTTTTCATTTTTAGTTTGTTGTATAGCCACTTTCCACGTTAATGTGTATGAAACAAACACAAATGATAAGATCACTGTGCGAATCAAATTTGAAGATTAGTGTTTAATAAATGCGAATGCGTATATGCTAAAAGAGAGATCTTAACGAAATAAGAGATAACTTTTTTTTCAAAATCATTGTCAAACCCAATGGATGGCTCCCAAGAGTTTTTAATATTCACTTTGGAGTTCAAGAATTAAAAGAAAATCACAAACATAAGCCTTTCCAAACCTTTGAAACGCATTTTAAATGTTTGTATACTGAAACGCAAGAGAAAGTCAACAAGGAGTAATTTACAAATATTTGAATTTTTTATCTAATGATTTTCAAAAATGAATACAGTAAGGTAAAACTCGATTTAAAAACATCAGAGAATTGATAAAAAATGTTAAATGATTATCTTTGAACTTTAGAAAGTAACACATAAATGTTAAAAGATCCCCCACCCCTGACATTCAATTAAAGCGTGCAAGACTGCCATGTGCAACAGTTGCAGCTTGACTTCTACGATTCAATAGGTTCATCAATCTCGAGATCTGAGCAAAAGATATATTCTTTGCCATTTTATATGCTTGTTTTTCAGATGAGGTCCAATTTTCTCTAGCCAAGCGCAATGTGGTAACCCTTGGACTTCCGGTCCAAGGACTGTCATTCATGCTAATGATACGTAAGAGCCCGTTGAGGTGTAATGTGGTGCATATTTGCATCAGCAACTCTCCATCACCTTTATTTTGAGATTTTCCAGCTAGAGCAATGGAAAAGCTTACATAATTCATTTTTAGGAAGCCTTGGCATCGCTTACGGAAAAGAAAGGAGAATTTGTTTTTTGTTTTTTTTTAACATTGCTGCATTACCTACGATGAACAGACACAAATCCTTAAAACATATCATTGCCAAATGTTTTCTTAAACATGCAATTTTCGATTTCTTTTAAACAGACTCAAACTTAACTTCCGGTAATGGTATGAAAATAATTCAACCGTTAAATTACCGATATTTACAAGGTTGAAGATGTCCTTACTTTTTAGGTACAAAATTATATCCTATATATAATATTTCCTCCTAAAATTGGATGTTGTGTTTCAGTATATTTTTGTATATTCTTCATTTCCAAAGATATACCAAGTCATGGCTTTTTGACATCATAAACGGCTGCTTTTTAAATAAAAATGGAACGCGTAAATTTACTTATCATTGGTCACTTGCAAAATCATTTTGAAAAAAAAAACAAGACGTCTGTGAGTCAATGCTCACTTATAATACCTTCGCTCTAATGTGAATACACAAGTTCAGTTAAGGACAGAAACAGTGATAATCAGGAAGTGGACATTGGATTTGTACAAAAATGATACGGCATGCCTAAACAAAGGGTGTACTAAATTTTCAAGCAGCTGGAGTGAGTAGTTGCTGAGAAAACTGCCACCCAAATTTGTTATGTATGGTACGGACAGAGGCACTGATAAACAGGAAGTTGACATCAGATTCTTATAAAAATAAATCCCAACATACGGCATGCCTAAACAAAGAGTGTGCTAAAATTTCAAGCATCTGCGACGAGTAGTTGCTGAGAAAACTGTGACCAAAATTTGTTATGTATGGTACGGACAGACGCACGGATAAACAGGAAGTTGACATCAGATTCGTACAAAAATGGTTCCCAACATATGGCATGCCTAAACAAAGAATGTGCTAAAATTTCAAGCATCTGTGACGAGTAGTTGCTGAGAAAACTGTGAGAAAATTTGTTACGGACAGACGCACAGACGGACGGACAGACAGACAGACACACAAGGGTAAAACAGTATACCCCCTTTCCTTCTGAGCGGGGGTATAAAAAAAACATTTTGCTTGTACAGAAATACTCCCAAATTGATAATAAAAAAGATGCTCGAGTCTCTGATTGACAATATCTATGTAGTTTTTGGAGACCAGGTCTTCCAACATTCTGCTGGAATCCCCATGAGTTCCAATTATGCCCCATTTCAGCAGTCCTATTTTTATATGCATATGAAGCAGACTTTTTTTTCTTTAAAAACCACAACATGAAAAGACGAAAACACATGTTATGGCCTTCAAATCTACGTTAAGATAAATCGACGACGTATTTTCAAATAACAAAAGTTAAAACATTGCTGTGACGTCATGCCTTTGTTCTTGCAGTCTAAAAATTTACCTGTAGCCGTCCGATAATAATAATTACCAATCCAATAATATATTATCGGACGGCAGTGATAACAAAATCGGACTGTATTTAAAAACCAAAATGTAGAATGAAATCAAGTATTAATATGCCCCAAAACAAAAAAGGTTAGATAAAAAACAAATTCAAGGAAAGCAAATGCAAGGAAACTGATTTGTTACAACACAGCAAATCCGTGAAGAAGGAAAACGAGTTTAACCTCGTGGCGAAAACAGTAACAATTTCTATTGGGGCTAAGTGTTTTCGATACAGCACTGTAAATAAGCGAATTCAAATACATTTCCGATTAAGAATTTATGAATCTCTCCATTTAACGAGGTTTGTCGCCGATGACCACACTTTTAAAACCAGAGATTTTGATTATATCCAACTAAAATTTCAGATAAAACCACGCATTTTTAAATTCCATAGTGGTGATATCACCCAACACAATCAATGTAAGATGAACTTAATAAAACAATGAATGTCATGTTTCAATTAAAAATAAAATCCTTCAACATCTGACCAGTGTCCATTATTCCTGCTAAGCTAAGCGACTGCCATTGAATGAATGAAATGAAACCAAAGAGTTCACTCACTGTTTTTAACGTCTAAAGAAAAAAAAACCTTTCTTTTTTTTCTTTTGTCTACTTATTAGATGGTTTCAAGTATTTAAAAAAAAAAAAAAAAAAAAAAAAACACTATTGATGCCAGAATTCCTATTGTGTAATTATCAGACTCCTCCAGGTAACTTTTGGACATTTAAATGGCAATGTTTTAAGTAAGATATATGCCTCATACAATTCTATATGTAAAATTATCAGACTGTTTTCGGCCCTAACGGGCCTCAAACAGTCTGATAACTTTACATATAGAACGTTAGGACCGAAAACAGTCTGATAATTTTACATATAGAACAGTATTCGGCATATATCCATTACTTATTTCCATTCATATGTCGACTCGATATATTCTAGTGAACCTGAAAAAATAAGGTACCACAGAGTCTGACACTTCGGTTTCATATTTGGATATTTTTACAAGAAAAATTCGTTCATGGTAACCAAACAACAAAACTTTATGATACACATGTTGACTTCAACTTTTCTATCGTCAAATTATCTTATTAATTTAACAATATACTCTTATCACCTGCATTTATGTATGAAAAATTTCTAAAACTAGGCAAGCTTGATTCATCAGACAAGTTGATGAATCATGGATATGAATAGTCTCGTTTGAAGTTAACATTTCGCATATTCTATCGTCGATACTATACCTTGTCAGCAATTACAATCTATCAATAAGCAGAATGCTGACTGAAATTTTTATCTTAATTGTTAGGCCATTATTTACACACTTTATTGTCAACGGATTTTTTTCCGTTTGCCTGATCATGCCTAGGAACACACGGCGGGAGTAATCCATCAACAGGGGATGCTTACACATCCATGACACCTGATCCCACCTCTGATGCTTTCAGATATCCGTATCTTCTCTGCTCCTGATTAGTATTGTTTCAGTGGGCTTCTATTCGTTATCTCCATGTTTCATAAATGCACTCGGATACTTCAAACAGCTATACATGTATTATCCTCAATTTACATCCTCACATGTTATATGACTTGTTGATCATTTGGCGTTTACATAATTTTTTCCAGGAAGGTTGAACAAGAAGATTGATTGTATGTTGTTTTACGTCCCATTCGAGAATTTTTCACTGATATAGAGACGTCACCATATACCGGTGAAGGGCTTCAAATTTTGACCTTTACTCGGCACTTAGGGCCATTGAGCAGTGAGGGATCTTTATCGTGCCAACGCCTGCCGTGACACGGGGCCTCGGTTTTTAAGGTCTCATCCGAAGGACCCGCAACTTTCACTTCAAAGTGCCGAGCGCATGGCGAAGGAACAGTTGCTACCCATTTTTTATCGACTTAGGTCAGTCGCGGCCGAGATTCGATTTCACAACCTCCCGATCACGAAGCGAGCGCTCTACCGACTGAGCTACCGTGAACGGTTTGAACAAAAGAGCTTGGGTGCTAGTCTAAGTGATGATCCACATTACTGCATACGCTTGTTCAATAAACTTTTTTAAAATACACAATGTTATAATACAAACATAAACATATAAAATTAACACAATCCTGTCATTGTAATATCCATTTTTGTTAGAAAGAGGAAGAAAGAAGGAAAGAGAAAAGGAGAGAGAGGGGATGAGTTGAAAAATAATGTGGGAGACAGATAAGAAGAGGACGAAGCAATACGTAAACTTATCGTATCAGAGTGTATCTAAAAAGTATCGAGAGCAAGACTGGGTTTTACTTGTATGCTGATTTATCCTCAATATTGCCGACTCGGCGTTAAACCCTAATCAATCAATCAATCAATCCTCACACGTATTTTCTAATACATCGCAATTTATTCAAGAGACGTTATCAAATATATACTGCCCTACGCAATATTCAAAATGATAATATACTTTTATAGACTTACACGCCTTCCGTTATCTACTGACATGAAGGCCAGCTTTTTTTAATACCCTCCAGCTAAGGCAGAAAAAATATTGCGCAAAGTGATCATTAATATAACACAATACAGATTAAGAAAACAGTCAATATATGGATGAATTGATAAAAATTGTCTGATAAATAATTATCAACCTACACTAAATACTACGGAAGCCCGTTGAGGCCAATTCAGAGAGAGAAATATTTTTTATTGCGTTTAAACGCAATAATTATTACGTTTAATCGCAAAACATTGCGTTTAATCGCAATAATCATTGCGTTTAAACGCAAAAGATTGCGTTTAATCGCAATGCATATTGCGTTTAAACGCAAAACACTTTGCGTTTAATCGCAAAAGATTGCGATTAAACGCAATCTTTTGCGTTTAAACGCAATACTTTTGCGATTAAACGCAATAATTTTTGCGTTTAATCGCAATGATATTTTTGCGTTTAAACGCAATAATTTTTGTGATTAAACGCAATACTTTTGCGTTTAATCGCAATAATTTTTGCGTTTAAACGCAATACTTTTGCGATTAAACGCAATAGTTTTGCGATTAAACGCAATAGTTTTGCGATTAAACGCAATACTTTTGCGTTTAATCGCAATAATTTTTGCGTTTAAACGCAAAAATCTTTGAGTTCAATGGCAATAATCTTTGTGTTTAAAGGCAGTCATTTGTATCAAACCTTGCAGAGAACAATGGACCCACGCATACTTATATCTTTTATTTCTTTCTCTTTTTACTTATTAGGAAATTGTGTGTTGTCTTTAGAGAATCAGATTTCTCCGAGCAAACACTCTCTGAAAGGTAAATCACTAATAAGAATTTATAGAGGAGAAAAAAATGTCGGGTTGTAAAAACAAAGGAATCCTAAGAACGAGACATGTCTTAAGTTTATTCTCTACATTTTTAATGAAGTTTCGGTCAGTTGTTCTGCTAAAAAAACTGTCCCATACGTTGCAGTCACAAGTTTAAATCATGTATAAAGGGATTTTGGAAAGGACGGAGGAAATGTTGGAATTACGTACAACATGATGAAGTATTTAGACTTCAATGTACATTCATAACCCTTCCTATGGTTGCATACAGTAAACACAAGAACATATGTAATGGATTTATATGAGGTCAAAATCAAAATCAAATGAAAACAGATTGATCCATGTGTACTACATGTATCAAATTGACAAGTGCTATTAATACCACTGAAACTTTCTCTATAAGTTATGATACACGTAAGCAATTGATCAGAGACTTCATTAAGAGTTTTGGGTTCTAACACATTTAAGACATTCAGGTTGTTAGGATGCCATTGTTTTATTACAATTTTCAAAAACTGGAAAATTTTGCAAAAAGACACAGAACAAATCTGATCTTCTTAAGTTGAAGTGTCGGGTCCTAGTACATGTAATTATAAGCTTTGACTAATTCATGTTTGATTTTGAAACTACAGTATCATTGTGTTTAAATGCAAAACAAATCCTTGTAAGGAAGGATTATTGCGTTTAAACGCAAAAATTATTGCGTTTAATCGCATTACTATTGCGTTTAATCGCAAAAGTATTGCGTTTAATCGCAAAAACTATTGCGTTTAAACGCAAAAATTATTGCGTTTAAACGCAAAAGATATTGCGTTTAAACGCAAAAATATTATTGCGTTTAAACGCAAAAAGTATTGCGTTTAATCGGAAAAGTATTGCGTTTAAACGCAAAAGATTGCGTTTAATCGCAATCTTTTGCGATTAAACGCAAAGTGTTTTGCGTTTAAACGCAATATACATTGCGATTAATCGCAATCTTTTGCGTTTAAACGCAATAATTATTGCGATTAAACGCAATGTTTTGCGTTTAAACGCAATAATTATTGCGTTTAAACGCAATAAAAAATATTTCTTTCTCTGAACTGGCCTCAACGGGCTTCCGTAAAATACACAGGCAATGTGATTTTGTTTATACTCAGCATGTCTTTTGATATTGTCTAAATACCTGCCAAATATCTTATTGAAACTTTAAGTGACAAAAAGTTATGACCCCCCAAAAATGTAAGGAGGGCAACACCTTCTGAAAATTTATTTTTTGATGATCCTGAATTAAATAATAATGGTTTACTTTGGAAATAAAGACTTTCCTGATCAAATTCAATGTATTGAGTTTTGTAGAACTTTTGTTAGACCAAGTTATGGTCATAGCCGATATATATAAAATATGTCAGGAACATGAGGAATGCAACATAAAAAAATGTAATACTATTAAATACCATTGCTATAAATATCTTTATGACAATGAAGTCAAAAAAGAATTTTCATAATGTAAAACAATAACATTTTCTATTTAAAAGTAAAAATTGTTATGTGAATCACAAGCAACATTAATGAAAAACAAGTATCTGTGCATACCCATTAAAGACAGGAGTGCGACATATGATGTTTTGCTCCCCAACATTATAAAATTGAAGTAATTCCACAACAACTTCAGTTAAACAAAACACATATTCTGGTGTAATTTTATGCGTCACGATTCTACTTTAACGACAAACGTGCTCTTGGTCAGAAGTGCAACAAAAATGTTACAAGTATCTACGACCAATTATAAATAAATATAAAGAAAACATTGCTGAGTAGAATGTTCTGATTGACCTATATGGTTAACAGTGTTTGTCACACGAAGAGAATCTCCTATAAAATATACTTTTGTCTCCTCAATAATATTTATTGAATACAGCTAGTTTATGACATTATGATTAATAGGGATAATTCAAGATATAACGCCAAGTTTAAACAATTTAATGCATTTAAACCATGATGTATCGGTACTATAAATATTGCAAAGACCCGGCTCTTCTCTCATTACATTACTTCTATTGTATTCTCTTTATCATTTCTTTAAAAAAAAAAAAACATTAAGTTTTTGTTTTGCTAATGAAATCATCAACAATCCTATAAGCTAAAGTTTTTCCCTTTAAAAAAATGAGTAATTCATAAAATCACAGATAAATCTAGAGAATAGAATTATCTTGTCATCACATTAATACATGTACATACCATTTTCTCCTCCTTATCAATTTTCCTCTGGGTTTCCTAAAAAAAATTATATTAATTTTCTATCTCTTTTAGATCTTCTGGAAAAGTGAAAAGTCAGTCTTGTAATTTTTTTTTCTAATTTTCTTTTTATAAAAAAAAAATATAAGAAAAATTTAATTATTAATATTCTAATATATTCTAGTAATGTATTTTTTTAAGAAATGTAATGAGATTTTTCCAATATTTAATTCTGTGATAACAATTGTTGACATACTAGTATATATATTAGCTTAGATTATAATGTATCAGACAAGGAAGCAATTCTCTATTCTTAGTCTGTGAAAAGAGTTTTCAAAGAGTTTCTTGATACTTTTATTTTCAAAATATCTTATATGATACATTTTTTGTTTATTTCTGGCAAATTAATATACCTTTATTTGTCAAAATAAAACACTCTTCCCTTTTATATTAAGCTGCACAGAGCTGAAAACACATACGGTTTTGACGTAAAGCTTACAGATTGAAAGTGAAAAATAAGCATTACGATTTCTCTTTTTACATGTATTCTTTCTACCACACTTGTCAACTCTTACAGGAGTCTACCGATTTGGAACCTATTCTACCACTGGTCTGTTTTTTAAACCCCAGTATCTACCGATTTTTACGAAATCCGGAATTTTTTTTACCGATTTTGCTTTGAATAATACCATATTTCCGTGTGAAGAGAAGATGACAGTCATTGTTTATCGGTAGATACATGTTTATTGCTGCTGATAACAGGTTACCAACAAGGTGTCAGCTGTGCTGCCAGTGATTACTGGGATTGTAATTGCTTCCAATTCGCATTAGCAGAGTTTATTAACAGATCATTAGCAGAGTTTATTAACAGAGACAGACATACCATATTTGGAAATATTGGCAAATGACAACGGGATACGAACTAGTGACGAGATAACACTTTGAAGCAATATTTGATATACTTAAAAGCGGCATATAAATGGTTATATGTTTAATAAATACGGCATTCCACTTTATAGTCACGTACGAAGTTATAAATCATGGAAAATACCAATCTCCTTTGCAGAGTTGTCGTTCCTTCCTCTCTCAGACACCTCTGCAACGGGCTCGCGTCAAGATTTTTGACAAAAGGTAAAAAACATGATATTCCAAGGATTATTTAAAATTATACTAATATTTCTAGATATACTTAGTGTAATGCTCAGGGATAGCAGTAATTTATCGCTAACCTAATAAGCTCTTGAGTAGCACAGCGGCATTTTAAATTTGTAAGATATAAAAATGATGCGCAATTTAATCAAACTCAATTTCATCAGACCTGTGCAGAATCCATGAACTCAATATATAATCAAGATTAATCAAGGTTTCAAAGATATAATTCAATTTATCCCATGTTTACCCCTTTATCCCGTGGATATGACTCATTGGATAAATTTTTCATAATCCACAGTTGTGACGTCACAATGGTTTTTGCGTTAGCGCGATGAAGTAAAATAAAGTGGAGTCCTATATAAAACAGTGTAAAACATTGGTTGTGAAGTATTAAACATGGGATAAAAAGAATTTCCCATGATTTGTAGTTGGATATGACTTTTATCCAACTCGTTGTGTGTTTTTATCCCCTCGCCAAGGCTCGGGGATAAAAAACACACAACTCGTTGGATAAAAATCATATCCAACTACAAATCATGGGAGATCCTATATTTATTCAATAACATTATAATATATAAAAATCAACAATAGATTAGATATTCTCTCACACAACTCATTCATTCATAATTAGAATCAATTTAAATATAATTAAAATTATGTATCGCCAGAACTACTTTAAAACCTTCCAAAATAAAGGGGCTGAATCAAGGGGAATAACTTAAGTTGAATAATCCCGTAACGAAACATTTTATTTAATGTAAACAGGATTTGATAAATACCATTTGTGAACTGAGTTAAATTACTCAATCGTTCACTATGATTATCTATCTGAGACTAATGAATACATTTACTGATTCTAACAATTACCAAAGTGAACATACAGTTAAATTACTGCTTCATTCACATGGTTATCCCTACTTGAAGTATAAATAAAACAACTAAACCACAAGTGTATATCACAGTTTATTTACTGCCTTGATATACGTATGGTTAATAATTACTAAGTTCTTTGTCAACAATTCTAAAGAGAAAAATATGACTAAAAAAATAATCAAAAGTTTACTTAAAATAATTAAATTTACTCTAAATCAATTTTAAAAGATTTCTTAATCAAAAATAAATAAAATTTCAATGAATTTCAATCAAATTAAAAATTAATAAATTTCCGAAAAATATCCTAACTCAATAAATAATCACGGAAATAATAACTTACAGTTAAATCACTGCATCAGTTATTATCCCTGCGATTTAAATAAATAAAAACCTAATCCTAAACAAATAAATAAAAGAAAAAAAAATTTAAAAAAAAAAAAATAAATAAATAAATAAATTGGAACGTCAAAACGTACCAACTATTCTCCTAAAACCAATGGGAAAAAGTGACTGCCAGACGTCAAACCTCTGTATTTATACCAAATACTAAACGATAGTCAAATATCGCGGCAACATCGATAATCGATCATGTGATCAAAATTGTGACATGTGATAGGATAACAGACAAAAATTCACTTTTGGACAAGCGCCACCTAACGTGTGATACAAGATATCATTGTAAATAACTGATAAATTTATCAATTCAACATCTTCCAATTCTCAGTAAATAATGCAGCATAAAACAAGATAACAATTAAATCATCGAGTACTATATATATTAAACAACTTTCAATCAATAATTTCAATAATACACAATGTGAACCCAACTATTGACCACATCAAATAAACAATATTCAAGCGTAAATTTATCGACTACATGAATAGTGAGCTAACCGGAAACGAGCAGACAGAAAAACATGTGGCTGCACATACTCTTTACATTCAGGTCAAATAGCAAAGGTAACATTAATTAACTTAGATAAAACGTAACAACACATTAGGTACAACAAAATAATATCATTGATATCAACAATCAAGATGAAACAAAAGATAAAAACGAATTCATGCACAGTCCGAATTTCCTCGACATTGTTTGCGTATACTAATACACTATAACTCGTATTCTAGACTTCTACATCATGTCATAACACAAACATATTATTTAAAAACAAGCTGTTTACATCTTATTATTTTAATTATAAGCACTGGGTGTATGAAAACTACATCAACCCGCTCCAAATCACCACAATGTACAATATCATATTATAGTCATTAATCAACCCGCTCCAAGTACGTACAAAAATAAGCAAAATATTACAGTCATTGATGTAGTATGGTTTAGTAACCGCTGTCATGGATGAAACAATAAGCTACACTGTGACATATAACATTATTGTATAAGTAAAAAGCAAGAAGGGGGGGATACATTCATCACACTTCCCTCCCTTTAAAAATGTTCATGTCCTCATGAACGTACACACATTAAAAGTATTATATGTATATATTATCTAAGTTACATCAGTTATACCTACATCACACACATAAAAGACACAACACATAAAGACAATACAACACATTTACACATACAACAATTATATTAAAGTAGAGATTACACCATTCACACAAAATGCTTAAAAATAATTAATCACATCCATACATCACTTTCATGCATCATTACAACTCAAAGTAATTTTTATAAATAAGGAATAATGAATCAATACTGTGACAACAGACATACTAACATATTCTCAAAATAATATCACAGACAGGACAATACAAACTAGTGCTAATTGTAACGGGAACCGTTACAGATGTTCCCCAAACGGCTCCCCAATCCCTTATGATGCCCCATTCCCTACAAGCTTCAATAAATTAGACAATACTTTTGTAATATAGATGGACACTTTATTTTTAAGGGTATTTCATTGGAAAACTACTCCTATATAGCCATATGGGGATTAGCCAGTCAAATATCAGCGCATGTGCTTGCACATATTTTCTACATTTTTCACATTAATTTTCTAATAGTGTCTCACAATACATACATTTGTGTTAAATATTAAAGAATTTCATTGAAAAATAAGGGAGATGTTATCCTTTAAGTATTAGCCAATCAGAATTCAGCATACGCGCATGCATGGCCTTGCATTCAATTTTGATAGTATCGTAATGTAGGAGCTCTATGTGCCTATCCATGTCGTAAATTTCATCCTGTTTTGTTGAAAACCAAGGGAGTTATAGACATTTAAAGTTTCAACCAATCAGATTGCAGCACACCTGCATGCGCGTGTTTTCAAGAAATTTCCGATATAACATGTTGTAGCACCTTATAATATATACTTATATACTAAATTTCAAAGTATTTTGTCAAAAAACAAGGAAATTATTGAGATTTTTGTATCAGCCAATCAGAGAAGAGCGCACGTGCATGCGCATGAGTTCACGCTAATTTGACCATTTTATCTTGTCTAGACTACTAATGTATCTTTATATTTTGAGTTTCAAAGCAATTCATCAAGAAATATAAAAGTTACGGCTTCATTAAGTATATCAGTCATTTCACTCATTGCACGCGCGCGCACGTGCATGCATGTGCGCGCAAAATGACCTTCGTTCCGAACACCTACACAACATGCCTATTAACCCTAAAAAGGTTTCATGTCAATCGGATGAGTGGTTCTATGAGAACACTCCCGGACAAAAAAGTACCGGAGAAGAAAGTAGAAAAAAAGAATAATAATAATAACTAGTTATAATTGTAACGGGGACCGTTACAGATGTTCCCCAAACGCTCCCCAACCTTCTTTTGGTGTCTTATTTCCAATAAGTTTCATTAAATAAGGCAATCAAGTACATTGGTTGTTTTACGCACGCATGCATGTGCATGCTGACCATGTCATCTTGTCTATACTATTAATACATCTTTATATTCTGAGTGTCAAAAAATTTCATCAAAAAATGTTTTAAGTTATGGCTATATCAGGTATATGAGTCATTTTAGAATTTCATGCGTGCGCAAGTGCATGCAAGTGCAGGATGACCACGCCATTTTGTCTATATTATCAATATCTCTTAATATAATGAGTATCAAAGCATTTCATAATATATTATAAGTGTTACAGCTAAATCAAGTATATAGGTCATTTTAGCATTGCATGCACGCGCGTGCATGCATGTGCGTGTTGACCATATCATCTTGTCTACACTATTAATATATTTCTATATAATGAATATTAAATCACTTCATTGAAAAGTATTATAGTTACGGTTATATAAGTGTGTAGGTTATTTAAGCATTGCACGCGCGCGCACGTGCATGCATGTACATGTGACCAAACTATCTTGTCTACACCATTAATATCTCTCTATACTATAAGTATTGAAGCATTTCATCAAAAAGTATAAAAGTTGCAGCTATATCAAATTTATAGGTCATTTTAGCATTGCACTCGCTCGCATATGCATGCATGTGCATGTTGACCATATCATCTTTTCTACACTCTTAGTATCTCTCTATAGTGTAAGTATCAAAGCATTTCATCAAAAAGTATAGAAGTTACGGCTATATCAATTATATTGGTCATTTTTCGCATTGCACGTGCGCGCACGCGCATGCATGGTCTTGCGTTCAATTTTGATAGTAGCATAATGTAGGATTCCATTATACCTATTTATATTCTAAATTTCATCCTGTTTTGTTGAGAACCAAGAGAGATATAGCCATTTAAAGTTTAAGCCAATCAGATTGCAGCACACGCGCATGCACGTGTTTTCATGATAATTCTTATACACTATATTGTAGAACCTTCTAATGTATGACTATGTTTTCAATTTCAAAGTATTTTGTCAAAAAAAACAAGGAAGATATTGAGACTTTTGTTTCAGCCAATCAGAGCGAAGCGCACGTGCATGCGCGTGAGTTCATGCTAATTCAACCATTTCATCTTGTTTACTCTACTAATATATACTTATGTTATGAGTTTCAAAGCATTTCATAAAAAAATGTAAAAGTTACGGCTATATAAATTATGTCAGTCATTTCACTCATTGCACGCGCCCGCACGTGCATTCATGTGCGCGCAAAATGACCTTCGTTCCGCACATCTACACAACATACCTATTAACCCTAAAAAGGTTTTAACTCAATTGGATGAGCAGTTTCCGAGAACACTCGCGGAACAAAAAGTACCGGAGAAGAAATAAGAATAAAAAAGAATAATAATAATAATAATAATAATAACTAGAAACTCATTACTAGTAATGAGAAGGTCTTCCGTTATACTACTTCCTCTTTGCATCAACATGTCTTTTCCAACGTCGGTATTAGCCTAAAACTTATGTAGAAACAAAATAACTCAAAAAATTACTTTTTTGCTTCGTTTCCTGTCACGACCGGAAGTAATGACGACACACGATTTTTACACGATGCAAATGAACTGATGACTGACTATAAGTCCAGAAAGATTTAGACTTCAGTCTATTATTGTTGCCGAACAATTGTGAGAACAAATTCTAATTTTGAGTACAGGAAAACACACGACCGGAAGTAAAATGAATAAAAATCTCTGAATTTTCTCTTGACTTTTGCAATATCTACAACATATGTAAAAAACATTTCAAATACTGATATATAAGTGATATTTATGAGAAAGTTAAACCACGAAATAACGTAGTTTATCTCTTAAAACCGGAATGTTAAAGTTTTTGTTTCCAGTAAAATCTAACATATTTCAAAACAGCGAAAGAGAAACAATAAAGTGATGCAAGTTTTAATTTTAAGAATAAAAGTTAAATTTTTTATTTCTTTGATCACTTCCTGTGACGACCGGAAGTGACGGCTTACGTGTTTAACCCTATATGTTTTGCCTACTCACCAAGGTTTATTACTCCTATAAGTTTAGTGTCTTAATCTCATGCTGTTTCCGAGATCTCTCTGAAATAAGTTTTCATTTTGAGGACAAGAAAACACGCGACCGGAAGTGAATTTTACTAAGATATTTCACGTCACTCTAGACATCTGCAGTCTCAATAACATATATTAAAATCATTTAAACACCTCTATGTATAGGCGATATGTATGGGAAAATTAAAAACCCTATTATGTAGTTTTCTCTTATAACCGGAAGTTGTCATTTTTTGGTTCTGGTGAGACCAACACATATCGTAACTGTGAAAAAGATACAATTATATGATGCAAGTCTTATTCCAAAAGAGAAAAGTTGAAATTTTTGATTTCTTTGATCACTTCCTGTGACGACCGGAAGTGACGGCTGACGCTCTTAACCCAAATGGTTTTGTCTACTCCTCAACGTCTATTACTCCTACAAGTTTGGTGTCTAAATCTCTTACCGTTTCTGAAATATCACTGGGACAAGTTCTCAATTTGCGGACATTTAAACGCGCGACCGGAAGTGAATTTTACAAAGATATTTGACGTTACTCTAGACATTTGCAGTCTTGATAACATATTTAAAAATCAGTTCAAATACTTTATCTATAAAAAATATTTATGGGAAAGTAAAATACTCAAATTATGCAGTTTTTCGCTTATAGCCGGAAGTTGACGTTTTTGTTTCCGGTGGGACCAACATATTTCGAATCTACAAATAAGATGCAACAATGTGATGAAAGAAAAAAATCAAAAAAGAAAAGTTGAAAATTTCGATTTCTTTAATCACTTCCTGCGACGACCAGAAGTGACGGCTGACGCTCTTAACCCAAATGGATTTGCCTACTCCTCAAGATCTATTATTCATATAAGTTTGGTGTCTAAATCTCTTACCGTTTCTGAGATATGACTCGGACAAAATATTTCTGAAAAAAACGGAAATCGGACATATCTGACGACCGGAAGTGAATCTTGATAAAAATGAAAGATACATTTGTAGGTATTTTCATTCTCTATTATCCCTGAAAATTTCAAGAAAATCCGTCCAGCCATCTCTGAGAAATCGTGAAAACAAGAAAGGGAACAAAAATAATAATAATAACTAGATGTGATCTCGTTGCGAGCAACGAGTGGGTCTTCCGTCCGATTTTTGATAAGATGAGATAAGAATTTGACTGAGATTTTCATTCAAATATAATGATATAAATAAATTGCTTAGTAATGTTTAACAAAATATTGATCATTAAAGAGTTATGAATTAAAGACTTTCGGCCCTTCTTGGTCCCTAATGTGAGAGGTCAGCCCCTTTTTCTTGATATCATTTTAAAGTTCTCATGATTTTGAACACTTTTTGTTCAACAACAATTCAGAAATTCTTTTCTTGTTTTCGGGATATATGCAAAAGAAATATTAAGGGCCGGCCCTTCAAGTCTTAAATGGGGACGTCTAGCAAAAATTGAAAGAGTGCATATTGTTCAGAATATTATTTTGAACGTCTTTTGTTCAATACTGTTTATCAAAATATTCTTCCTTTTGGAGATATATTGCCCTAAAGATTATGCAATCTGGCCCCTAAAGACCTCTTATTGAGTAACATATGATATCAACATCATGTTATTTAGACAAAAAGTGTAAAGATGAACTATTTCGCTTCAGTAATATATTACAAAATATTTATCATTAAAGAGTTATTGATTGTATACTTTCGGCCCCTCTCGGTCCCTAATTTAAGGGGTCAGACCCATTTCCTTGATATCACCTTTAAGCGCTCATAATTTTGAACACTTTTTGTTCAACAACTAGTCAGAAATTCTTTTTCGTTTCTGAAATATTTGCAAAAGAAGTATTTAGGGGCCGGCCCTTCAACTCCTTAATGGGGACGTCTAGCAAAAAACGAAAGGTTGCATATTGTTTAGAACATTATTTCGAACATCTTTTGTTCAATATTGCTTATCAAAATATTTCCCACTTTTGAGATATAAAGCGTCAAAGATTTAGCATTCGGGCCCCTTATGGCCCCTAATTATGTAATATATGATGAGAATATCATAATATATAGTTGTAAATTGTTGAAATAAACATTTTTGCTTCAGTAATGCATTGCAAAATATTGATTGTTAAAGAGTTAATTTTTCAAAGATTTTCGGCCCCTTTCAGCCCCTATTATGAGGGGCCAGCCCCTTTTTCTTCATATCACTTTAAAGCTCTCATGATTTTAAACACTTTTTGTTCAACAACTAGTCAGAAATTCTTTTTCGTTTCTGAGATATTTGCAAAAGAAATATTTAGGGGCCGGCCCTTCAACTCCTTAATGGGGACGTCTAGCAAAAAATGAAAAATTGCATATTGTTTAGAACATTATATTGAATATCTTTTGTTCAATATTGCTTATCAAAATATTTCCCACTTTTGAGATATAAAGCGTCAAAAATTTAGCATTCTGGCCCCTTATGGCCCCTAATTATGTAATATATGATGAGAATATCATAATATATAGTTGTAAATTGTTGAGATAAACATTTTTGCTTCAGTAATGCATTGCAAAATATTGATTGTTAAAGAGTTATTTTTCAAAGATTTTCGGCACCTTTCAGCCCTTATTATGAGGGGCCAGCCCCTTTTTCTTCATATCACTTTAAAGCTCTCATGATTTTAAACACTTTTTGTTCAACAACTAGTCAGAAATTCTTTTTCGTTTCTGAGATATTTGCAAAAGAAATATTTAGGGGCCGGCCCTTCAACTCCTTAATGGGGACGTCTAGCAAAAAATGAAAGGTTGCATATTGTTTAGAACATTATTTTGAACATCTTTTGTTCAATATTGCTTATCAAAATATTTCCCACTTTTGAGATATAAAGCGTCAAAGATTTGGCATTCTGGCCCCTTATGGCCCCTAATTATGTAACATATGATGTGAATATTGTAATATATAGTTGTAAATTGTTGAAATAAACATTTTTGCTTCAATAATGCATTACAAAATATTGATCGTTAAAGAGTTATTGATTTAATACTTTTGGCCCCTCTCGGCCCCTTATATGACAAGTCAGACCCTTTTTCTTGATATCATGATAAAGATCTTGTCATTCTGCACAAATATTATTCAGTATGTTTTAACAAAATAATTATACTTTAAAAGATATGATACAAAATGTCTCAAAAATTCATTCATGATTCGTGTCCTAAATTTCGACCCCTACCGAGCTTCCATACTAGGCACTTCCGGAAAATATCTAAACCCAGGTGCATAATGGCAACATGTCCTCTATCATCACTGAAAATTTTAGCGCTCTAGCTTAAGCCGTTTTTGAGTTCCATCACAGACAAGGAGGTCCTCTGAATTTTAATAAAAGGGCGATAACTTCCGACCGGAAGTGATTTTTCAAATTTTGAAATGCCGGTACAAACTTCAGATGATAAGACATAAACTCTGAAAATTTGAAGTAAATCGATCAATTCATCTCCGAGAAATCTTCTGCACAAAATCGGTAAGGAGAAAAAAAAAGAAGAATAACTAGATGCGATCTCGTTGCGAGCAACGAGTGGGTCTTCCGTCCAATTTTCGATAAGATGAGAAAAGAATTTGACCGAGATTTTCGTTAAAAAATAGTTATATAAATAAATTGTTAAGACAAATCCCTTCTGTAATGTGTAACAATATTGATCAATAAAAAGTTATAGATTAAACACCTTCGGCCCGTCTTGGCTCCTTACATGAGTGGTTAGCCCCTTTTTTCTTGATATCGTCTTAAAGCTCTCATGATTTTGAACACTTCTTGTTCAACAACTATTCAGAAATTCTTTTTCGTTTCCGAGATATATGCAAAAGAAATATTAAGGGCCGGCCCTTTAAGTCCTAAATGGGGACGTCTAGCAAAAATTGAATGATTGCATATTATTAAGAATATTATTTTGAACGTCTTTTGTTTAAATATTGGTTATCAAAATATTCTTCCTTTTCAAGATTTATTGCGCCAAAGATTATACAATCTGACCCCTAATTATCCCTTATTGCATAACATATGATGTAAACACCATGTCAAAGAGTTTGAAGATGAACTATTTCGCTTCAGTAATGTATTACAAAATATTGATCATTAAATAGTTATTGATTTAAGACTTTCGGCCCCTCTCGGCCCTTATTTTGAGGGGCCAGCCCCTTTTTCTTCATACCACTTTAAAGCATTTATGATTTTGAACAATTTTTGTTCAACAACTATTCAGAAATTCTTTTTCGTTTCCGGGATATATGCAAAAAAATATATTTAGGGGCCAGCCCTTCAACTCCTAAATGGGGACGTTTAGCAAAAATTGAAAGGTTACTTACTGTTTAGAACATTATTTTGAACATCTTTTATTCTATGTTGCTTATCAAAACATTTCCCACTTTCAAAATATAAAGTGCCGAAGATTTGACTTTCTTCCCCTTTATGGCCCCTAATTATGTAACATGTGATGTGAATATAATAATATATAGTTGGAAATTTTTAAGATAAACATTTTTGCTTCAGTAATGAATTGCAAAATATTGATCGTTAAAATGTTATTGACTAAACATTTTTGGCCCCTCTCAGCCCCTATTTTGAGAGACCAGCCCCTTTTTCTTCATACCACTTTAAAGCTCTTATGATTTTGAACACTTTTTGTTCAACAACTATTCAGAAATTCTTTTTTGTTTCCGAGATATTTGCAAAAGATGTATTTAGGGGCCAGCTCTTCAACTCCTTAATGGGGACGTTTAGCAAAAATCGAAAGGCTAAACATTGTTTAGAACATTATTTTGAACATCTTTTATTCAATATTGCTTTTCAAAATATTTCCCACTTTTGAGATATAGAGTGCCAAAGATTTTGCATTCTGGCCCCTTATGGCCCCTAATTATGTAACATATGATATAAATTTTATAATATATAGTTGTAAATTGTTAAGACAAACATTTTTGCTTCAGTAATGAATTGCAAAAAATTGATCGTTAAAAGATTATTGATTAAAGACTTTTGGCCCCTATTGGCCCCTATTTTGAGGGGCCAGCCCCTTTTTCTTCATACCACTTTAAAGCTCTTATGATTTTGAACAATTTTTGTTCAACAACTATTCAGAAATTCCTTTTCGTTTCCCAGATATATGCAAATGATATATTTAGGGGCCAGCCCTTCAACTCCTTAATGCGGACGTTTAGCAAAAATCGAAAGGTTAAATATTGTTTAGAACATTATTTTGAACATCTTTTTATCAATATTGCTTTCCAAAATATTTCCCACTTTCGAGATATAGAGTGCCAAAGATTTGGCATTCTGGCCCCTTATGGCCCCTAATTATGTAATATATGATGTATATATCATAATATATGGTTGTAAATTGTTAAGATAAACATTTTTGCTTCAGTAAGGTATACCAAAATATTGATCGTTAAAGAGTTATTGATTTAATACTTTTGGCCCCTCTTGGCCCCTACTATGACAAGTCAGCCCTTTTTTCTTGATATCATATTAAAGATCTTGTCATTCTGCACAAATATTGTTCAGTATGTTTTAACAAAATAATTATACTTTAAAAGATATGATACAAAATGTCTCAAAAATTCACTCATGATTCGTGTCCTAAATTTCGACCTCTACCGAGCTTCCATACTAGGCACTTCCGGAAAATATCCAAACCCAGGTGCAAAATGGCAACATGTCCTCTATCATCACTGAAAATTTCAGCGCTCTAGCTTAAGCCGTTTTTGAGTTCCATCGCAGACAAGGAGGTCCTCTAAATTTGGATAAAAGGGCGATAACTTTCGACCGGAAGTGAATTTCAAAAAATTATTTTGCCGGAATTAACTTCAGATAACCTAGCAACAATCCTGAAAATCTGAAGCAAATCCATGGATCCATCTCCGAGAAATCGTCTGCACAAAATTTGTGCAGAAAAAAAGAATAATAATAATAAGAAGAAGAAGCTTGAAAAAGAAACATAAGAATAATAGAAGGGTCTTCCGCTGAAGACGGAAGACCCTAATAATAAAAGTGAAAAAGAAACATAAGAATAATAGAAGGGTCTTCCGCTGAAGACGAAAGACCCTAAAAAGAAAAAGAAGAAACAGTAGAATCACTATAAGGTCTTCCGTCTGAAACGGAAGACCTTAATAAGAAACAGAGTAAAAACAATATGTTCCCAAACTCCGTTTGGGGAACATAATAACTAGACTCTTGTTGCCATGGCAACAAAAAAGTCTTCCGTTCTTCTAAATCTGTAAGAATTTGCTTTTTTCTGTGTAAAAAACATACATATCATATTTACTGTGAAAGAAAAAAATAACTGGAAAAAAGTCCTTTCAGTACTTAAGGTACTTTGATTTTCATTATCAATCTTGTATAATACATTTGGCACCTATAAGAGATATACGTATATCATTAGCAATTTAAAAAAAAAATGTTTGCAATCATTTCTAAGACAAACAAACAGACGAACGAACACCGTACTATCATAAACTTCACTGTGTGTATGTTTTGGCATAAATGTGATGGTGTTATAAAAAATATAATGAATTAATTTAGTATCACATTAAACGTAAAGTCACTGAGTTTTGTAAAGTTATAATATCAAGATTTGACAACATACCTATAAGACAAATTATTCAATTACAGTAATTCTTCAGCAATCGATTGATTGATTGATTGATATATTGATTGATTATACGTATGTTGTTTAACGTCCCTCTCCAGAATTTTTCACTCACATGGAGACGCCACCACTCGCCGGTGGAGACTGTAAATTTTTGTCCTATACTTTGGCATTTATCGCAATTGAGCAGTGGGGAATCTTTTTTATGCCAGCATCTTCTGCGACAAGGGACCTCGATTTATACGATCTCATCCAAAGGACCGGTCTCCACGTCCCACAGTCGAAGTTCACAATACCGAGATATTTTATTTTTATTTTATTCTATTTTTTTTCACAAGTTTGTTGCAGCAGATTTACTTAAAGATCATACTTCAAGATCATTTCGAACTCAGGCTACTTAATTGCAGTGCATACAGCGTCAAGTGATTTTGATTGACAGGTCAATACACGTGCACTTCGTGTGATACTTTTTAAGCTGAAAAATATACAGGATGTGACCATGACTGACTTTGAAATCAGAAAACATCTAATAAAGAATGGGTGTGACCGATAAAGAACTAATTTTTGGTCTGGATCGGGATTAAGAGGGAATCTCTCCTCTCTCTCTCTCTCTCTCAGACATGTAAATTGAACATTTCATAATTATAAAATATGAAATTCTGTATACATGTAGATGGTAATGTTATTCACATGTTCCAGATTTAAATCTAAAACGAATATATAATTCAAATTCAAGACGGGGGGGGGGGGGGGCTTCAAAGGAATTAGATAATTTTATGAATTACAAGGAAAAGTACGGACGTCAGTTGCATGTACATGATTATATATCATAGCATAAAATTGTGTTCATTCAGATATACTTATCCCACATATCAACAGACTTGTACAATTTTTTTATCATGTTTTTTTTTTTTTCCCAAAAGAAACATATAACGTACCATTATTTCACACACTCTTTAACTCTTTGAGTATTTCACAAGAATCCAAGAATCGCCTTTTCACATCTTTTATAATTCCTTGGGTATATAGAGTATAGATCATGTGTCATAAATAATTTAACCTTTTATCAAATATATATGTAATAACCAAATCTAATCTATAGATTGATTTTCTTTCTTTTCAGTGGCAGATATCAATTTATTTATAAAGGCTTTAAAACAGTACTGTATTACAATTTTCTATCGCTTAATTCCTTTTTTGAGTGTATGTAATATTTTTTAAAATCGAAAGTAAAACTCGGAAATCGGGATAATTTCGCATTCAGATCATAAAGAATAATAAATCGTCTGCATTATAGAAGGCTTATAACTATCGTATTCTGAACTTAATATACGAAATAGATAAAACTGCATGCCTGTCCATCACTATAAATGTATATTCAGTGCTTATAATATATTTACTTGAATTAGCTACCTAGCATATATATATATTAATTTTTTTTAGATATATTCATGTGTAAATTAACTAACTGTCAATACAGACTTACACTACACTGGCAACTTCAAACTTTACATGCACTGGAAGCGGTAACCAACGTCCTCTTAAATTTTGAAGAGTAAATATAGAACGTCTAAATATTTTGATATGTAGAGTGTATATGTCTCTAACGTCATCGATACTATTTCCGCCTTTATCTCGAAAGTTCTATTCTCACTTACAAGTCAGAGTTATCTTTCTTTGCCCATTGTCTACACACTAGGTAAATAGGGAAAATGAGGGTACCGAAAATCTGCAAAATGTGGAATCTGATTTCAAAACAAATTATATATTTAGTATTTGTAGAATAACCTCTGCTATACATAATAATATCTTGAAAAAATATTAAAAAACAAAAAAGTTGAAAATTGACCAAACTCAAGTTCACTTCCGGTTCGGACAGGAAGTACCGGAAACACACGAAAACAACTTCGAAACAAAGAGAATGTCATGATCTAATACCCCTGTAAATTTCACATCTTTACCTCAAACCGTTTCCGAGAAAAATTCCGGACAAAAGTCCATTTAAAAATTGGAAATTCGACCGTAACTTCGGTCCGGAAGTGAATTTTTCAAAAAACGGAATTTTTTATAAACTTCATATATCAGCCTACTATCATGTGAAAAATTGTGAAAATCTATCCAACCATCTCTGAGTAATCGCGCTCACAAAATTTCGGAGGAATAATAATAATAATAACTAGACTCTTGTTGCTATGGCAACAAAAAGGTCTTCCGTTCCTATATGATACCGTTTGCATTGATTTTTTTTGTAGAGAAACGTGTGCAGTATGTAATATTTAAGTTGTAAAGAATCTAAAATTTGTCCCTTCGGTACTTGCAGTCCATTGATTATTTTCTGCAAAAATAAATGTATCTGTTGTCCTTATATAAGATATTGTATGCATGTTTTTTTTTTCATTAGTAGAAGTATATTTAAACTATTTTAAATTTAAAAGTTAAAATGGAGGAGGGGGTTTTATCTAGAAAACAACTTGTCAGTTCTTACAGTACTTTGATTTTCACTACAAAAATGAAAGTATCCACCGTCCTTATATATAAACATGACAAATTTAATACATGTAGTGTATGAATTGAATTTTGCATTTAGAGAAACATCTATATATAAGTCGAAGTAAAAAAGAATAGTAAATATCCTTTCAGTCCTTGCGGTACTTTGATTTTTATTGGCTAATGAAAATACCTTCCATAGGTAACTTATTCTATGCATTGATTTTTATGTATAGAAAAACATGCCTGTTTATACTACACTGTAGTTTGAAAAAATTGGGTATCTAAAACAGTCCTCTCAGTACTTCAGGTACTTTGATATTTACTGCAATTAAATGTAGTCTTCATTCTTATATATGATACTGTATGTATTGATTTTTGTATGCAGAGAAACATGTAAACATTACCTTCATGTAAGTTAAAGAAAGAAATGCGCTATCAGTACTTTTAGTACTTTGATTTTTGAAAGGAAAAAGAAAGTAGCTGAAATCTATAAAACGGGTGACCTGATTTCAAAACAAATTATATATTTGGCACTTATAGACCTATCTCTATTACGCCTAGAAATATCTTGAAAATATGTTTAAAAACAAAAAAGTCGAAAATTGACCAAAACACAAATTCACTTCCGGTTTAGACAGGAAGTTCCAGACACAAACGAAAATCACGTAGAAACAAAAAGAATGTCATGATCTATCATTCCTGTAAATTTCACATCTTTACCTCAAACCCTTTCTGAGAAAAACACCGGACAAAAATGCAATTTAAAATTTGAAATACGGCCGTAACTTCGGACCGGAAGTAAATTTTTCAAAAAACGGAATTTTATATAAACTTCATATATCAACCTATTATCCAGTGAAAAATTGTGAAAATCTATCGAAACATCTCTGAGTAATCGCGCTCACAAAATTTGGGAGGAATAATAATAATAATAACTAGACTCTTGTTGCCATGGCAACAAAAAAGTCTTCCGTTCTTCTAAATCTGTAAGAATTTGCTTTTTTCTGTGTAAAAAACATACATATCATATTTACTGTGAAAGAAAAAAATAACTGGAAAAAAGTCCTTTCAGTACTTAAGGTACTTCGATTTTCATTATCAATCTTGTATAATACATTTGGCACCTATAAGAGATATACGTATATCATTAGCAATTTAAAAAAAAAATGTTTGCAATCATTTCTAAGACAAACAAACAGACGAACGAACACCGTACTATCATAAACTTCACTGTGTGTATGTTTTGGCATAATTGTGATGGTATTATAAAAAAATATAATGAATTAATTTAGTATCACATTAAACGTAAAGTCACTGAGTTTTGTAAAGTTATAATATCAAGATTTGACAACATACCTATAAGACAAATTATTCAATTACAGTAATTCTTCAGCAATCGATTAATTGATTGATTGATTGATTATACGTATGTTGTTTAACGTCCCTCTCCAGAATTTTTCACTCACATGGAGACGCCACCACTCGCCGGTGGAGACTGTAAATTTTTGTCCTATACTTTGGCATTTATCGCAATTGAGCAGTGGGGAATCTTTTTTATGCCAGCATCTTCTGCGACAAGGGACCTCGATTTATACGATCTCATCCAAAGGACCGGTCTCCACGTTCCACAGTCGAAGTTCATAATACCGAGATATTTTATTTTTTATTTTATTCTATTTTTTTCACAAGTTTGTTGCAGCAGATTTACTTAAAGATCATACTTCAAGATCATTTCGAACTCAGGCTACTTAATTGCAGTGCATACAGCGTCAAGTGATTTTGATTGACAGGTCAACACACGTGCACTTCGTGTGATACTTTTTAAGCTGAAAAATATACAGGATGTGACCATGACTGACTATGAAATCAGAAAACATCAAATAAAGAATGGGTGTGACCGATAAAGAACTAATTTTTGGTCTGGATCGGGATTAAGAGGGAATCTCTCCTCTCTCTCTCAGATATGTAAATTGAACATTTCATAATTATAAAATATGAAATTCTGTATACATGTAAATGGTAATGTTATTCACATGTTCCAGATTTAAATCTAAAACGAATATGTAATTCAAATTCAAGACGGGGGGGGGGGGGGGGGCTTCAAAGGAATTAGATAATTTTATGAATTACAAGGAAAAGTACGGACGTCAGTTGCATGTACATGATTATATATCATTGCATAAAATTGTGTTCATTCAGATATACTTATCCCACATATCAACAGACTTGTACAATTTTTTTATCATGTTTTTTTTTTCAAAAGAAACATATAGCGTACCATTATTTCACACACTCTTTAACTCTTTGAGTATTTCACAAGAATCCAAGAATCGCCTTTTCACATCTTTTATAATTCCTTGGGTATATAGAGTATAGATCATGAGTCATAAATAATTTAACCTTTTATCAAATATATATGTAATAACCAAATCTAATCTATAGATTGATTTTCTTTCTTTTCAGTGGCAGATATCAATTTATTTATAAAGGCTTTAAAACAGTACTGTATTACAATTTTCTATCGCTTAATTCCTTTTTTGAGTGTATGTAATATTTTTTAATATCGAAAGTAAAACTCGGAAATCGGGATAATTTCGCATTCAGATCATAGAGAATAATAAATCGTCTGCATTATAGAAGGCTTATAACTATCGTATTCTGAACTTAATATACGAAATAGATAAAACTGCATGCCTGTCCATCACTATAAATGTATATTCAGTGCTTATAATATATTTACTTGAATTAGCTACCTAGCATATATATATATATATATGAATTTTTTTTAGATATATTCATGTGTAAATTAACTAACTGTCAATACAGACTTACACTACACTGGCAACTTCAAACTTTACAGGCACTGGAAGCGGTAACCAACGTCCTCTTAAATTTTGAAGAGTGAATATAGAACGTCTAAATATTTTGATATGGAGAGTGTATATGTATCTAACGTCATCGATACTATTTCCGCCTTTATCTCGAAAGTTCTATTCTCACTTACAAGTCAGAGTTATCTTTCTTTGCCCATTGTCTACACACTAGGTAAATAGGGAAAATGAGGGTACCGAAAATCTGCAAAATGTGGAATCTGATTTCAAAACAAATTATATATTTAGTATTTGTAGAATAACCTCTGTTATACATAATAATATCTTGAAAAAATATTAAAAAACAAAAAAGTTGAAAATTGACCAAACACAAGTTCACTTCCGGTTCGGACAGGAAGTACCGGAAACACACGAAAACAACTTCGAAACAAAGAGAATGTCATGATCTAATACCCCTGTAAATTTCACATCTTTACCTCAAACCGTTTCCGAGAAAAATTCCGGACAAAAGTCCATTTAAAAATTGGAAATTCGGCCGTAACTTCGGACCGGAAGTGATATTTTCAAAAAACGGAATTTTATATAAACTTCATATATCAGCCTACTATCATGTGAAAAATTGTGAAAATCTATCCAACCATCTCTGAGTAATCGCGCTCACAAAATTTGGGAGGAATAATAATAATAATAATAATAAAAAGAAACAATACAATCACTATAAGTCTTCCGTTGTGAACGGAAGACTTAACTAGACTCTTGTTGCCATGGCAACAAAAAAGTCTTCCGTTCTTCTAAATCTGTAAGAATTTGCTTTTTTCTGTGTAAAAAACATACATATCATATTTACTGTGAAAGAAAAAAATAACTGGAAAAAAGTCCTTTCAGTACTTAAGGTACTTTGATTTTCATTATCAATCTTGTATAATACATTTGGCACCTATAAGAGATAAACGTATATCATTAGCAATTTAAAAAAAAATTGTATGCAATCATTTCTAAGACAAACAAACAGACGAACGAACACCGTACTATCATAAACTTCATTGTGTGTATATTTTAACATAATTGTGATGGTGTTATAAAAAAATATAATGAATTAAGTTAGTATCACACTAAACGTAAAGTCACTGAATTTTGTAAAGTTATAATATCAAGATTTGACAGCATACCTATAAGACAGATTATTCATTTACAGCAATTCTTCAGCAATCGATTGATTGATTGATTGATTATACGTATGTTGTTTAACGTCCCTCTCCAGAATTTTTGAATTTTTCACTCACATGGAGACGCCACCACTCGCCGGTGGAGACTGCAAATTTTTGTCCTATACTTTGGCACTTATCGCAATTGAGCAGTGGGGAATCTTTTTTATGCCAGCACCTTCTGCGACAAGGGACCTCGATTTATACGATCTCATCCAAAGGACCGGTCTCCACGTCCCACAATCGAAGTTCATAATACCGAGATATTTTATTTTTTATTTTATTCTATTTTTTTTACAAGTTTGTTGCATCAGATTTAATTAAAGATCGTACTTCAAGATCATTTCAAACTCAGGCTACTTAATTGCATTGCATACAGCGTCAAGTGATTTTGATTGACAGGTCAACACACGTGCACTTCGTGTGATACTTTTTAAGTTGAAAAATATACAGGATGTGACCATGACTGACTATGAAATCAGAAAACATTTAATAAAGAATGGGTGTGACCGATATAGAACTAATTTTTGGTCTATGTAAATGGATAGGAGGATCGGGATTAAGAGGGAATCTCTCTCTCTCTCTCTCTCAGACGTAAATTGAACATTTCATAATGACAAATCTACCATTATAGAATATGAAATTCTGTATACATGTAAATGGTAATTATATTCACATGTTACAGATTTAAATCTAAAACGAATATATAATTCAAATGCCTAGCTGCACGAACGTCTCCAAATATTAATCAAGACGGGGGGGGGGGGGGGGGGAGGGGAGGAGGCTTCAAAGGAATTAGATAGTTTTATGTTTTATGAATTATAAGGAAAAGTACGGACGTCAATTGCATGTACATTATTATATATCATTGCATAAAACTGTGTTCATTCAGGTATACTTATCCCACATATCAAGAGACCTGTGCAATTTTTTTTATCATGTTTTTTTTTTCAAAAGAAACATATAGCGTACCATTATTTCACACAGAATCGCGTTTTCACATATTTTTTTTTAACTCTTTGAGTATTTCACAAGAATCCAAGAATCGTCTTTTCACATCTTTTATAATTCCTTGGGTATATAGAGTATAGATCATGTGTCATAAATAATTTAACTTTTTATGAAATATACATGTAATAACCAAATCTAATCTATAGATTGATTTTCTTTCTTTTAAGTGGCAGATATCAATTCATTTATAAAGGCTTTAAAACAGTACTGTATTACAATTTTCTATCGCTCAATTCCTTTTTGAATGTATGTAATATTTTTTTAATATCGAAAATAAAACTCGGAAATCGGGATAATTTCGCATTCAAATCATAGAGAATAATAAATCGTCTACATTATAGAAAGTTTATAACTATCGTATTCTGAACTTACTATACGAGATAGATAAAATTGCATGCCTGTCCATCACTATAAATGTATATTCAGTGCTTATAATATATTTACTTGAATTAGGTACCTAGCATATATATTATTATTTTTTTTAGATATATTCATGTGTAAATCAATTAACTGTCAATACAGGCTTACACTACATTGGCAACTTTAAACTATACATGCACTGGAAGCGGTAACCAACGTACTCTTACATTTAGAAGAGTGCATATGGAACGTCTATGTAGCCGAGTGATAAGACTTGTGTGAGTTCACTACATTTATTGTAAACCAAAGGCAGCAGTGATCTAAAAAGAACAAATTACAAATAGTAAACAACAATTATAAAGTATGTACAAAGTGTATATAGAATGATGGTTCATGATGTTAACTTTAATTAATAAACGAGTAGTTCACCTAAATAATGTGTGTGCACAACTCTTGAACAAACTACTCAACACTGAAGTCATATGTAAGCATATGTAGTGAGACCTACACTAGATATAACACATGGTACTATTATGTACTCACGAGAAAGTGTAAACACTAATATGTTCAAACTGGTCAACTTAATATGACACAGGTACTGACTTTTATGATGTACAATTATCCTAAGGCCTAGCTTGACTGCTTCAAGTAATAATATACATAGTCGCTACCAATAAGCAGACCTCCACATGTATTCAGTCAAGAAAGGCAATAGACTTATCCATTAATCATATTTACCATCAAACTGATATATCATATCTGGGTCACAAGTCAAAGTTTACAAAGACAAGTTATTCCCTCATTATAATGAACAGAAATTACATTAAAAATGCAAGGAAATCATGAATATTTACTACATCATGAAATCTTATTCATACAATCTATTCTATATGTTCAATTTACCTTGAATCACTATTTTATGCATGCAAATGAAAACAACTTTTCGGTAAACAAACAAACAGGAAACATATATCGCCTACTAAAATCAGAACCTCGACCTAGTTCCGAACTGAGGAAACGATAGTTCCGGAATACTACATAAAAATGTCACAAGATCGGGTCTATTAGTGAGTATTACACTATAACTAGAAATAAAGTTGTGAAAACCTCATTATTATGCATAACTATATTCAAGAAGTGTATTACATAATTACCTACTTAATAATTCTATTGACTTGTATGAACTACTGAAACAACGCACATGTTGCATTGGCGGGAAATAAGTTCACCGAATACACAACTCACGTACAAATCATGAAATGCACAGAAATACACAATTATAATGATTTACATAAATGCCAACTAGATAACAAGTTGCAAATATACATAATACACACCTGTATGACAGCAAGGGATTTGATCTCAAAAAAATGAAGTGCAGCAAAGGACTGCAGTGTACTCCAGGCTGCAGCGTAATAACTAATGACGTCAGCCTTGGCTGTCCGAAAAATACTTAAAATCACATTCTGATAAATTTGGAAAATTGATATAAAAATAATCAATTTGCACTTGTCTACATTCTCCCCTGCTACAGGAGTAACGTCCCTTGTTACACAAAAAAACAAATGTACAAACAGCTTTGCAATTTCAAGAAAACTGACTAGCATAAAAAATGTAGCTTAAAGTACACAAAGTATTGTAATCAAAACATATGCACAAGTTTATAGTTATAATTACATGCACAGTCTCTAGTGACGTACAGAGCTTTTTGGCAAGTGATGAATGTTACTGTGCTTCCTTGCCGTAACACGAGTACTACGACGAAGTCTTACAGGTGAAGGTACGGACACACCAGAGTCATTTATCATAAGAAACTCATCGTCACATGAGCTGTCACTGGAACCATCACTATCAACACGATGGCGCACCACAGTTGTAGTGTTCTTTCTGTCAGCATGGTTTCTGTCCAGTGGTGTCACAGTTTCTGGTTTTACTTTAATCCTAAGGTGTACCCGATTCACAATCCGTCTGTCATCAGGAGTGTCTTTACGGTATACTTCGTAGACATGTTTCTCAGGGTCGATACGCCTTAACACAACATACTCATATTCGCTCCAGGCATCCTGAATTTTATTCCTGCCAATCACACGATTACGAAGTAACACAACAGTTCCTGGTTCGAGTCCATCTGTATCTCTAGCTATCTTCACCATCTTCTCCCTCGCATGTGCTGCTCTCTCAAGTTGCTCCCCTGCTTTTCTATACGCCTCCTTTAGACGTTCAACATGTTGCTCGACAAAGTCAGTGACTGGGACAAGAGACTCATCTTCCTCTAGATTTAGTATAGTATCTATAGGTAACTTGGGGTGTCTTCCCATCATCAGGTAGAATGGGCTAAATCCAGTTGAGGCATGGATGGTTGAATTGTACCAGAAGAGAAGCTCTGGAAGGTGATCAGGCCATCTCCGTTTCTGCTTTGGTGTGAGCGTTCTTAACAAATCATGTAAGGTTCTATTGAAGCGCTCACATTGGCCATTCCCCTCTGGGTGGTATGCTGTTGTGCGGCTCTTCTTTATCTGATATATCTTACACAGTTCTGCAATAATCTGTCCCTCAAAGTTTCTACCTTGATCGGAATGTAGACGTTGGGGTATTCCGTATCTCAGGAACCACTCTCTGATGAGAACTTTTGCCGTTGTGCTGGCCGTTTGGTCCCTGGTTGGAATTGCCACCGTAAACTTAGAAAATACGTCGGTCATAACCAAGACATTTTCACGGCCATCAGAGGCTTTTTCCAAGATAGTAAAATCCATAGCTACAATCTGATTGGGCTCACTTGCTAACAGGTGGTCCATGGGAAGACTGACCTTGGGTTGTGGCAGCTTTGAAATACAGCATCGTTCACACGTCTTACAGAATTTGGTAATGTCACTGTACATACCAGTCCAATAAAATCTGGCACGAATCAGTCCTATTGTTCTTTCGATCCCCTGGTGGCCAGCCTGGGAATGTAGTGCATCCATCACTAGTTCTCGGAGACAAGCAGGAAGTACAAGTTGTTTCAACTCTCCAGCCTGTGGATCTTTAACTACACGATACAAGACTTGATTTTTATCCAAAATCATCCGATCTCTTTGATGGAGCATCTGTATAACTACCTTGCTTTCTGCTAAACGTTCCTTCTTGTTTGGTTGCCTACCACTAGTGAAATAATGTAAGAACCTTCCTAGGATTGGGTCATTCTGTTGCATGTGCGATACGTCACTTCCATCATACTTCGGGAATGAAATGGAATTGTAACAAGCGGCAATTGAGTACCCTTTTTCCTGGATGTTGGAGATTGTTGACTTTAACGCTTTAATACGAAAGTCTTCCTCGATCTTGGTGTCTACCTGTCTAACTTCTGCCAAATGATGACCGCATGACGGCATTCGTGAGAGAGCGTCTGCTGCTGTGTTCTGCTTCCCTGGCCTGTACTTCACTGTGAAATCAAACTGTGCCAGCTGAGAGACCCATCGCTGTTCGGTTGCACCAAGTTTACCACTTGTTTGGATATAGCTAAGTGGGTTATTGTCTGTGATAATTTTGAATTTCGATCTTAGCAGGTAATCTTTAAATTTTTCTGTTACGGCCCACTTAACTGCTAGCAGCTCCAATTTCGCCGAACTGTAGTTAGCATCATTCTTTTCTGACTTCCGCAAGGTACGGCTAGCGTACGCTATAACTCTCTTTCCCCCCTCCTGGTTTTGCATCAACACTGCCCCAAGCCCAAGGAGGCTAGCGTCTGTCTCCAGCACAAAAGGTCTGGTAAAATCTGCATAACCAAGAATACTGCTGGAAGTCAACCGATTCTTAAGTTCCTGAAAAGCATCTTCAGATTTGAGTTCCATAAGGTCTGTAACTTCTCATTGGCCTTGCTTCCCTTCTCCTTATTGGCAACTGCAATAAGTTCATAAAGTGGTTTTGCAACCTGAGCAAAATGTTGCACAAAACGCCTATAATAGCTGGCAAAGCCTAGAAATGAACGAAGATCTTTCACTGTCTTAGGTTTTGGCCAGTCCCTCACTACCCTTATCTTCTCTGATGAAGTGGAAATCCCCTTGGCCGATACAACATATCCAAGATAACTTATCTCCTCTTGAAAAAAGTGGCATTTTTTGGGACTTAACTTCAACCCATGTTCACCCAATCTTGAAAACACAACATCTAATCGCTCTAAGTGTTCATCTAGTGTCTTTGAGTAGATAATTATGTCATCCAAGTAGACCAGCAATATCTGAAATACAGCATCATTAAATATATGCTGCATAAGCCTTTGGAAGGATGCCGGTGAATTACAAAGTCCAAAGGGCATTCTGGTGTATTCGTACAAGCCGAAAGGGGTGGTAAATGCGGTCTTGTGTTGATGTCTAGGATCCATAGCAATCTGATGAAATCCACTGGCTAAGTCACATGTGCTAAACAAGGTGGACCCATGCAAGGCATCCAGAGACTCGTCGATGCGAGGTAGTGGGAAAGCATCTCGAACAGTCTTCAAGTTGAGCCTACGATAATCAACGCATAGTCGAATCGAGCCATCCTTCTTCCTTACAATGACCACTGGGGATGCATACGGACTTGAGCTTTTGCAAATAACTCCTTTATCTAGCAAGTCTTGGATGTGATTCTTAACCTCCTGGTACTGATTAGGTGGGATCCGACGATATGGAAATGTAACTGGTATATCATCAGTAGTGTCAATTCTATGGGTGACTGTCGTAGAATAACCTAAATCAAATTCATTTTGGATGAAAACACTTGAATGCTTCTTGAATAAATCCAACATCTTCTGGCGCTGTTCCTCTGAACAATCAAGGTTATTAGGAATAAGTGATTCCGCGTCGAAGTTGGATGACACATCAGCCTCTTCTATGTCGTCTTTCAACACTATTGTCTTTTCCTTAGGGGCTGTATCTAAGAATGTAACTTTAGAGTCCTGTTGAGGCTCTATCACACACTCACTGACAATTCCAAGCCTACTGTTTGCTTTAATCCAGATGTCTTTGTCACCCAGGTTAGCAACTTGGACAGGATATACACTAGATTTCGACGCTGATGAAACACTGTTAATAAGTATGGCATCTTGCCTTGTAGTCAAAGGTTCAATACACACACTTTTTCCTTGTAGACCACAGATGTCCTGTAGAGGTCCAACAACTCTAACCACAGAAATAGAGTTTGCAGGGATACATACATCTTCTCTACCAGCTACTCTAGCAAATCCTTTCACTTCAGAATGGTTGCTCTTCTAGAAAGCCTTTATCCAGTTCTGGGTTGCCCCTCTGTTCTCAGTGCGGCGAACGAATGTTGGACCAAACTCTTGCAGGAACAACTCCCGACACTCCCTTATCACATTCATACCAAGTAGTCCAGGGATTTCCTTCCTGTCCTGAGTGTCCTTCACAATCAGTATACCAATCCCACACATGGTACGGTTCAAGGGTTTCACAGTAATATCTGTCTCTATATATCCTACATATGGAATCTCAATTCCATTTGCCGCTCTAAGAGTAATGAGTTTATCATTCACTACTGGAATGTCATGGAGGTAGCTGTTATAAAATGATTCAGTAATGGTGCTAACCATTGATCCTGTATCCAGAAGACACAAAATCCTCTGACCTCCAATTTCTATGTCTGTGGTTGGACAACTTCCTATCAGTGAGCCATTCTCTAATCCACTTCCTATTGGCCGGCTCTCGACAATAGGCAATCTGTGTTTAAAGTAACAGTCTTTGCTTTAGGACAATTTTTCTTGATGTGTCCTGGTTCGTGACACTGGAAACACTTCCTTTCCTTCCTATGACTCCAGTCTTTAGTTGCGGTCTTTGTTTTACGTAACTCCTGAACTTCAGATCTTAAGGAAGACAGCTCATCCCTCATTTCTTTCACCATATTCATTATTGCACAATCACCTGAAGCTGCTTCTGTATACACAGTGGCCTCTCTCTTGGGTGGGCGCCTTGAAATGTCAGTATGAACTTCTCTATCCAAGGAAAGAACAACAGCCTCTTCTCTTAGTTCATTAAAGGTTAAGGATGGCTTAGACCTGAGTGATTTTTTAAGTTCCCGACGGAGCCACTTGTCGCACACGTTCTCGGCAAACTGATTCCTGAGAGTTCGCTCTGGTTCGGAAATGAAGTTGTGATCCACTTGTCCAATTTTGTCCAGTTTCTTCATCAATACATGAGAAAACTCTTGCAGGGACTGTCCTTGGTCCTGTTTTGTACTGTAGAAGTCTGCAGTAAGCTCTGAAGCAGTCGACTTTTCACCAAAAGTTTCACGCAAGATGTCTAGCACTTGTTGCGGATTCTTTTTTGAAGATGGAGCACGATACCGAATCTCTTCCTTTGCTGGACCATCTAGGTGACTTATCAAATAATCCACTTTTTCTTCATCAGAAGTTTTTGTCGTGTCTTCAGTACGAGGGAAATGTCATCAATAAACTCGTACACTGTCTGACCCTCATCTTTTCGTCCTGAAAATTTCTCTACCTTCCTCTGTTTAGGTGTAAACACATACTTCTGCCCAGAATCTCCCTTCTTGATCTCAACCAGCTGTGACTTTAGTGCATCAAGTTCCTCTTTCAGCTCTTCCATGGTTGACCAGATGTAAATCACAATCACTACTGCCTTTCGAGTCAGACGAGTCTATGGTATACTATCATGAGGTATCCTACCGGCGACGCCATTTGTAGCCGAGTGATAAGACTTGTGTGAGTTCACTACATTTATTGTAAACCAAAGGCAGCAGTGATCTAAAAAGAACAAATTACAAATAGTAAACAACAATTATAAAGTATGTACAAAGTGTATATAGAATGATGGTTCATGATGTTAACTTTAATTAATAAACGAGTAGTTCACCTAAATAATGTGTGTGCACAACTCTTGAACAAACTACTCAACACTGAAGTCATATGTAAGCATATGTAGTGAGACCTACACTACATATAACACATGGTACTATTATGTACTCACGAGAAAGTGTAAACACTAATATGTTCAAACTGGTCAACTTAATATGACACAGGTACTGACTTTTATGATATACAATTATCCTAAGGCCTAGCTTGACTGCTTCAAGTAATAATATACATAGTCGCTACCAATAAGCAGACCTCCACATGTATTCAGTCAAGAAAGGCAATAGACTTATCCATTAATCATATTTACCATCAAACTGATATATCATATCTGGGTCACAAGTCAAAGTTTACAAAGACAAGTTATTCCCTCATTATAATGAACAGAAATTACATTAAAAATGCAAGGAAATCATGAATATTTACTACATCATGAAATCTTATTCATACAATCTATTCTACATGTTCAGTTTACCTTGAATCACTATTTTATGCATGCAAATGAAAACAACTTTTCGGTAAACAAACAAACAGGAAACATATATCGCCTACTAAAATCAGAACCTCGACCTAGTTCCGAACTGAGGAAACGATAGTTCCGGAATACTACATAAAAATGTCACAAGATCGGGTCTATTAGTGAGTATTACACTATAACTAGAAATAAAGTTGTGAAAACCTCATTATTATGCATAACTATATTCAAGAAGTGTATTACATAATTACCTACTTAATAATTCTATTGACTTGTATGAACTACTGAAACAACGCACATGTTGCATTGGCGGGAAATAAGTTCACCGAATACACAACTCACGTACAAATCATGAAATGCACAGAAATACACAATTATAATGATTTACATAAATGCCAACTAGATAACAAGTTGCAAATATACATAATACACACCTGTATGACAGCAAGGGATTTGATCTCAAAAAAATGAAGTGCAGCAAAGGACTGCAGTGTACTCCAGGCTGCAGCGTAATAACTAATGACGTCAGCCTCGGCTGTCCGAAAAATACTTAAAATCACATTCTGATAAATTTGGAAAATTGATATAAAAATAATCAATTTGCACTTGTCTACATCTAAATATTTTTGATATGGAGAGTATATATGTCTCTGACGTCATCGATACTATTTCCGCCTTTATCTCGAAAGTTCTATTCTCACTTACAAGTCAGAGTTATCTTTCTTTGCCCATTGTATACACACTAGGTAAATGGGGAAAATGACGGTACCTAAAATCTAGAAAATGCGCAATCCAATTTTAAAACAAATTATATATTTAGTATTTGTAGAATAACCTGTTACAGTCCCTGAAACGTTCTACTTTCCCACTTGAACGGTGAGCGAACGCTGAACGAACGGTGAACGAACGCAGAGCGAACGGTGAGTGAACGATGTGTGAACGCTGAACGCAACTTGGTGAACGATGTGTGAACGCTGAACGGTGAGCGAACGCAGAACGCGAACGGAGCGCAAACGCGAACGCAAAGTGAACGGTGAACGAACGGTGAACGCAAGATGAACGATATATTCGGAATGCCTCTGATCTTTTCCTTGCATTGAAACTATCTTATCGTATTATAATGTCAGGTGCCAAAAAAAAAAAATAAATAAATAAGTAAACCAATAAATGTATGAATAAATAAGTAAATAAAATAAATTCTCCAAAATTGTCCTAAGAAAGACGATTCATGCACATTAAGTTTTTAATCACACGATTTTTAACGCAATAAAACATTGCAATTGTTGCCGAACGCTGAAGTATAAAAGATATTTTTTTAGTTGGAAAATAAAAATGTTTATTCTTATTTGATAACAAATCAGAGAAAACTTCTGACTTATAGAATGAATTAAAGCGATTGTAACATCCATTCATATATGTATCTCCGTGTCAAGGCGATTTCATGTAAAGTAATAGAAAAAAATTAATTACAAAGGTCAGTGGACGTTTTGCATTTATACGCTCGTATTTTAAATGTTTAATACAATAATATATTATGTGTCATTTCCATTTTTCATGATGATTTATTGAGCAGACTTCTACATGTATCTGTAGATGGCCGTGATTATACTCAGACAAGATAATACAAAGATACATATTCATATTATTTGTTATAAATTCAATTTTCAGAACTTGATATTTAAGTAATATGCTGTTATAATTTTTATCAGACAAATGAGAGAGAGAGAGAGAGAGAGAGAGAGAGATTCCGTTTCAGCCCCCCCCCCTTTCCTTTCAGGCTTCACTAAATGTTTGCACCTATATCAAACAATAACTCTGATATTTTTTTCTAAATATATTAGACAGTGAAAGTAACTTTTTTTTTATCAACAAATCATATCCATCTGTTTGACAGTTTTACTCCTTTTTATTTTCCTGCTTCAAGTTCACACGAAGTCCACGTGCTTGTCCTGTCAATCAAAATCATTCGACACTGTGCAGGTGTGAAAGTTTCGTTACATCGAAGACGAAGTGCGAGTATTTCCAACAAGTTATAACATTTATTTTTATCATTTGTAGATTTGATACCAACATTTGAATAATTAGTGAATAAAATATATTGGGCATTAACACTTGAATTTAAAACATACTCTCTGCCAATTTCAAATACCACCGCCGACACGTGTACATTTTGAACTACTATTGTTTTGTGACTTTTTTTAGATGCATATTTGTTTTGAGACTGAAATTTTTGTTCTAAAAAAGACCTTAACTTTTTTTAACAGGTTAATTAATATTTTCTGGAAATACAGTACTGACTAAGTAACCGATTTAGGGGAAAAAGGGGGGGGGGGTATTAATTATATCGAATAGCAAACATATAAAGTTACGGTGAAGAAAGATTTTTTCTCTATAACTATAGACTTTACATACATGTATTATAGTAGCGAATATTCTGTAGTGCATTACATTTTAAATAGATATTTCCTTTAAACACACTATCAATTTAATTCGCTCCAAAGATAATAAATTAACAGGATATCCGCAGTACTATGTATAACTCTCAGAACTAGTTCTATCATATTTTCTGTAGTACATGTAATTGAATAAAAAAAACGCGTTAGAAATAAATATTTTCGTAATTTTGCTGCGTAATTATTTGACTTGGATAATTATATCTCCATTAACGATTTGTCGTCTTTAACAAAACATCAAAATGTTGCAGTGCTTGAAGTATTTGCACATTGGCCTTAGTTAAATTTAATATTTCAGCATCGTTCTACATAGGTACAGGATGTGCTTATAACATTTTTTTTTCCAGAGTAATTTAATAAATAACCTTATAGCTAAGTTAGAATAATAAAAATATATATCTTAGATTTTTCCCCCATGAAATAATGATTCTTCAAACACGATATGTTAGTATTAAATTAAAAAATCTGTAACTCCTTACCTACAAAAAGATAAGTCCTTTCACTTGGGAGTTCCGAATGGCAATGACAACTGAACGATAGGTGAACGCTGAACGCAAGGTGAACGCAAAGTGAACGGAACGAAGAGCGAACGCTGAACGCTTTGCGAACGGTGAACGCGAGCGCACGGTGAACGGTGAACGCAAAACTGTGAACGGAGAGCGAACGGTGAACGCACGGTGAACGAACGGTGAACGAACGGTGAGCGAACGGAAAAATGGGAAAGTAGAACGTTTCAGGGACTGTATACATAATAATATCTTGAAAAAATATTAAAAAACAAAAAAGTTGAAAATTGACCAAACACAAATACACTTCCGGTTCGGACAGGGAGTACCGGAAACACACGAAAACAACTTCGAAACAAAGAGAATGTCATGATCTAATACTCCTGTAAATTTCACATCTTTACCTCAAACCGTTTTCGAGAAAAATTCCGGACAAAAGTCCATTTAAAATTGGAAATTCGGCCGTAACTTCGGACCGGAAGTGAATTTTTCAAAAAACGGAATTTATATAAACTTCATATATCAGCCTACTATCATGTGAAAAATTGTGAAAATCTATCCAACCATCTCTGAGTAATCGCGCTCACAAAATTTGGGAGGAATAATAATAATAATAACTAGACTCTTGTTGCCATGGCAACAAAAAAGTCTTCCGTTCTTCTAAATCTGTAAGAATTTGCTTTTTTCTGTGTAAAAAACATACATATCATATTTACTGTGAAAGAAAAAAATAACTGGAAAAAAAGTCCTTTCAGTACTTAAGGTACTTTGATTTTCATTATCAATCTTGTATAATGCATTTGGCACCTATAAGAGATATACGTAATATATCATTAGCAATTAAAAAAAAAATTGTTTGCAATCATTTCTAAGACAAACAAACAGACGAACACCGTACTATCATAAACTTCACTGTGTGTATGTTTTGGCATAATTGTGTATAGTGTTATAAAAAAATATAATGAATTAAGTTAGTATCACATTAACCTAAAGTATCTGAGTTTTGTAAAGTTATAATATCAAGATTTGACAGCAGACCTATAAGACAGATTATTCAATTACAGTAATTCTTCAGCAATCGAATGATTGATTATACGTATGTTGTTTAACGTCCCTCTCCAGAATTTTTCACTCACATGGAGACGCCACCACTCGCCGGTGGAGACTGCAAATTTTTGTCCCATACTTTGGCACTTATCGCAATTGAGCAGAGGGGAATCTTTTTTATGCCAGCACCTTCTGCAAAAAGGGACCTCGATTTATACGATCTCATCCAAAGGACCGGTCTCCACGTCCCACAATCGAAGTTCATAATACCGAGATATTTTATTTTTTATTTTATTCTATTTTTTCACAAGTTTGTTGCATCAGATTTACTTAAGATCATACTTCAAGATCATTTCGAACTCAGGCTACGTAATTGCAGTGCATACAGCGTCAAGTGATTTTGATTGACAGGTCAACACAGGTGCACTTCGTGTGATACTTTTTAAGCTGAAAAATATACAGGATGTGACCATGACTGACTATGAAATCAGAAAACATTTAATTAAGAATGGGTGTGACCGATATAGAACTAATTTTTGCTTAATGTAAATGGATAGGAGGATCGGGATTAAGAGGGAATCTCTCTCTCTCCCCCTCTCTCTCTCAGACGTAAATTGAACATTTCATAATGACATCTACCATTATAGAATATGAAATTCTGTATACATGTAAATGGTAATTATATTCACATGTTACAGATTTAAATCTAAAACGAATATATAATTCAAATGCCTAGCTGCACGAACGTCTCCAAATATTAATCAAGACGGGGGTGGGGTGGGGGTGGGGGGGGAGTCTTCAAAGGAATTAGATAGTTTTATGTTTAATGAATTATAAGGAAAAGTACGGACGTCAGTTGCATGTACATAATTATATATCATTGCATAAAATTGTGTTCATTCAGGTATACTTATCCCACATATCAACAGACCTGTGCAATTTTTTTCATGTTTTTTTTCTTCAAAAGAAACATATAGCGTACCATTATTTCACACAGAATCGCGTTTTCACATATTTTTTTTTAACTCTTTGAGTATTTCACAAGAATCCATGCCCAAGAATCGTCTTTTCACATCTTTTATAATTCCTTGGGTATATAGAATATAGATCATGTGTCATAAATAATTTAACTTTTTATCAAATTTACACGTAATAACAAAATCTAATCTACAGATTGATTTTCTTTCTTTTAAGTGGCAGATATCAATTTATTTATAAAGGCTTTAAAACAGTACTGTATTATAATTTTCTATCGCTCAATTCCTTTTTGAGTGTATGTAATATTTTTTTTAATATCGAAAATAAAACTCGGAAATCGGGATAATTTCGCATTCAAATCATAGAGAATAATAAATCGTCTGCATTATAGAAGGCTTATAACTATCGTATTCTGAACTTACTATACGAGATAGATAAAACTGCATTCCTGTCCATCACTATAAATGTATACTCAGTGCTTATAATATATTTACTTGAATTAGGTACCTAGCATATATATTAATTTTTTTTTTTTTTTAGATATATTCATGTGTAAATAAATTAACTGTCAATACAGACTTACACTACACTGGCTACTTTAAACTACACATGCATTGGAAGTGGTAACCAACGTACTCTTATATTTAGAAGAGTGAATATGGAACGTCTAAATATTTTGATATGGAGAGTGTATATGTCTCTTACGTCATCGATACTATTTCCGCCTTTATCTCGAAAGTTCTATTCTCACTTACAAGTCAGAGTTATCTTTCTTTGGCCATTGTTTACACACTAGGTAAATAGGGAAAATGAGGGTACCGAAAATCTGCAAAATGTGGAATCTGATTTCAAAACAAATTATATAGTTGATACTTGTAGAATAACCTCTGTTATACATAATAATATCTTGAAAAAATATTAAAAAACAAAAAAGTTGAAAATTGACCAAACACAAGTTCACTTCCGGTTCGGACAGGAAGTACCGGAAACACACGAAAACAACTTCGAAACAAAGAGAATGTCATGATCTAATACTCCTGTAAATTTCACATCTTTACCTCAAACCGTTTCCGAGAAAAATTCCGGACAAAAGTGCATTTAAAAAGTGGAAATTCGGCCGTAACTTCGGACCGGAAGTGAATTTTTCAAAAAACGGAATTTTATATAAAATTCATATATCAGCCTACTATCATGTGAAAGATTGTGAAAATCTATCCAACCATCTCTGAGTAATCGCGCTCACAAAATTTGGGAGGAATAATAATAATAATAATAATAACTAGAAACTCATTACTAGTAATGAGAAGGTCTTCCGTTATACTACTTCCTGTTTGCATGAACATATCTTTTCCAAAGTCGGTATTAGCCTAAAAATTATGTAGAAACCAAATAACTTAAAATAATACTTTTTTGCCTCGTTTCCTGTCACGACCGGAAGTAATGACGACACACAATCTTTACACGATGCAAATGAACTGATGACTGACTATAAGTCCTGAAAGTTTTAGACCTCAGTCTATTATTGTTGCCGAACAAATGTGAGAACAAATTCTAATTATGAGGACAGGAAAACACACGACCAGAAGTGAACTGAACAAAAATCTCTGAATTTTCTCTTGACTTTTGCAGTATCTACAACATATGTAATAAAAAAAACATTTCAAATACTTATATATAAGTGATATTTATGAGAAAGTTAAACCACGAAATAACGTAGTTTATCTCTTAAGACCGGAAGTTTAAAGTTTTTGTTTCCGATAGAATCTAACATATTTCAAAACAGCGAAAGAGAAGCAATAAAGTGATGCAAGTTTTAATTTTAAAAAGAAAAGTTGAAATTTTTGATTTCTTTGATCACTTCCTGTGACGACCGGAAGTGACGGCTTACGCGTTTAACCCTATATGTTTGCCTACTCACCAAGGTATATTACTCCTATAAGTTTAGTGTCTTAATCTCAAGTCGTTTCGAGATCTTTCTGATATAAGTTTTCATTTTGAGGACAAGAAAACACGCGACCGGAAGTGAATTTTACTAAGATATTTCACGTCACTCTAGACATCTGCAATCTCAATAACATATATAAAAATCATTTAAAGAACTCTATCTATAGGCGATATGTATGGGAAAATTAAATACCCTTTTATGTAGTTTTTCTCTTATAACCGGAAGTTGTCGTTTTTTGTTTCCGGTAGAACCAACACATATCGTAACTGTGAAAAAGATACAATTATATGATGCAAGTCTTATTCCAAAAGAGAAAAGTTGAAATTTTTGATTTCTTTGATCACTTCCTGTGACGACCGGAAGTGACGACTGACGCTCTTAATCTAAATGCTTTTGTCTACTCCTCAAGGTCTAATACTCCTATAAGTTTGGTGTCTAAATCTCTTACCGTTTTTGAGATATCACTCGGACAAGTTCTCATTTTGCGGACATTTGAACGCGCGACCGGAAGTGAATTTTACCAAGATATTTGACGTTAGTCTAGACATTTGCAGTCTTGATAACATATTCAAAAATCAGTTCAAATACATTGTCTATAAAAAATATTTATGGGAAAGTAAAATACTCAAATTATGCAGTTTTTCGCTTATAGCCGGAAGTTGACGTTTTTGTTTCCGGTGGGACAAACATATTTCGAAACTACAAATAAGATGCAATAATGTGATGCCAAAAAAATTCAAAAAAGAAAAGTTGAAATTTTCGATTTCTTTGATCACTTCCTGTGACGACCGGAAGTGACGGCTGACGCTCTTAACCCAAATAGATTTGCCTACTCCTCAAGATCTATCACTCAAATAAGTTTGGTGTCTTAATATCTTACCGTTTCTGAGATATGACTCGGACAAAATATTTCTGAAAAAAACGGAAATCGGACATATCTGACGACCGGAAGTGAATTTTGAAAAAAATCAAAGAAACATTTGTAGGTATTTTCATTCTCTGTTATCCCTGAAAATTTCAAGAAAATCCGTCCAGCCATCTCTGAGAAATCGTCCGAAAAGAAAAGGGGAAAAAAATAATAATAATAATAATAATAACTAGAAACTCATTACTAGTAATGAGAAGGTCTTCCGTTATACTACTTCCTGTTTGCATCAACATGTCTTTTCCAACGTCTGTATTAGCCTAAAACTTTTGTAGAAACAAAATAACTTTAAAAATTACTTTTTTGCTTCGTTTCCTGTCACGACCGGAAGTAATGACGACACACGATTTTTACGCGATGCAAATGAATAGATGACTGACTATAAGTCCTGAAAGTTTTAGACTTCAGTCTTGTACTGTTGCCGAACAATTGTGAGAACAAATTCTAATTTTGAGGACAGGAAAGCACACGACCGGAAGTGAACTGAAAGAAAATCTCTGAATTTTCTCTTGACTTTTGCAGTATCTACAACATATGTAAAAAAACATTTCTGATAGTTGTATATAAGTGATATTTATGAGAAAGTTAAATCACGAAATAACGTAGTTTATCTCTTAAAACCGGAAGTTTAAAGTTTTTGTTTCTGGTGGAATCTAACATATTTCAAAACAGCGAAAGAGAAGCAATAAATCGATGAAAGTTTTAATTTTGAAAAGAAAAGTTGAAATTTTCGATTTTTTCGATCACTTCCTGTGATGACCGGAAGTGACGGCTGACGCTTTTTACCCTATGGTTTTTGCCTTCTCACCAAGTTTTTATACTCCTATAAGTTTGGTGTCTTACTTTCATGCCGTTTCCGAGATCTCGCTTAAATGACTTTTCATTTTGAGGACA